>NC_057350.1:13832500-14167500 GCF_016509475.1 Prionailurus bengalensis
GGAATGGAACAGTGGATGGTGTGGGCCAGCAGCTGGTTTCCCGTGGTTTTCTCTCCCTCTGTTACCTGGCGCTGTCTTTGTTTTCATTGAGGCAAAATTCACGTAGCATGCGATTAACCATGTTAAGGCGTACAAGCCAGTTGCATGTCATATGTCCACAGTATTGAGCAACCACAACCTGTGTCTAGTTCCCAGACGTCATTCACCCCAGAAGGAAACTCCATACCTGTTAAATTGCTCCCCTGTGCTCCTGGCATGCTGCCTCTACGGATTCCCCAATTTCGGATGTTTTTATACAAGTGGAATTACACAACATGTGACCTTTTGCGTCTGAATTCCTTCACTTCATGTCACGCTTTGGGATGGGCCCACATCGTAGGGTACATCAGTCAGTTCTTCATTCCCTTTTACGGCTATGATTCGTTGCCCACACTCACCACAGTTTGCTTATCCGTTTGTCTGTTGATGGGCCATGTTGGCTGTTTCCACTTTTTGGCCATTGTGAACAGTGCTGCGAACATGCATAAGTCACAGTAAAAAGTAGACATCGGCCATTAACCACTGTCCACATCATCGTTAACATCACTGAGCCTTGGCTATCTACCACATCCTGTGCCAAGCTTATTCTTGCATTATCTCATCTAAATATCACTTCAGTCTTAGGAAGTAGGTATCGTTTTGCCACTCTGAAAAGCGAGGAAATATCTTGGACGCACTCTGTGGTTGGAAATTTATTCCAGAGCCTGGGTCTTCACCTTCTAGTGTTTTCTGCCTCCCACCGTGGGCCATGTGCCACTCCCCTGTTCCCAAAAGCTGTTGGGCTCTGATCTTTAATTCACCTCCCTTTTCTTTTTCTCTTTGTCTTCCTATGAAAGGTCATCTCCTGGTAAGTCCTATAATTCTCCAGTGGTAAAAACCCTGCAGATTTTACTTCCCTTGGGTTTGTGGCCCAGAGCTTGGAGCTGATGGCCTAGAAAGCCCAGAAACATGACATTGTAACCAGAGGACACAGAGCAGCTGACATATACTTTCTGTTTACCAGACCGAATTTATGACTGTGGGTCTTTGTGAAAAAAAACGTGTAAGCTACGAAAACAGTGATACTTGAGATGCTGTTCCCTAAGAAATTCGGGGTACCTGTGGTTTACCCCTTAGGATTAAAATCAATACCTTGACAACGTGTGGTTTTGTAACATTTGTGTGGGATGAAGCTGTTAACACTTGTTTTCCCTTTTCCTCGCCTTTCCTTTTCCCATATTTTCACCACCGTAGATCTTCGTTTGGGAGCAGAATCTCGAGCAGTTCCAAATGGACCTATTTCGTTACCGCTGTTACTTAGCTAGCCTCCAAGGTGGGGAACTGCCAAACCCCAAAAGGCTACTTGCTTTTGCAAGCCGACCAACGAAAGTGGCAATGGGCCGCCTTGGAATCTTCTCTGTATCATCCTTCCATGCCCTGGTGAGTCGAAGCCGGTGTGTTTTTAAGAAATATTTCTCTTTACTATTAATCCTGAGCAGGACTTGACAGGAGCCGCTGAAGTGTTTTTCTAGTTCACTGCTGGGTGTGGATTTCTGACACGTCCTCTGCGGTGGGTACAGATCTTCATCTGAGTCTGTTCTGAAATGTATTCCTTAAGCCTCTCTTGATGGGGTCTAAATTATTGTGCAAAGAAAATAGGAAAGGTATTATCTGAAGAGATCTCTGCATGTAGTGTTTGTTCGTAACTGATGTCCTCTTTAGGCAGTGTTCTGGTTTTAATCCAAATACAGTTTTTTTTTATATTAACCTTATGGAAATGTTAAGCGGAGAGCTCTCTCATACGGAAATGCATTCTCTCTCTCTCTCTCTCTCTCTCTTTCTCACAAACACACACACACACACACACACACACACCCCATATATTGAACACAGATCTCTTTGGTGATCTTCCTTTCATTTTATTTTTAAATACTGTCATTTCAGAAATCAGTTCTTTACAGTCATAAGTGTACCTGCTGCATTTGAGGAAAGTAAAGATCTTCCATGATTTTCCAGCCCAACATATGTATTTGCTTGGGAAGGAGAATTTGCATCTGACCTCCGGAACGGCAGATTGCATCGTTGTGTTGTGTGTTTGCAATCTGTAATTTTATGTACTTGCTAAATTGCGAACAGCTTTATGTACGTTTGGCTCCTTTCTTCTCAAAAATTGCTATTGCGAGTAACATGGTTTCAGCCCATCCAAGTCAACACCCACTTAAAATGTACTGCACCTTAGCACATTTGCTGTGGAATTAAATGTTAAGTCTCAGGTTCCAGAAACTGCTTTGGAAAACCTTAGCTCTGCTGGGCTTGGCTTGCCTCCCCTCGTCAGCTGTACCCTTCAATTGAATTCAGAGCTGCAATTCAGTCAAAGGCGTTTGTATTCTTTATAAATAGATTAGCGTCATCATTCAGATAATTAGGGGTAGATTTACATTTTTAAAGAAGTCTTAAACCAATTTCTGGACTTATTAAAACTGGCACCCTGATTTGTTCTGCTAATTACGACTCAGCTCTTGGTCTTTCTTGGTCTCCCACCTCTTCATATAGCTGTTAAGTGCTTTTTTTTTCTTTTTTTTTTTCTTAGTAATGGGTCAGTGTGCTGTGATGAATAAGTCTTCCAAATGTTTTTGAGTTTGAGGCTCTAGGACTGTTTCTCTGAGACCCAGACACCAATTTGTAACTTGACCAAATCTCAGTTTGTATATTCTGCAAAAAAAAAAAAAAAAATAAATAAATAAATAAATAAATAATAATAATAATAATAAAAAAATTCTTGTCTACTGCATGGTAAGAATGTCGTAGATTGAAGTGGCATTTTTGTAAGAGAGCTCATGCCTCCAATGATGCAGAGTCCGTATTAATTCTAAACCCCAAGCATCCAAATGACTTTTTCCTGTTACTGGGCCTGATAGATTTGGGAGAGAATAAGTTTGCTATCTATCTAAAACTTCTTTGCCTTAATTTTCTTCAAAGCCATTGGAGCTAACTTTATTATTATCCTTCCATAACTTATCTTCAGACCTTCTAATTGCCTCTATCTCAATATCTGTGATTTGTGTGTACTTTTATTTGGATGGGCAGACTGTTAAAATCTGGCCAGCTGAAGATAGGGATGGGAGGGTTAGTAATTTAGGCGTTTTGGTCAATGACTTTAAAGAAGAATATTTATTTATTTATTTATTTAGGTTTATTTATTTTTGAGAGAGAAGGGCAAGCAGGGGAGGTGCAGAGAGAGAGGGAGACAGAGGATCCAAAGAGGGCTCTGCACTGACTGCAGAGAGAGCCCAACACGGGGCTCGAACTCACGGACCGTGAGATCATGACCTGAGCCGAGGTCGGACTCTTAACCGACTGAGCCATCCAGGCGCCCCTTAAGAAGCGTATTTAAGTCCTTATGTGCAGCTTCCTTTTCCTTACCCCCCACCATCCTCAGCTGCAGTGTGAGTCTGGGTGTCTATATGCCCGTGTGTCCTCACAAACTTCTCTTTTCCACGAGGGGTTTCACTTCACACAGAACAAGTTCAGCAGGCCGGTTAGGTGTCTGCCCCTGTTTGTTGTTCCAGTTCCTGCAGGAGATCCCAGGAAGGGAACTTTACAGTCTGATTTATTAGATACTTATTTTTTCCTCTACTCGCTGTCATTTGACCCCAGAGAGGTCCCCCCCCACCCCCCATTGAAACATGTTTCAATTTAGCCTTTGTCCAGACTTATTTTTTTTCTTCTTTTAAGTGAGGGGCAAGGGAGGAGGAGGTGTGAGGGCAGGCGGGCTGGGGGTGGGCGGGGAGATTTGGGCTACAATTTAAGCCCCATTCACCAGGAGGGCTTCCCATAATGCTCAGTGATTTGCAGTAATTAACTGAAGGGTCCCCGCTGTACTCTTTGAAAGAAGGTTATCATTGTTCTTGTTTGCACAGATGAGCAGAATGATAGAGTAATCAGGTTCTGGCCACAAAGGGAGGCATTGTCTGGGCAAAGATCATTGAGAAACTCTTGAGCTCTTGTCTGCTAGGTCTTTTGCCAGCTTCCCCCCCCCCTCCCCCCGTAAATCCCTTTGCTTATTTTGAGTCATTATTGTGTTGGGGGTAGCAGTTACTTTTGCAGTTTACAGGGCCCCCAGCAGTGCAGCATAGTTACTGTGAGAACCCCTAGTGAAGGGCCCATTTGTTAAAGAGACTCATCCAACTGGTCAGCCGGTAACTGAGAACATTTACATTGTGTAAGTTTCTCTGCTGGACTCTGTCTTTCTAAAATTGTAAAGAATTACTGTTGTGACCATGTTATATGTAGGATCTCTGCTTTTGCTTTTTTTTTTTTATGTTTACTTATTTTTGAGAGAGAGAGAGAGGGAGACTGAGACAGAGCAGGAGCAGGGGAGGGGGAGGGAGGGGGAGATACAGAATCCAAAGCAGGTTCCAGGCTCCTAGCCGTTAGCACTGAGTCTAACATGGGGCTCGAACTCATGAAACACAAAACCATGACCTGAGCCAAAGTCGGCCACTTAACCAGTTGAGCCACCCAGGCTTCCCTCTGCTTTTGCTTTGTGATGTTGGTTTATGTATTTTATTCACTGAATCAGCAAATACATGTGAGGCCTGGCATATGTCATTTATTCTTCTTATGGTTAGGGTTATAGCAGCAAACAACTCAGAGTTTTTTTTCCTATTGGAGATTCTTATGGGGAGAGATGCATAATAAATGAGTAAGCAGTTAAATAGACAGGGTAGGTGCAGGTACTGATGTATGCTATGAAGGAAGTGAACAAGGTAATAATACATATATATATATAAACAGTGATACAACAGCCATATATTTGTATATGACTGCCTGTAGGTGTCTGTGTATCTACAGATAGATTTATCTATTTATAAGTAGATATACAAATAATGAGAGCGAATAGGCATTTTTGTTTCCTCTCAGACTTTTAACTTTCACACCACTTATTTAGTGGTTCCTAGCCTCATTTTGTGATGATAAGCTTATCTGATACTGAAATCGTCATGTGTGCATGTATGTATGTCAGCACATTATAATTTATTCCTTTTGCAGCTTTTGTTTACCTTTGACTCAGAAAGTGATGAAAATAGGGAAGAGGAAATGTGTATCTATTTAAAGTAAACACGTGTCTTTTGGTCTGTGATTTTTGTCCCCCTCATCCCCTTGAGCACAATCCTAGTCTAGACCTCTTTCTCTAACGTGGTGTTGGATGCTGCGTTTTTACATGCCTCAAGCTCGGAAAATATAAGACCGCTTCCTCATCTTCCTATCTTCATTTGGGACCAAAATCTTCCCCCTCTAATACCTTTTCAGGGAAGCTGTTCTGATTCCTGTTTTTAGTGTCTTTGCCAGTCTACTCATGGAGCGTCCAGGGTATTTACCCTGTCAGTGCTGAAAACCCCAGAGAGGCGTGCCTTCTAACCAACGTGCTGACAGCTGGGGGGCCCCTCTTGTTCCCCAACGGGGTTTCATCCCCCAGTCTGATGCCAGTTGGCACCCACCACACTGGGAGTTGCCCGTGTGGGAATCTGTGACAAGTAGGTTCCAAGACTCATCTCCAGCAACAAAGGACGGGTGGGGAGATTTCATTTCAAGTCTGACTCGCTGTACCTCCTGGCACTCCCTTATTTGAAAGGAGAGCCTGTGGGTGGCCTATTGAGATTTCCTGGCAGAAGTTCCCTCAAGTTCCTGGGACTTTGCTTTTAACCTATGGATACACTGCGAGCACGAATGTTGGCCTGGGAAGGACTTTGTGGGATCCTCACAGAGATTCAGTGTCTACTTGAGCAGTTTGTATAGAAGCAGATTTGAACTTGGGGTGTTCCTCTCTGAAATATTGGTCTGGGCTGTTGGCATCTTGCGAATATCTCAACAGAGTGGAGCTCCTGCTCCCCACTGCTTTTTTTTTTTTTTTTAAACAAAATAGAACTTTTATTCCCTTGTGTCTAAACATGGGACGTGTAAGGCTAATAAGGTGGCTTCACCATTTTCCCGGACTTGGGTCCTGTCCATCTTCTTGTTCTAAAAACCGTGAAAAGGGTTCTGTCTGAATGTCCTAGAAGAGTTAACCCACAGACCTTCCTTTGTCCGGAAGGAGAGAAGTGAAAGATAATGGAGATCCCTCCCTCCTCTTAAGGACGGTTCCTGGAGATGACAAATAGCCCTTCTGCTTAGCTCCCGTTGACTGGAAGTTAGTCACAGGCCCATGTCCTGCTACAAAGGAAAATAAGTCAGCGTTGGGTAGTCATGTGCTCAGCTACGTGTGGGGTTTCTCTGACTGAGCTAGAGGGAGAATGATATAGGGGGACAACCATCACTTCCCTACGAAGGAAATTGTGTCGTTCTGAGAAAACTAAATAGAAGAATTGGTACACTTAGATTTCATGTGGAATCACAGGAACCAAGAGGTATTGTTTTCGCTATTTTTGCCGACACTCAGACACCATTCTTCTAGAATGTAGAAACAGCTCTAGAGCATTTAGGGAGAATCCCAAGATCGTATGGTTAGCTCAACTTGCTGCTACAGCTCAATCCTGTGACCAGAAGGGCATTGAATTCTTGGAAACATTACATACGCGTCATATTGTTATTTTATATATTACTGTTTTCCTGATGGTTTCAGACAGTGGTTGAGTTTGCCAACCTTTCAATTATATTTGGACTCCATGAAGGGCCCTCAAAGTCCCAATATATGGGAGTCACAGATTAAATGCTTTGGTGATGGGCTGGCATGATGGAGGTATGGTTGGTCTTTTTTAAAATTTTTATGAATTTGAAGATGTAACTGGCTTTATTAAGTAATTCACGAACGGGGAGCATCCCTCTAGCAAGTAGAGGGATGCTCCCTGGGCGTGTAACTTAGTAGTGACCTTGAGGAAGAGGTGAGTGGTCCTGACGCATTTCTCTTGTCGATGCTGTTCCTCGACGACCTCAGGTGGCAGCACGCACTGGTGAGACCGGAGTGAGACGTCGTACTCAGGCCATGTCCAGATCCGCAAGCAAGCGAAGGAGCAGGTTTTCTTCCCTTTGGGGTCTGGACACTACCTCCAAAAAGAAGCAGGGACGCCCCAGCATCAACCAGGTGGGTTCCAGGGTGGGCGAAAGAGCAAGCACAGATTGCTTCCATGGCCACCTCAACTTGGGATGCATGTGCATGTGTGGTGATTTATTGGTACTGGGTGGTATTTCGAATCAGCTCACTGACACAAAGACGTTGGTTGTACTAGACGCTTTTAATAGCTAATGTGTACTCATGACTTTGAACTCTGCTATTAGTCTATCACCAAGCTCCAGTCTCCCACCTGCATCCTTTGCAAACCCTGGCTAATTACAGACCTCCTGAAAGTGCACAATTCATCCTGAGCCTTCGGAAAAAAGCGGGGCTTGTTGATGAAGCCAAGTGGGCACCTGAGCACAGGGCTTTTTAAGCTGCTTCTGGCCCTGGATCAAAGGTGGCCTCCGGGGAGGTCAGATTGTTCCTCTGCCATTAGCTTTTTGGGGTTGACATGAAATGGGGAGTTCCCTTGTCTTCCAGTATGAGAAATCAGGAGTCTGAGAGTCCTCACCACTGCCATGATGCCCTTCTACCCAGATGCTGGGGCTCGAAGGGGATCTCGGTACCTCACGAATGGCATCACCGAGAGGTGTACCACAGGGTCAGTCCTCTGATAGCCACGTGCTGTGGCCTTGTCCTTTTTATCCCTTTTAGCCAAGACCGCCATCCTGCTAGAGTCACTTCTAGGAACTTCTCCATTGTCATTGTCATTCTTCTTTGGCTTTGTGAAGCAAGTGACTCTGGGACTGCTTGCTCGTGTTTTAGGGACTGAAGGAACATGGGTCTTGGTCTTTTCAGGAGAAGGAGAATGTTGGATTCATGGGTTATGGTGGCCGAAAAGTGAAGCACTGAGCATCTTGGAGGTCATGGCTAGGATTCCCAGTTTGACCTGTTCACTCTGTGCCCTTATGCAGAGTGAGAAGCCAACTGACTAATTTGATAAAAAGATCCCTCGTTGTTTGTTCTGACAGTTCCAGCCATTAGTTTACACAAGAACTGAAATTTAGAAGAGACAGTCCTGAAAAGTGACGTCCTACGTTCCTAACTGACCACCACACTCACTGTTTAAACGTGGGTATTCTGTGTCGCTGATGGACGTTGCAGGAGACCAGATGAGCAGGTGATAAGTGAGCCTCAGACTGAGCATTCGTGCCGTTCGGTCTGTGGTCCTTGGAGAAGGCAGAGCATCAAGTCTGCTACCAGGTTTTGCTTCTGTGTAAACCTGAAGAAGAAACGGTGTGGAGGAAAGTCACTGTTTTATCAAAACACTCACGCAAGAGACTTGATGTCTCTGGACGAAACGTACGTACAGAAGGAAGACATTTGCCACTAGGATTTCTCCCCTCCCTTTGGCAGGTGGTGGTGGCGTTCTGCGTGAATCCTCCTGTGATGGCAGGTGACGCAGAGCACCCACTAAAATACATGCCAGGACTTGGCAGTTGGGAACTGGGTTTGAACGTCTTTTCTGTCACAAGCCTTGGTTCATGAGGTGGTAACTTTATCGGGACCAGCTTGTGTCAGAGTCCATGGCTGCTGAAATAGATGCCTCAAGTTAAATGAGGTCCAAGAGAATGCTTTAACGTATTTCAAAAATCAAAGGACGATACCATTTCCTCGAAGCAATTCTTGTTCCTGTCTCTTAAAGTGAGGGTTTATAAAAACTTCCTACTTAGCCATGAGCATACCAACAGAAATCTACTTGTTAATTCAGGACTCTGAAATGGACACAAATGGTGTGTTTCTATCTATCTCATTTGCATCGTGAGAAAGGCTTTTTCTTAATCATGTGTAGTATCCTAAACCTATCTAAACCTGGCTGGTTTAGAGCCAGAATATAAAACTTTCTCTTGTCGACATGTTTAGATTTTGACTACTGAACAGAATTCATGTAATTTCAAAGAACAGACAAATTTCTGGTTTTTTTTTTTTTCTTTTTCTTTAATTAAGAAAACCTTTTCTGGGATGTTACAGAAAGCACTATAAATGGATAGTCTCAGGTTCTGCTCAGCAGAGTATGAAAAGTAAACTAGTTGTTGATGAATATCTGATTGTATATGTGAGGGAATGGTGGAAACTGTTCAATGTGAGCAAATCTAGTCCATTGCTTTTGCAAAAGCTTATTTTCTTTACAACAAAATGAATTATCCAGATCTAGAAGCCAACTTTTTCTTTTCTTCTTCCTTTTTCTTTTGAGTTTGTTAGAGTTATGGGAAGTGATCCAGATAGAGGATCATGTTTTTCCTGGTCTGCTACCATGAATTACGTTCCCTGTTTATGGAGCTGATATAGGAGGATCTGGAGACTTCTGTCATGTGTTCCAAGAGCCACGCTCATTTTCCATCCCCCTTCCCATGCTTCATTTGCCCTCTTGCCGACAGGCCTTTTTAAGATGATACTTTTGTATATGCAGGTGTTCGGTGAGGGAAGTGATGCTGTAAAGAAATCTTTAGAGGGAATATTTGATGACACTGTTCCAGATGGCAAGGTAAAAATAAACCCATTCCTTTTCTAAAAGTACCGCGAATGTGTCAACATTACACAATGCATTGGTTTCTTGGGATCCTAAAATTAAGTGGACTGTATTAAATGCTGAAATGATCAAATCTTTAAAGTTATGTAACAGGTCGGTAAAAGGTGGACAAGCATTTTATGCTTAAAACTTGGTAACAATAAGGACATTCTCCTGCCAACATAACATTTTCAATACTTATTGTTTGGATGTATCATTTTCCATCTAGAATATAAGAGGAAATTTGGGTTCTGGGGAGCTGAATATCTTATGTCGTTGCCAATTGCTTTTATCTACAACTTCCATTCCCAAGAGGTGAGTTCGTACTGCCCTCCCTCTCTGCCCACACATGCTGTGTTGTTCCCATTAATTCAAAGAACTGTTCTGATAGTATATTCTTTAAAAAAAAAAATGCTTTTGCCTCCTGAAGACAAGTATTCAATTAAAGATTCACAGACTTGTTCTAACCTTGTGCCTGGATTTAAAAGGGGTGGTCACACTGCTCTGATTGAAAGCCCATGAAGAATATTGATTTTTGTTTCCTCTGGGCTACTTTTTTCAGCTTCTAATTTAAATGGACATCCCAAGCTTTAAAGACCCTAATAGTGATACCAGTAACCTCTTTGTTCAGGGGGTTCTGTTGTTGATAACGTGACCTTGGAATGATCCCCCGGTTCTTGGGCTCAGGATCAATATGACAGAGAGTTCAGCTCTCGGTTGCTGTGCAACCAAGCAGGGGCGGTCAGCAGTAGCACAGCCCCGTGTTCGAGATGGAGCCTCTGAAACAGAGTGCAGCGGGGAGTTCTGGCCTTTGGAAGGGGTGAGGGGAGAGGAGTGGCCAGGGACAGGCCTGTTGTCACTTTTGTGCTCGAACTACTCCTGGATTATGTCCCTGTAGATACAAATGCAGCTGTCCTTGGAAATACCCATCCGTGCCCCTTTCTCTGAAAAACTCTGTCTCTGATGAAATCTGATGAAATTAAATCACTGTACCTACGTGCAACACAAGCATTGTTTTTGATGTTAATGAAGCCATTTCTGAAGTTAGCTAACTCATCTTGCATACTGTTACTAGTTCCCTTTTAATGTTGGGATAGCCTCTCCAGGCAGACAGATCCTGGACCCCAGGCACAGAGCACATAGATCCTGGAACCTGCACATGTTTTTCCTTTGGATTTCTCTGCCCCTTTTGTTTGTCCATTTCTCTGAGATATTTCTTTATTCTTCTTCTTGGCTGGAGTGCCTTGATCTCAAACAGCAGTTTAGATGCAAAACTTGAGTTGATCCAGTGCTAAGGGGCACTTATTTAATATGGCACATGGGGACAATAAAAAGATTCCAATTATAGTTCATGGGATTTAGCCAAGTTGATTGCTTTTTGCTTTTTGACAATCCCTTCCTTGGGGTTCAATTTATCCGCAAAAGTGACATCATTCAAAGCCAGAGCTGAAATTGTCTTCTTGGTTGAATTTGGTTAGTAGCCTTTGCAAAAACATTTCCCCCATTCTCGGATTCATTCTTTTTTTGAATAGAAGCTATGACGTTACCACCTATCAGCCTTAGTTTGAAAAATTGTTTCTTGTAATTTTCTAATACCAGCCTTGTTCTTGGCAACCTATAGATTTGTATTTACTGATCAGTGGCCTGGTTATAAACCAATAATCAAGTCTTGTCTTAGTACATCTTGCCCATCAATATTGTTTTTACATTGCTGAAATCTGACATCATTCTTTTTTTTTTTTTTAAGCGTATTTATTTATGTTGAGAGAGAAGGGGAGGGGCAGAGAAAGAGAGAGAATCGCAAGCAGGCTTCACACTGTCAACACAGAGCCTGATCCGGGCTCAGACCCATGAACCAAGAGATCGTGACCGTGAGATCATGCACCAAAACCACGAGTTGGGTGCTTAACCGACTGAGCCACCCAGGCTCCCCTAACATCATTCTTTATTTGCTTATTTCAAAGAAATTGGCCCCTATTTCATTGTTCTATGGAATGTTTTAGCTTCGCTTGCTTGGATTATCCCAGCGGCTGAACGAGTACATCTTTTCCCATCCTTATAAACATGACACTACTCCTTGACCCTCAGGCCGAGTAGTGGAAGAGGATGGAGTGTGGCAATGGCCTAAAAAGGCCACACGGCTCATGCTTTGAGGTTCTCTGAACCTTGTCTGGGAAACGGAACTGTCTCCCTCCCAGAGCTGTGCTGGAGGTCAAGTGCAAGCACAGAAACGATGCTCCCTGTAAACGTGTAGTGCTAGAACATCATCTTTTCTTTAATAATTTCCTTGGGGCCTCATTGTTGCTTTTGAAACATATAACCCACATGGTAGATATTCTTGCTGTAGGAATTCCCTGTTTAAGGTGGATTTGTGGGGGAAATCCTAGCAAGAAAGCTGAGCTGAATGAATGATCAATTTCTTTCCTTCTTCCAAATTTCAGTACCCCCCCCCCCCCCCCCCCCCACTTACACAGTGCCCACCCGTGGATGCTGTAGACCGGGTGAAAGGTCTGCCTCGCATCTGAGAAATCTCTCCTTCCCCCATTAAAGCTCCTTTGTCAATAGTTTCCTCTCTGAACATCCCCCTCTGTCCCTGACCAGTGCTACCGTTTCCACTCTGGGCCATTTTCCTGGAGACAGTGAATCTCCGTGTACAATCCGGATAGCAAAGCCTGATGACTGCTGCCCGACTAACTTCGTTTCTTATCGTAGAGGGAGAAAGAAATGGTCTTGCCCAGCGTCCACCAGCACAATCCCGACTGTGACATTTGGGTCCACGAGTATTTCACACCATCGTGGTTCTGTCTGCCAAATAATCAGCCAGCCCTGACGGTCGTCCGGCCCGGGGACACTGCCCGGGACACCCTGGAGCTGATCTGTAAGGTATGAAGGTATTCGGGGTTGCCTCCTTGAGCGGAGCAGAGTGGGCCAGAGGAATCATCTGTGGCACGCGTGAGGATTCAGAGACGTGTGAGGGAGGAAGGCGCTTCGAAGGGTACCTCCATTTCCTCTCACAGCTTTGATTTCCTCTGTGATCATATGCATACTAAGTGGAAGTGAATTCTTGGGCTTTGGGAGGAGAGGGATTCTTTTTTTAAATAGCTTCTTTCAATATGCATGTTTCATAGATTTGAAATAAGTGAATTATATGCTCATTGCAAAAATGTTAGAAAATTTGGGTGAAGAGCAAAGAAAATGAAGGCCACCCCTACAAGGTCTAGAAGTATCACCGTAAACATTCTGGCATTTGCCTAACTTGTTTTGTGCGCGCGCGGGCACACACACACACACACACACACAGGTTTAGTGGCATCATATTATGTGTACTGTGTGTAACCTGCTCTTTGACAGTAACTGATGCCACAGCCATATGGGTAGGGAAAAACTGAAATAAATATGTTTGATCTCCGTGATGGGAAGTTCCCTTTCCTGTAAACACATAATTAGCCTCTTACTATGCATGTGTATGTGACAAATGCCTGAGTTCACTTTCTCTGCTGTCACTTCTAAGCTGCAGAAACTTCCGATTCTTTTCCAAAGTCAACGTGGTTTTATTTTTCACCCCCCTGAAGGGCACCAGATGAATTGCCTGGAGTGAGGGAAGGAAAAGAGAAAGAAACGAGCCTTTTCCGTGTGCTTGTTTTTACTTGTACAAAAGTATCAGCACTAATAGTTTTATTTAGGAGTTCTGTCAAGTCTGAGGAAGAAATGATGTTTGCCCATTGTACAGATGGAGAAAGTGAGGCTCAGAGAGCCTTAGCTCCAGGCCCAGCACTCACGTTGCACGCAGTCAGTTGCAAAGGAGAGACTGAACCCACATCTACCTGGTTGCTCTGAGCCTGTATCCTCTCCTGCGCCAGGGTGGTCATCAGGAAGGATGGTCCATTAGGGTCAGAAGAATCCAGAATATATTTTTTAGAGAGCGTGATGGCTTTCCCCAGGACCACTAAAGGGCAAGCAGAAACCTTCCCGTCATAATTTTGTCCTAGAAGAAGTTGGATGGATACAGTGACATTTTTAGGACCTCCTCACTCAACACAATGGTTTATAAAGACTGAATCTATTTCACTACCAGAACAAGTACCTCAAATGCTGTAATTCTGCAATCAGCAATTTCGGAATTTTTTAAAGAAAACAAATCACTAGGGCCTTTGTAAAGAAAAAATATGGCTCTTTATATGAGTGGGAGAAATGAAACAGTCTGGCTCAAATAAGCCTTATGTGGAAGAAATGTAGAAGGGCCATTTGTTTTAGGACAAAGCTAAACTCAGCCCCCACATAGGTGTTAAAAATAAATGATACTCTGTTACATGCTTCGAATCCTTCACGTACGTGAATTCCAGCTTTTTGAAGATAATGGTATTTCTGTTCACATTTTTCATTTTAATTACTTAACAAAATTAGTCTATTGAGGATTTCTGCATTCTTTTATTTATAGATTAGCACAATTCTTTAGAGACCCATTAATATTCCGCAGAGCTGTGGAAGTCGTTCTCAGAACTGCAGCTGAAGGTGTCAAAAGTAGGACTCTGGTGTTTTTTTTTTTTTTTTTTTTTAATAAAGCCAAACCCTGGAGGTCTTTTCAAGGGGATAGCATTGCTTAAGCGCCTCCTGTGTACATTGGCCTTGGATGCAATTAGGGATCAGAGGGTAGGTCATAGTTTTCCAGTGACCATTGATTGGTGGAAACTTGAACAATGAGTGGGGAAAATAGTGATGGGCCCAATTTTAGGTACTTTTCAAGCTTTGTTTTGATAGAAACTAAGAGAATGATGAATGGTATTGTCACGGCAACTAGAGACCATCTTTGGACAGCAAGTGGGACCTGTCCCTGCATAAAGTGTTTATATCTATCGCTGGAAAGGTTTTTGATGGCATCGCGAGGGCACAAATCCCTCTCTCTAACAACAGAAGGTCATCTCGCCCAATTTTCCCTTGGGTCCTCAACTCTTTTCCCCCAAACATGGAAATAAAGACAAAAACAATGTGGTGTGGAACAAGCTAAGTGTCGTGAGTTTAAAAATGGAAAACTTTTGTATGCACTTGAAGAAATTGATGGTCTCTGGAAAAGCACCCATGTAGGATAAATTATATAGTGTGCTGAGAACCAGGTGCCTTCTAAAGCTGGCTCCTTCTTTGGAAAACACTTTATTGTAATTAGTGGAGCCAATTTTATTCTTAAGAGGGAAAGAGATAATGGGGTAACAGTGCCACATGTTATTAATGATCTAATTAGTGGTGAGTGTTTTTCTCTTTGGAGGAGGAGGGACTGTAAAAAAAGGTGATTGTCAGAATGTCTGTCTTTTATTTCTTTATTGTCATTCTCAACGTCGGTGATGGATGCTTTTTCTAATATTTAATAATCAATCTCTTTCTTCTGTCTCTTGCATTCAGCTCATTCTTTTTCCTATTCTATCTGATCCACATCCTTTCACATCAGTTTGTCATCTGCCATCCGAGCACCAGTCAAGTTCTGGTATAGTAAATGTTTCAAGATCTACATTTCATGTACAGTTCATGTTATAGATGTTACGAAAATGATTGTTGCTAACTATAGCAGGTAACCACGTTGGCCTGTGGGTTTTCGATATATTCTGATCATTGCAATTACCAAAATAATTGCAAAAAATTCATTCATTCATACTCACTGACTCAATTCATGTGTGACCATGGGATGAGTTTTATTTCATGCCATCACTGTATTGGCCTATGACTTTTTGATTATTCTAAAAACCATTGGCATTAAAAAAAAGAAAGGTCACCTTGAAGAGGAAGATCTATCTTTGGAAATTCTGCAATAGCACTTGTGTGTGTCTGTGTGTGTGTGTGTGTGTGTGTGTGTGTTTGCATGGATTTCTATATGTGGTAACTTTTATGTTTCCCCAAGAAGTTTGACTGAATTGGAAGCGAAAACCCTGATGGATTAAAAGATCATGTTATTATCTCTTGTAATTGGCTCAAACTATTTACTGGGAAAAAAAAGTACATTGTGTCTGCTATTTCATCCTTTGAAGTGGATGCAAATTAAAAGAAAATATATGCCAACTAAACTAATACTTGTTCTATGGTATTTTTATCTTCTGGTATAACTTGTGGCTACATTGCCTCAAAATGAATCAAATGCCCTCTGAGCAACTTAAGCAAATGCACATTGGAACACAAATTGGTACCACTTAAATTTTTCCCTGAGTTTCTCTTGAATTAGGAAGTTTCCTCTTGAATGTTTTACAAGTCTGTAGCAGGACAAATATTTGGACTTGCTGTGTTAACATATTCATTGATACCTGGAATTCTTTTTGCACAAAGATGTATTGTGAACATGGTAAATTTGCTCAACCTGCAGATATTTGGGGAGCAGGAAATTCTTCTTGAGAGTTCTGATGATCAGATTTAATTCATCAGGATCAATTAGTTCATTAGGATTTTGCCTTTACGTTAGAGCAGCCATGACTAGTGAGGGCTTGTAATTGAGAAATCTTTACCAAAATGGTAGACCCTGAGGTCTACTGCCCATTTTTAGGGTAACTGCTTACTGACCAATCGAAGGGCTCCTTGGGTGCAAGTAAGACCATTAAAAGTTTTATCTGTTGCATGTGCCATTTTCATTTTTTAAAACTATCAAGACATTATTGTAACTTAAAGAAGTTTGACAAAGATGATGATGGAGGGGAAGGTGCCAAGAATCGGCCTCGTTACCATTGCTGTATTTACCATTCTTTTGTTGTCTTTGCTGTGTCACTTTAAGTGAGGTACCTAGACAGCTGTTATTTTTTGCTCTCTGTACATCTGTATAAATGTTTCAGCACAGCAGCATTTAAGGCGTGACGAGAACCTCTCTACTCTTCGTCAGGACCATCTTAAGATCTTTGGTGCCTGACAGGGGGCTGTCTGTCTCTCCCACTGAGGGTTCAGGAACCACAAGCTTCTTAGGTGAGGTTGCTCCTTGGGTCCGACTTCCAGAAAACGGTTTAAATGTCAGCCTTATTGAGAGTGTCCACAAAGTGTTTATTAATGATGACAGTAAGGTTGCCAAGTGAATTTGTTCCTCTTAACCAAGACCCCATGAAGTTTCATTGCTCGTTTCCTCCCACCTCAGTCAGAAACAGATGGCAAACACCATTTTTTTCTTCTGTTGAAAGATTTCGGTGAGGACCTAGGTAGGTGGGAAGCATTTGCAGCTTCTGTCTCTGGACGGAAACTTTTCCTATCATCTTACCCTAAATATTATTATTTCATTTGTTTGTCTCAGCAGCCCTCCTGTAAGTAATAGGTAGCCCACTGTAAAACTTCACTGTTTTGGGGCACCTGGGTGGCTCAGTCAGTTAAGCATCCGACTCTTGATTTCAGCTCAGGTCATAATCTCAGGGTCGTGAGATTGGGCCCTGTGGTGGTCTCTACGCTCAGTTTGGAGCCCGCTTAAGATTTTCTTTCCCTCTGTCTGTCTGTCTGTCTGTCTCTCTCTCTCCCCCCCCCCGCCCCTCCCCATGCATGCATGCTCTCTCTCTCTTTCTCAAAACAAAAACAGACAAAAAAAACCAACAAAAGCTTCCCTGTTATACGCTTCTTGGGATTACCCATAATCATTCTTATTACCTTAGACACCATCCATCGGGGTCTGTCAGACCCTGAGCATTTGACCTCCGTAATACAGACAGTGACAGCCTGAAAGTCAGGTACGTGGGAATGTGTTGGCTCAGCAGTATCTGTGGTCACACAGCGGGTTTCAAACTATCACTTTACTCAGGAGAGGATGCAGGGTAGAAAACTTCTTTATCATTCTCCTAGGTGCTCAGAACGAACTCATTTCCACTTTCTGGAAATGTGCTTTTGTAATAATGCAGGATGCCTATGTTGCATGTATTTTTAAAAAAAAATTTTTAATGTTTATTTATTTTGGGGAGGGAGACAGAGCATGAGCACGGGAGGGGCAGAGAGAGAGGGAGACTCAGAATCCGAAGCAGGCTCCAGGCTCCCAGCTGTCAGCACAGAGCCCGACGCGGGGCTCAAACCCACATACCGTGAGATCATGACCTGAGCCGAAGTTGGACGCCCAACCGACCGAGCCACCCAGGCACCCCTGTTGCATATATATTTATTTAAAAAGCAAAGCCACCACCGCCCCATCTTCTGTTTTCTGCCCCCCTCTTCCCCACAGCCACACACACGGTTGAAGGCTGCATTTATGTTTTATTAATTTTTATATCTGCAGTGTTTCACACAGCACCTGGCACACTTAAGATTTCGTTAGATGGGACTGAATGACTACTATTGGAATAATTATCGGAATTTTCTTAGTTTAGCCTTTAAAATTGGGGGGGGGGGATCAGGGTAGGTAGAAAGAGGATTAAGCCAGCAAAAGATTAATTTTCACTTATATTGCAATAATTCTCACCAGTAGAGCTTTTGGTGTGAAGAGATCTAATATTTATGAAAAATTTCAAACTCACGTAAGAGCAGAGAATAGTGTAATAAACTCCTGCGTATCTGTCACCAAGGTTCTATAATTAACCAAAATTACCAAATTATGCTTCATCTGTTTACTCATCCCCTCCCACCCCCTGCTCTGGATTCTTTTGGAAGCAAGTTTTAGACATCATATCTTTTATCTACTAGTGCTTTGGGATGCATCTCCGAGGGATAAGAATGCTTTAAAAAGTGGCTTCACTTAAGCGTTTTCTAACAATACATTTTCAAGCTGCCATGTAACTTTCAAAGAGCATTTTCTTACATTTTTCTCTGCATCTTCACGAATGCACGTGGAGGATTATTTTATAAAGCCACGTTGCGACTATTGCTTTTACCGCAACGTTAAATCGAGGGTGACTCTCTAGAGGAGAAAAATCCGTCGACCCATTCTGAACCAAAGGAGTAGGCCTGGAAATTTCAACCCTTAACTATTTTAGAATTGTTTTCTTTGGGTAAGTCATTCAATGTGTTGCCAGTGCTGGACACATGCCCGTCTGCACTGCCCCCGGAGGGAGTCTCACTTGGGGTGTATATAAATAAGACTGAAATCCAAATGCCTTGTCTTCACGCTGACTCGCCTGCAAATGAACTATTAGCAACTGTCCCTGTGTCCCCATGTGGCTAGAAAAACAATGTTGCCAGGGCACAGCTTTTCCCTGTCACTGTGAATCTTTCCTTACTGTTTCTGTGACTTTTTCTTTAATCACCTCTGTATGTTTGGAATTATGTTGAAGGGCCTCCCTGATCTGATGGGGTTCTGTTGCAAAACCAGTGTTAAAGAGGGTAATGACTCAGATAAGCAGAAGTGAAGATGTGACTCAGTTATTTCCATTGAATCATAAGCTGTCCGTGGAATATTACTCATCTGTTCAATGAAAATGCGTTTCAAGTTTGAGTTTTAGAGGTAAACCTCCTAGGAGGTGTAGAAACCATACGCCCTCCCCAGTAACAAATCTCTATGATTCTCGGGGGATAGTGATAATATGTCAGTGGTGCACTAAATACTCCTGTTTACCATTGAACGTTTTCTTTTTCCTTTCTTTTGTCCCAGACACATCAACTGGATCACTCTGCTCATTACCTGCGTCTGAAATTTCTAATAGAAAACAAAATGCAACACTACGTTCCAAAGCCCGAGGAGGACATTTATGAGCTGGTAATGTTTATGACGGTTGTCCAACTACATTCTGTAGGAGATTATTTTTAAATTATATGTGTGCTTGTACTAATTGTGGTTGGTGAAGTAGAACGAATTCTAAAATAAATGAACCTCATTCAGAGCTCGGAAGTTTGCGAAGATGGCCTTACTTATCACAATGTGTCTGTAGAGTAGAAATGCCACCTTTGTGTCTGCAAGGAGCGAGGCCGTGCGATCGTGAGAGATTGAAATCCAGAGCTGACCCTCAGGTAGAATTTTAGTTATTATTCCTAGCTTTCCTGGCAGCGTGGTGACTCAAAGATCAGCTGGCTGTTGTCAGGAACAAAAGCACTAACTCTGGCTTTGAATGACTTCTACCTGGGTATTGAAGCCGATGGGTCGAATCCTTCTGGGTGAAAATGCTGCTGTGTGATTCTATGTCCCAGTCTTTTGTAATTGTATTTATATAGGTGCCTGGGGACATTTAGGTATGTTTGGGTTTCATTATGAGACTTGGGTTCTAAACTAGAGATGGGTTTTATATCGGCCCCGTTGCTTACGAATTTTGTGATATTGGCAAAAGATGTGCTAATACAGTTGACCCTTGAACAGTGCGGGGGTTGGGGGTGTTAACCGCCTGCACAGTCAGAAATCCAAGTATAGCTTTTGACTCCCCCGACACTTAACTACTAATAGCCTACCATTGACTGGAAGTTCACTGATAACAATAACAGTCAGTGAACACACAGTTGGCATGTTCCATGCATTAGGTACTGTACTCTTACAATCAGGTAAACTAGAGAGAAGAAAATGTTATTAAGAAAGTCCTAAGGAAGAGAAAATACATTTGCAGTAACTGTAAAAAAAAACAAAAGAAAACTCTGGAAAAGTGGACCCATGCAACTCAAACCCACGTTGCTCAAGGGTCAACTGGGCTTAATTTCTAGGATTTTGCAAAGATGAGAGATACTAGTGCACATAATAGATGCTCAGTAAATGGTTGTCATGGAAACAACACAGTAACAAGCTCTTCTTTGTTAGCCGAGTGGTATAGTTTTCAGTTCCAGGAAAGAGACAATTTGGGAGCAAGGCGCCTCTATCTTAGAAGTTGTTCTTCTCTCTCTGCACTTAGTCATTCCTCTGGGGGCCACCGAGCTGCTGGCCGTGGATATGTGAATGATAACAGGATGACTTCAGACATGGTTGCACCATAGAAAGCAGAACTGAAAACTTGAACCCGCATAGTCTCTTTCTGAAAAGGAGAAGCGTGATTTAAAATTTAATAGGGAATTTTGTTTTCAATCAACTCTTTTTGACGTTTACTTTATATGCAACAAAGCTCACCAATATCTTTTTAATGTTTATTATTTTTGAGAGAGAGGCAGAGAGCAAGCAGGGGAGGGTCAGAGAGAGAGGGAGACACAGAATCCGAAGCAGGCTCCAGGCTCCGAGCTGTCAGCACAGAGCCCGATGCGGGGCTCGAACTCACAGACCGTGAGATCGTGACCTGAGCTGAAGCTGGCCACTTAACTGACTGAGCCACCCAGGTGCCCCTAAAGCTCACCAGTTTTTAAGCACACAATTCAGTGAGGTTTCACCATACCATCATGTTTCCACCACTGCAGTCCTACTTTAGAACGTTTCTATCATCCTAAAATGTTCCCTCGTGCCCCATTAAGTGTTTCTAATAAATAGGAGGGGGAGGGTGTTTGTCGCACTTTTCCATGTGATGCAATCCATGAAAGAAGATCAAAATGATGAGTCTGTTTTCAACCATCGCCTGAACAATTAAGCGTTAACAGGAGAGGGAGCTTTTAACAGAGAGTAGCTGATTTATTTTTTTTCCTCTGGCTGGCATGGAGCAGAGCCCTGACTTTGTTCTCTCTGAGCAGAGGAAAGAAAACCCTTTTCCTTACTTAGAAAAGGAAAGTGCGGGGCTGATTAGACGGGGATAGCTCTTTGACCACCGGTATGTTTGCATCTTGATGGTTAAGACTTTCATATGTTGCCTCTAACCGACTTCCATGGCCCTCCTATTTCACACATAGTAGGGACTTAAGACATGTCTTTTGAAATTATATTGACGCGCTAATTATTTTTGAGTCTTGGCCATTGGGTGGCTCCTCTGGTGTAGGAGACTGGGGCGCACCAAGCTTGGTCTGTTTGTATCTGCAATTGCAGATGTTCTCATCACAATTTTTTTTAAAGAGTCTAAAATGCAGAGAGAGCATGGCATCTTTCCTGCTCTTTGCAAAAGGTCTCCAGCTCAGAGGTCCCTGAGGAAGCGAATGCCATAGGCTCGTTCATTTTATCGTTCAGATTGCAAGTGAGTATTGCTTACTCACATCTCTGCTTTTACCAAATTTCTTCACTTTTTTGTTCTTAAGAATACCTTGGGCAACTTGGCAAAGTTTCACGCTCCCTTCTGAGATTACTGTTTTCAGTTGCACGAAATAAAACACATAGGATCACCTATGGCATAATTATGTTGCAATAGTTATCCAAGATATTTTTAAAATTATAGATAATACGTGTGCTTATTTATTGGCTCCTTAAATAATAAGACCTAGCGGGAGATCCGATAGCTACTACTGTTTTGAAGTACTGACAGCAGCCTGAATGTGATTGGGAAACAACCATGATTTTTACTGGTGACAAGGTCATAGTCACTGCCAGTACTGTTGTATTCGTGCCTACATTTATTTATGATTGAAGGAAATGCTAAGTTTCAGTTACAGGTTAGTAGATACAAAGATGGCATTTTTTTTCCCCACCATTGAAGTTCACAGACCCCTTGGATTCTACCCAGGGGTCCCTGGCTTCCAATCCCCCATATAGGCCATTAAACTTGTTCTAATGTCATTCCAAGGCAGGGGGTGTCTGAACACACAGCGCTCCTGGAGGCTTTTTGAGAGTTTGCAGATTTCAGGCTATTGACCCTTACTGAATAAGCATCAGACCATACACGGTCGATTAGTTTCTGTAGCCCACCTCCATTTTATTTTTGACAGACTAGCGAAACTCGCACACGTATGAAGCTGTTTCCTTGTAAGTACCTCATTCATAGATGGCTGTCCTGATATGTTTTATTCTCTGACACTGTTTTACCAGACATTCTTTAATAGTAAAGTCTGTAGTTATTAGGAAAAGTGTGTATTAGATTTGAAAGCTTTGAGGGGTCTAGGATGTATCTTTGGTGGGTTAGGGGATCCTCTTGCTTGTGAATGACCATGACTAGTCGGTCGTCTACTTATCTGCTCTGCTGGTTATGTTTTAATAGAAGTGGTACCTGTTTGGCCACTTTTTTTTGTATTTGGTTAATTGTTAGGCCCCATCGATGGATTGATAATGAATAGGGAGGCACTGGCTTTTCAAGACCCTTATTCAATGTGTTTTTCTTAAAGTGTCAGGTAGGAATAAAGAGTTTGCAGAAACACTGGTCAATTGATTTATTTACTCATCCAGCAAATATTTATTTAGTATTTATCTGTGCCTGGCACCACTGTGCCTGTTCTGGGCACTGGGATACACAATCAAAAATCCCTACTCCTCGGGGCACCTGGCCGGCCTCAGCCCACAGGGCATGTGATTCGTCATCGCAGGGTCATGAGTTCAAGCCCCACATTGGGCATATGCCTACTTAAAAGGAACGAAAATGAAAAAAATCTCTACTCCTTGTGGAACCCACACTCAAGTTTGTGGAGACATACAAAAATATGTAGATTTTTTGCATAACGACATGTAACTGTGCAGTATTTCAGAGGATGTGAAGAGCTTGAAAAGAAAAGGTTAGGTCAAGTGGAAAGAGAGATGGGGCATCCAAAAACAGAGTGTTCTGCCCCTTTAGCTGTGTTTGGGTTGATGTGTGAACAGAGCGAGGTGAGAGAGTGAGTCGTAGAGGTATTTTGGAGGAAAGTGTTCTAGGCTAAGGGAACAAAGCTGGGTGAGGCCTTGGCAGGGGGCGGATGGCGAGGGTGGAGGTTGTTTTCTTGTGTGTGAGGAGGGTCAGTGGCTGGAGAGGGGGTGAGGCTGCAAGAGAGGAGGGGAGGAGGGGAGCAGGATGGGCCATGTAGGGCCTACATGAGAGGGGAAACCCCGGAGGAAGAAGGACACTGGTTGACTTCTATTTTAGTAGGCTCACTGTGGCTCTGTGTCCGTGGGACATGTGCCACATGGCCAATGGACCACAGGGCACAAGAGAAGTTGCTGAGAACAAGCAGGGGGCTAGTGCATTGTAATTGGGGCAGCGGGTGATGCTGGCTTGGACCAGGGCACCCAGCGGAGATGTGTGAGACATGATCCTGACTTCATGATAACTCGAATGCCTGGCAATCAAGTTTGTTCTTAAATCTGATGATCTTTTAATCTGCTCTTTGAGAAGAGGGAAAGGGACACCTGGGTGGCGCAGTTGGGTAAGCATCAGACTTGATTTCAGTTCAGGTCGTGATCTCAGGGTTCGTGGTTTGAGCCCCACATCGGGCTCTGTGCTGACAGTGCAGAGCCTGCTTGGGATTCTCTCTCCTTCTCTCTCTGTTCCTCCTCTGCGTGCTCTCTCTCTCTCTCTCTCTCTCTCTCTCTCTCTCTCTCTCAAAATAAATAAACATTAAAAAAAAAGGGAAGGAAAATGTGACACATCATTGACTTAATAAAATAAAGGGAACGCGTGTGACGTTTTGCTGTTAAAGATGTTTGTATAACACCTATGAAATTTCAGCATTTCTAGTTTCAGATAGGGATTGTAGTTGCATTGAAAAAATATATTTTAAAGTGCATATCCTTCTTGAGATTTTATGTTTTTATTAGTGTTTTTTACTAAACACAATTTTAGTCTAACCACTCTGAGAACATACTGTGGCCAAGGGGGCTTATATCTAGATCACAGTTAGGTATTGTCTGGGGCTGGTAAAAGACACAACAGCTTTCACACCGTTCCAAAGAAAAGTAAGAGGCAATATTATGAGAGAATGGGAAAGATTATTCACAAAGCTGTATTCCCCCTGGATCTGTGGCAACCATTAGGAACTTTCTGGAGATGATTGCAACAGTGATATACTGCCACCTAGGGTAAGAGTTTGACTCTCGAGGAAATTTGTAAAAAGTAAAACTGAGGCTCAAAGTAATTTGAAGGAAACACAGTACACAGCATTTATTGCACATTCCGTGGCGTCCTAAAATATTGCATAAAACTTTATTATATTTGGTATTTATAACTTTGGTAACTGCATTTTCTGAACTAAAGATCAGTTTCACAACTGATTTCTTCTGATTGCAGAATTTATTCGTATGAACATTTTTCTGAAGTATAAAAGGAAAAAAAACCCCACATGAAATGACACCCCTAACACATTGCATTTGGCGGAAGTTGCATTAAATTAGGATGTTCTAGAGGATCTGGGCTGTGTGGTCGTTGTTCCCAGGACACTGCTCCCCTTTCTATTCTAGCAGCCTCTTTCCAAGGCTCCTTCTTCCACCTGTCAGCCTCCCTAAGAAAGTGAAGAGAAAGAAACTACCATTCTTTTCTACTTGCCTGAATTACGTTATTTCTGAGTGAATGACTGTGGGGTCAGAGATGCGAGCAAGTTTCAATAACCACCAAGACTTCTCTTTCATACTAAAGCACAGCCTTCTGTTATTGACCTTGGCACCAGAGCTTTTCATTTCAAAATTGAATGACAGTTTTCCAGTTCCATATGAGCTTTGACACATTTATTTGTTTTGGAATTTTTATCATAATCTTTGGAAATGGCCTTTGTCTTGCTTACCTAAGAAGTTGTGGTACCTCTCAGCGCCACCTGGAGGTGGTCTACCGGGCATTGCAGTATAGTGGAGAGAACTTGACCTCTGGAGCCAGCGAGACCTGGGTTCAAATCCCTGTTCTGCCCATTCTGGCTTTAAAACCTTTAGCAAAGTGCTTTCTCTCCAGCCATATTCCCTTGCTTGTTCAATGGAATGATACTTGTGTGGCACATGGACACCTGAGAAAACCTTCATAAGTTATTGTCCATGATGCTGATTGTTGTAGACATATGAAAGTGAATTAAATTAAATCAAAGTAAAGTTTCTGATATGTGAACTACAGCTTTCTGTTATTTTTCCCGCCCCTCCCCATACCCCCCCCCCCCCGGCTTTCTTGGGTTTCTAGAGAATTGATTAATTTATGTGCCTTAGTTTTCTAGCTAACTTGGTATAATCCAGTGGCTAAAAGAGAATCTCCTCCATTTATATAGATTATTGTCTGTTTCAATGCTATTCTTTGTCGGCACCTATTTGTGCTACTATGAATCTTTAGGGCAAAAATGGCATGTGAACAGAAACTTCTCCTATTTCTAGGAATCCCTTGTCAAGATCTTTTTTTTTTTAAATGTTTACTTATTATTTTTGAGAGAGAGAGAGAGAGAGTGAGTAGGGGAGGGGAAGAGAGAGGGGGTGGTAGACAGAGGATCCAAAGCAGGCTTTGCACTGACAGCAGAGAGCCTGACGCAGGGCTCGAACTCACAAGCCGTGAGATCATGACCTGAGCCGAGGTCAGACACTCAACTGCCTGAACCACCCAGGTTCCAACCAGGCGCCCCCTTGTCAAGATTTTTATAGCCTCTTTCTGATTTTAATGATTTCTTTCCCCAGTACTGGATATTTTTGGTTACTTTAGCAATAGTTTTCAGGTCTGTGATAGATCTAGAAGGGGAAGAGACATTATTTAGAAACTGGAACGGTAGCCAAGTTTGGGAGCGTGCATTTTAAATTTCTCTTTTGACTTTTACTGGGTTCGGTTCAGTAAAAAGGCTGTGATGTGATGAGAATTTACTTCCAAGTATCAATTGTGAAAAAATAGACTTACAAAATGATGTGTATTCCTAATAAGATATTTGTAATGCAATCCTAATCAGACTCTTTGTCATTTTTCAGCTGTACAAAGAAATTGAAATTTGTCCAAAAGTCACTCAGAACATCCAGATTGAGAAGTCAGATACAGCCAGTGATAATTATGGTATGTTTATTTTTCTCTGATCTTTGGTGTTTTTCAAGTTAAAGCAATTCCTGTGTAAACAGGCACTTACTTACAATTCAGTAAAACGTCTTTGGGGCCTATTTAAAACAGATAGCACATCTGGCTTCTGTGCTATATACACAGCGGCCAAACTGGGGGGGGGGGGTGGGGGGGGCAGGGAAGAGATTTACTGTGGGTACCATGCAGACTTCAGCCTAAACTTCATAGCTTTAATCATTGGGGTTAAATTTCATAACTTTGGGTCACTGGGGTTCTGTCGTAAATAGGAAATGCGTGTATCGGGAATAGATTATAGTATGATATACCCTAGTAATGAAGAAATGATCCCTTCACACCCCTCTTCCTCAAACATACTCATTATTCTCCCTTCCCCCACAAATAATGTAAAAAGAACTTATTTCGGTGTTGTGCTGGGAGTCCCCAAGACCACCCCTACGTTTGCTGATCCACTAAGAGGACGCATAGGACTCAGGAGATCGTCCTGGTCATGACTGTGAGTTATTACAGAGAAGCTATAATAACAGCATCAATAAAGAGAAAAGGCACATGGGGTGAGGTCTGAGGAAAGTGGGTGCAAGCTTCCAAGAGTCCTTCCCCAGTCATACGGGACGTCCTCGATTCCCCCAGCAACAAGCTGGGACAGTGCACGTGGGGTGTTGTCTAGCAGGGAAGTTTGTTGGAGACTCAGTGCCCAGTCATGTAGACGCACTCTACCTAGCATGTACCAAAGTTTCAGGCTCCCAGCAGGGGAAAGCTGGAGTTAGGCGTCAGCCATATTGTTTGTACAAATTTTAGGCCCGGTGAGTCTCGTCAGGGTGTTGGGAACCCACCCAAAATCCAAGTTCCCGGATGGCCAGCCAGGGGCCAAACTTATAAGCAGGCTTTGAAAGAATAACAGGTCTGCCATGTTGATGGTTTTCTACACAGTTGTCTGCATTCTGGCATAGCTGAATATGTCATCCCTTCATATGTCCCAGACTGGTTAGCATCACACTGTATGATCTGAATAGCAGTGGAGTTGGTGCTTGAGCAGTAACCACAAGGGGAAATCCAAACAGTGATATTAGTCAGGAGTGGCGAGGCTGGCCGAGGTGGCTCAGAACAGTGAAATGGGCTTCCTGAATTCACCGTGCATCCTTTGTGGCTTGGCTTGACTCTATGTTACCCTCACTCTCGGACACAGGCCTGCAGCGGCTGCTTGGGGCGTTGTCTGTCTCTCGGCGGAGGGGAAGAGAGAAGGCGCGGTGAGCCAGGTGCTGGTGGCCTCACAGTTTATTGTCAAGGCCAGTCCCCTGGCCCCGCCTGCCCCCAAGGGGCAGGGGACTCTAGCCCTGCTATTTGTGGGAAGGAAGAGAACCAGAAAGCCTGATGCAGACACATGGAGCTTACCGTCTTTGCTCATTTACGGTTTCTCTCTGAATTAAGTTAATTTGGCTTCTTAGCATTTGAGCATCTTCAGAACTTTCACTGACCAGCAGGATGGCAGAATCATTCTGCAGTCACTCCCACAGGCCACTACTCCTCATCTCTGAACATTCCTTAGGGTATTTGGCCTAATGAAGAGAACCTCATTTTGGACCCTGGTCACTTGCATTGCACCTTCATGCTGTTTACTTCTTGACCTTGAAACTAAAGACATCATACACCCAGAGGATGTTTTTTGATGGCAGAGGATAAACGTCTACAGAAGGCTTATTATGCATTGGAAGCGTGACCTTGGTAATTAAAGCAGTAGTTGGTGGCAGTGCTGTAACTTAAGTGTCTGGCTTCTCCAAAGTGAGATGCACCGTGACAGTTATTCTTTTCTCTTTAAGTAGCAAGAAGCAAGACAGGGCTGAATTTAAAGGTCTTGGAATGAAACTGTAAGATTGACGGGTGCTTGGACTCGGGAACTGGGCATAAAGCCGCTATGCTTTTGGGGCGTGTGGGTGGCTCAGTTGGTTAAGCGTCCAACCTCAACTCCGGTCATGATCTTACGGTTCGTGGGTTCGAGCCCTGTGTCGGGCTTCAGTCTGACAGCTCAGTGCCTGCAGCCTGCTGTGATTCTGTCTCCCTCTCCCTTTGCCCCTCCCCCATTCATGCTCTGTCTCTCTCTGTCGCAAAAATAAATAAAACATTAAAAAAAAATCTCTAAAAAAAAAAGCTATAATTTTATATGTTTTTATCGACTCAAGCACTCACAGACCCCATTTACATTTCCACCCTGAGGGTATTTTAGCACCTCAGGCATCACCCTAGAAAGTATCGTCAACAGTGCTTCTCAAAATATCTGAGGTAAAGAAGCAGGGTGTTTTGTTTTGTTCTAACAGTCTGTCGTGGACCGCCACTGCTTTTGTAAACTCTCAAAGCTCATGCTTGGAGGTGTGCCATTGTCTCACGGCTGGGCTCACAGTGCTTAATCTCAGTTTCTGTCTATGTTACTATCAGTCACCAATGGACTTCACTTTCTAGAGCCTGCTATGTGTGGCTAATAACCTCAGCAAAACCGTTTATTCTGAGTGCCCAGTTCATGCTGGTGGGAGGTGTTCCAACAGCATATTGACGGAGAAGTTAAAGAGTCCCCCATCCTAAGAGACTTACTTGGTTGCCTCTGACCTCAGAACTATCAAGGATTCTTTTTTTTTTTTTTTTTTTTTTTAATTTCTGAGAGAGACAGAGCATAAGTGGGGGAGGGACAGAGAGAATCCGGAGCAGGCTCCATGATCCGAACTGTGAGCACAGAGCCTGATGCGGGGCTTGAACTCAAAGACTGCGAGATCATGACCTGAGCTGAAGTCAGACGCTTAACCAACTTGGTGCCCCCAAGGATTCTTTTTTTTTTTTTTTTTTAAGTTTATTTATTTATTTTGAGAGCAAGAGAGCACTTGAGCAGGGGAGGGGCAGAGAGAGAGGATCCCAAGCAGGCCCTGTACTGCCAGCACAGAGCCCGATGCAGGGTTCGATCTCATGAACAGTGAGATTATGACCTGAGCCAAAATTGAGAGTCGGGGGCTTAACCAACTGAGCCACCCAGGTGCCCCCAGAACTACCAAGGATTCTAAATTCAGCTCAGCAGTATTTAACGTTCGCACCTACTCAAGTCTGGCTTCCTGCCATATATTGAGCTCAATATATATACAGTGCAGTATATATATAAGTTACTAGCATATGCCAACATACAAAAATCCAAACACAAACTACATGCTGTCTTCTATTTTAGAACACTTTAGGGAGGACACTTTAGGACACTTTAGGGCTTAATAATCCAACTGACTGAACCAGTGGAAAGATTTGACACTTCCTTTTCTTTTCTTTTTTTTCTTTTTTTGTTTATTTATTTGAGAGAGAGAGAATGAGCAGGGGAGAGGCAGAGAGAGAGGGAGAGAGAGAATCCCAAACAGGCTCCACACCGTCAGTGCAGAGCCCAATGTGGAGCTCAAACCTATGAGCCTCGAGATCATGATCTGAGCCATAAACAAGAGTCGGCCACTCAACTGACTGAGCCACCCAGGCACCCCAAGATTTGGCCCTTCCTTAATCTCTCTTAGTCGCCCTTCCCTGCATCTCAACCTGAACTGATTGTTGAAATTAGTTCACAGAGTTATGAGATAGACTAAGCATGACCCCCTAGGCTGCCTCGAAGTAAAGGATGCATCGTTGCAGCAAGAGAACATTCCTTCTTCTACGGGGACTTCTGCTGTTGCATTTTTGGTCACATGTACCATTTCTATCAGAGGTGTCCACACTTGTCCTATTTTCTGAATTTCCCTGTATCCTGGAATCTGGTTTTGAGTACTCCCCTGCTGTTTCTGATGACGCCATGACTTTTCCTTGGTTATAGATTTTAGTATGAGGGACCTTCTGGTTGCTCATCACAGGCGTCTGCCTTCTTGGTTTCTCTTCTTAGTTTTAATCACTTCCTTTCATTCTTGAGAGCATTATTGCTGCTCATGGTGCCTCCTCCTGGTGGGTTAAGTTGGGTTTATTTTGAATAACTCCCTCTGCCTCCTGTTGGCAGTCATCTGGGGCTATGTTACGTTTATTGGCTGGGAATTAGATTGTTGCTATCCTATTTGAAAGGAAGAAAAAAAACTGTGTTTTCCAGTGATCTCAAAATAATCCAACGGTAGGATATACAATATTTTCCTTACATGTGTTAATTTAGGAGATGGCTGTAATCCCCCTCCGCTGCGTGGGCACATTACTGGCATCTCAAAATGGAGGCTGCTCCCTGAGACTCTGAGAGCCCGAGGTAGTGTGTGCTGTGTAGCTGAGTGTGGGGAGAGCTGCCTTTCTGAATGCTGGGAGGGGGTCCTGTTTGCCTGACCCCCCAACAGGTGTCTTCCAATATGAATTCCAGTGCAGAGCCGAAGTGCCGTTTCCCTTTGTGAATGTTGGCTTCCCTTGAGTCAACTTCCAGAAAACTTATTGCAAAAGCTCTCTTCAGCAGTCCTGTCACAGAGATTTCCCACCAACTAGAGGGGTCTGATCTCTTTCTCAGAGCCATGCTTGCCCAGCACCAATCTCATAGTCACTTGTAGTCCTTGTTATTATCTTTTGATTATTAAAAAAAAAATAGACCAAGAAAAGAGGGAAGGGGGCAAAGGAATAGTTCAGCCATCTCCACTGATTTTGGCCTCATGTGGTTTGTATCAGGCTCTCAACTGTCATCTCTCCTGGCATCTTCTGATCTTGTCCCCTGGCACCTTGTCATTTGCCCACTTTTTTTTTTTAATGTTTATTTATTTTGAGAGAGAGAAAGAGTTGGGGAGGGTCAGGGAGAGGGAGAGAAAGAGAGAATCCCAAGCAGGCTCCACGTTCAGCACAGAGCCCGACATGGGGCTTGATCTCACAGCCACAAGATCACAACCCGAACTGATCTCAAGAGTCAAACGCCCAACCAACTGAACCACCCAGGTGCCCCTGCTCACTTGTTTTAATAGAAAAAGAAATGTGGTCTCAAAACTTGACAGAAACTCGGCATTTCAGAAAGGAAATGCCTATATTTTAATGAATTTGTACCCATTCTTTCTCTTGGCATTGCCCCTGATTCTGCATCTACTCTAACAGATAAGAGAAATTCTCTACTGAAATGCAAATAGATAAACCTGTGTTAGGACTAATATCACTTAATTGGCTCATGTATAAAATTATTTTTACTTGAGTGGGTCTTCTTTTTTTTTTTTATTTTAAAGTTTATTTTGAGAGACAGAGAGGGCACGAGCAGGGTAGGGACAGAGAGAGGGGGGGGGGGGAGAGAGAGAGAATCCCAAGCAGGCTCCGCACTGTCAGTATAGATCCGAACGTGAGGCTCGAATTCACGAATCATGACCTGAGCCGAAATCAAGAGTCAGACGCTTAACCAACTGAACCACCCAGGGGCCCCGATTTGAGTGGGTCTTCTTGAAACATAATCTGAACGTTACAAGTTGCTATAAGAATGGAATTCAAAGTACGAGTCAAATAAAGACCAGAAAGTCCTCAGGGTATGGCCTGTGTTTCCCCATCTGAGGGAGTTATGATACTGTAGTGGGTGAAGACAGTTGGTAGTTTTGCCTAAGTGTGGGTATCTATTTCCTGATCCTGTGAACTAAACAGAAAAAACCCATGTTCGTTATGACACGGCCTGAAAAGTCTTGATGACTCCCTGGGTCTCAGTCCTGTAATTTATTATTCAGTCTTGTTGTTATTTGCTTATTTGCTCTTCAAAAGCACTGTGATTTTTTTTCTGCCTTCACCCTTAAGGTAAGTACCTATATTAGGGGATTATTCTTCTCCCAGACCTGAAATTATGTCATATCTTCACAACTGCATTAATTCTGATTGCTCTTTTAGGGGTGTTTGCCACAGTCTCTTACTTGAGGGAAAGGAGATAACAGATCAGAAAAGACTTTTAAGTAATCTCGGGGTATCTGGTGGCTCAGTTTGTTAAGCCTCCCGACTCTTGAGTTCAGCTCAGGTCATGATCTCACAGTTCGTGAGATCGAGCCCCGTGTCGGGCTCTCCACTGAGCCTTCTTGGGATTCTGTCTCTCTGTCTCTCTCCTTCTCTCTCTTTCTCTTTCTCTCTCCCCTCCCCTGTTGCACTGTCTCACCCTCTGTCAAAATAAATAAATTTACATTAAAAAGATAATAAAAATCTCTGTACCCAGCTCGGGGCTGGAACTCATGACCTTGAGATCAAGAGTTGGATGCTCCACTGACTGAGCCAGCCAGTCGCCCTGATCAGAAAAGAATTGTAATGAGGCTGTCTAGAAACTGAGGTGCCCAGGGCTTGTGGCCACGGAATTAGAAGCCCCTCAGATCCCCAAACCACCTGGAAACTCAGGGTCTGGTTCTGCATTTTTTTCCGAAGGATGTAGCAAGCCCAAGATTGATTAGCTAATGGGCTTTGGGCTCTGGAAGGCTGGACAAGTATAAGATAATCTTATGATCACACTCTAGTAGAATGTGCAATCAATGAATTTCAGTATAAAATAAGATTTGTAAAGCAAGTCAGTACTTAATCCCCCTATGCAAAGATTTATTAAATTAAACTCGGTGTCCATATAGCAATATATATGGCTGGACACATACCATATAGTTGTTCAGGTGTAACATATCTTAGGACAAGGATTGGCTGCAAAAAGCCGAAGGACCCAGTTGAGATATGCTAATCATCCCATTTGCACTGTGGAGGAGACAATGGAAAAAATAAAACTGTGGCATTTGCTAGCAAGCAAGGTAAAACAAAATAATTTTCTTCCATTTGGGTTGATAGGTAGGTGGTGTGAGGAGAGATGTACCTGGTAATGTTAATTTTTGCAAGTAGTGGCTTTTTTAGAGTGATCTAAAAATACATTTTTTTGTGTGCTTTGTAAAATAATACGAACAAGGAAAAAACAATCGCTCCAAACTGTAACCAAAAACATTGAACATACCTAGTTCACAGCAGTTATTTCATGTTGTTTGGCAAACATTCGGAAGGTGTGAGCCCTACCATTCTGTCTTTGTGTTTTCTAGGCTTTTCCCTTTCCTCTGTGGAAGAAGATGGCGTTCGAAGGCTCTATGTGAATAGTGTAAAGGAAACTGGCTTAGCTTCCAAGAAAGGTAAGTTGACTGAGTATCGTAACTGTCTGTCTGTCTCTCTTAAAATCCCTTGGGGGTTTCTCTGGTTGGTGGATGAGAAAGACACCCCGAAAGGGTTCACTGGTAAAGATTATTTGAACATTGTCTCCTTGAAAACCCTCCCAGGGAATATGCATATTGTTCTATAAACACAAGTGTTTAAGAAATGTCACACATTGGGTCTTAAATCTGATTCTGCGCCCATTTCCTTGGGGCTGGTGGAAAATTCCATTCTAATCTGACGTGATCATCTTTCGATGGTATGGAGGTCCTAGGGGTTTTCCTGAAGCAGCATTTGGGAACAGCCCTCTGTGCTCCAGTGGCCAGAGCTGATGCTGGCTCTCCCCTGAACCTGCAAAGCTCCTTCAGAGTGGCTGTGGTCCTGCTCCCGCTCATGAAGGGACCTTTGCAGAAGTTGAGAACCTAGGGTTTCAGGATCCAGTCTTCTTGCCCCACGGAGAGAGCTCTGTTCTGCCACACCCCGCCTGCGGCCCTCCCAGGGCTCACTGCGGTCCGGGCTACTTGCAAAACCCCAACTCTCTTTCCTCTTTCTACTCAGAGAGAATCTTTTCAGCCTAGATTTTTTTGCTTCCTGTGATGGTTTCCTAGGGCTGCAGTAACAAATTATCACAAACTGAGTGATTAAAAACAACAGAAATTTATGCTTTTACGGTTCAGGAGGCCAGACGGTCAGAATCCGAGTATGGGTGGGGTTGTTTCCTTCTGGCGCCTCTGACGGAAGAATCTGTCCCATGCCTCCCCCTTGCTTCCAGTGGCTGCTGGCGGTCCTTGGCAGTACTTGGCTTGTGGTTGCGTCCCTCTAATCTCTCTGTCTTTCATCACATGGCTTTCTTTTCTGTGTGTCTCTGCATCTTTACATGGCCTTCTTATAAGAATACTGGTCATTGGATGTAGAGCCCATCCTAATCCAGTGTGATTTCATCGTTAACGTAATTACATCTGCAAAGACCCCATTCATTTTTTTTTTTTAAGCTTATTTTGGGAGACAGAGACAGTGGTGGAAGTGTAGAGAGACAGGGGGAGAAAGAGAGAATCCCCAGCAGGCTCCACACTGTCAGCGCAGAGCCCGACGTGGGGCTCAAACTCACAAACCGTCTGATCGTGACCTGGGCCGAAATCGAGTCAGACGCTTAACTGACTGAGCCACCCAGGTGCCCCAAAGACCCTAGTTCCAACTAAGGTCACGTTCTGATACTCTGGATGGACATGAGTTTGGGGGGTGGGGGGCACTTTTCAGCCTACCATACTTACCGTAAACAAATCAGGCCGCTAGATAGGGCTCAAAACCCACTTTCCTTTCATTCTCCTTGCTGTGGAACTTTTCATTTCATCCAGGCAGCAGCCATATCATACCTGTCGAATAAAAGACCAAAACGTCTGGGTCAGTTGCACGTAGACGTAATGCCTTGCATCTGTCTGCTCTAGCAGACAAGAATGGAGCAGACAAGAAAATGGTGGAGTGGCCTACCTTGCCAACTCCTTCCATGTCTTGGTACAGCTCAGTTCTGGGTGTTCACGACCTTCGAGCTACCTACCCAGGTTACTTCCCCCTGTGCCGTAAGCCTCGGAGAAGGGCAGCCTGCACACTTGGCTGTGCACGGAAATGGCTGAAGTGTGACAAATGGGGAATAAAGTCAAAGTCATGTATTCACCGCCGTCACAGAGGAGGATTTTCCTTCCATACCTTTCAAGGCCAAAGGCAGCCTGGAGGCGAGTCTCCACATTCACTAAGCTGTATCTCAGCTGGGAGCAGACGTGGCAGGGTTTGTTCTCCCACAAACCCAAAGTCTGATTGTTATCTCTTGCAGCACAATGAGTGTGCCCGTTGGCGTGGTATGGGGGTGGGGAAGTACGCTGCCTCAGTTTCAGTCACATCCTGTTTTAGTTCTCTGAATCCAGGAGCCCTGGTTTTAGATAAAAACAAATGGTTGTCTGTTCCAACCCACTTGCCTTGTATAGCACTGTCCTCTATAGATTTAAGAGTGATGTCCCTTTGTCCACTGGGGCCACACACACACCCATGTAGAGGGCAGTGGCAAGCAAGAGACTTGGGTTGGGGCGCCTGGGTGGCTCAGTTGGTTGAGCATCTGACTTTAGCGCAGTGGTCATCTCGTGGTTTGTGAGGTCGAGCCCCATGTCGGACTGTCCCCTGCTGGCAGCCCAGAGCCCGTTTTGGGTCCTCTGTCCCCACCGCCTCTACCCCTCGCCTGCTTACGCTCTCTCACAAAAATAAATAAACAGTAGAAAAGAGAGAGAGATTTGGGTTTTTTAATGTTAATTCTAGCCTCTCTGTGCAGACGTCTGGATAATGGAGAGCTCACTACAGACCGTAAGACCTCTTCTCGGAGATCTCTAATCACAAAACATTCTCCTTCTTCAGCTTCCATTTACCGTTTTACCTTATTCTTCTCTATAGACAGCCTTGGATGTCCATCATGTTATAACTAAGTCTCTTATTTATTTTTGTTAACCACCTGGGGCTTTTGGCCTATAATGAACTAATGGTGAATCCCCCTTTAATATCTGCCTACCCGTGCCCTGGATCTCGCGTTGGCTATACTTACGGAATTGACTCTTTGAACCAAAACCATAACACTTAATCTCTGTTCAACTTGGGTGTGCTCATTCGGGCCCATCATTCTTCTCTTGGGGTCATCTGAGGCTGGGAGCTGGCATCTTGTTTGCTGTCCTCCCGAGTGTTTCTCTGATGGCTCCACAGGACAGAGCCCGGTCGAGAAAACCTTGTACTTCTTTTTCCAGGGCAGAGTATCTTCTAGATACTTCACAGCTTTTGCCACGGTCAATTATGGGGATTGCTTCTAAGCAGGCTGTGGTTTTCTGTTAGAAAGAAAAGCTTTCCTTTTTCTTCTGCTACATACTGATGAGAGCTCATGTCTAGTGAATACCTTCAACGCGCCAAATGCTGTGCTAAGAGTTTTACATGGGTTACTTCACTTAGTCTCAGCGCACGGTCACTTTTACGTATGAGGAAACGGGGGCTGGGAGAGATTCAGTAACATGCCCGCGGTCACAGAGCTGTTACGCGGTCACACTGTGACAGCAGGACCCCAGTGAGGCACTTCATTGCTCACTACTGCTGGGCTGTCTACACTCACGTATTAATACTGAGAATAACTCACTCAGGCAACTGCCTGTGGTCATTGTCTAGGTCTCCCATGACAAATGACCACAAGCTGGGTGGTTTAAAACAACAGGAATGTGTCCTCTCACAGTTCTGGAGGCCAGAATTCTTAAACGAAGGTGTCAGCAGCTCCCTCTGAAGTCTCTAGGAAAGAATCTTTCTTTGTCCCCTCCAGCCTCTGACAGTTCTAGGTGTTCCTTGACCCCCAGCAGTATCTATCACCGCCCTGTTCACGTCTATCTTTTTTCTGTGCCTCTCTTCAGAGGACATTTATCAGTGGGTTTTTGACGCACCAGACAGTCCTGCATGGTGTCATCTCAAGATCATTTATTTAATTATAACTGCAAAGATCCTGTTTCCAAATAAGGCCCCACTCACAGGTTCTGGGACATGGACATATTTTTGGGGGGGGGGTCACTGTTCAACCCACTGTACACTTTTGCTACACCAGTCATGGTAAACCTGGAACTTCTTTAAAAAACAAAACAACGGGGCGCCTGGGTGGCTCAGTCGGTTGGGCCTCCGACTTCGGCTCAGGTCACGATCTCGCAGTCCGTGAGTTCAAGCCCCGCGTCGGGCCCTGGGCTGATGGCTCAGAGCCTGGAGCCTGCTTCGGATTCTGTGTCTCCCTCTCTCTCTGCCCCTCCCCCATTCATGCTCTGTCTCTCTCTGTCCCAAAAATAAATAAACGTTAAAAAAAATTTTTTAAAAAACAAAACAAAACTCCTAGATGTTTAAGTCCTGTCTTCTGTTTCTCCTTATATTACCTCCTCTAATGTCTAACCGAAAGGGTTTTCTCCGAGAGAAGACTTAAAAACACCAACCAAACAAACTACATTCCACATGGGGGAATTTTGTGTTTTCATTTCAAATGCTGTGATGCCAAAATCTGTCACCTAAAACTGGAGTGCTTAGCTTCCCAGAATTCCACCTCTGAGTAGAGAAAAACATTTGTCTTCCGTTGCCTCCCCACTCCAAGCGTTTCCTGGAGTGTTTTATGGTAGAAGGTTGATGTCAAGTGTTTTGGAAACCCGAGTACAGATAGCCAAGGGCTGTGACTCGGTGAAGCCGGGAAGTACAAACTTCTCTGTGGAAACACTTTCCCTCAGACTCAGAGGTGGGATCTGTGGATACCTGAGGAGCTGAGTGGCGTCTCATTTCTGCAGTTTATTCATTTACCTTTGCCCTCACTCACTTCCCTTTCCAAGTTTGTTCTTCCACATGAGTCTTTAGAGTGAGAGTTGGACTCTTGTCTTCTTCGTAGCTGAAACAATATTTCCTTTCATGTTCTGCTCTAACCTCTCCCTTTCTCAAACTGCTGGAATGTTCTTTTAATACCAGGTTGAAACGCCGCAGGGTCCGTCACAACCTCTTGTTCTTTCGGGTTGGGCTAGTTCCCTTGGGTCCCAGACTTTGGCAACTCCCCCAGCATGCTTTGCAAAAGCAGCAGAACCTTTGGGGACCTTCCAAAAGATACTCACCCCGAAGCCGTGATATAGTTACAAAAAAGGCGGGGGGGGGGTGTGGAGGGCAAAAAATGATCACATGTGGTTCTCTAGATTGTGTTTGGATTTGGAATAAGTTGATTTTCTATAGTCGTAGCCAGAAGAAGCTCACTGCACTTTGGTTCCATAGCAGTGAGCAAAGAGATGTTAGCTGGCCGTGCCACATGTGTGCACTGTTGCACGAGTGTGTACAAAACATATTGATTACAGCAATCAGAGCATTTGTTTTCTTGTTTTTTTTAATTTTTTTAATGTTTATTTATTTTTGAGAAAGAGAGAGGCAGAGCATGAGGAGGGAAGGGGCAGAGAGAGAGAGGGAGACACAGAATCCAAAGCAGGCTCCAGGCTCTGAGCTGTCAGCGCAGAGCCCGACGTGGGGCTCAAACCCACGAACCGCAAGATCATGCTCTGAGTTGAAGCCAGATGCTTAACCGACTGAGCCGCCCCAGCTACCCAGAACATTTCTACCATTTCCCCTCAAAACTGAGGATGATAGCCGGAGTTAGCATTTGTGAGGAGAAGGTGCCCAGAGCAGGTGGATTCGGGAAGGAGAAAATGTGTTTAGTTGGTGTGTGTGCAGGACAGACAGGCACGCTTGTCATGACCGAGTCCAGAACCTTTGAGACCGGGGCCCGCGTGATCACCTGGTGATCACTGTTGAGGACCAGAGCCTGTTTGCACCGGCGCCCGGGGCCGTGGGGCCCACGACAGGTGACTCCACGTGCCCTTTACAGCAGGGTTTCTACGCTGTTGTGATCTGACTCGATGCTGCGGCTGCCACTGCTTTTATGTGCGTGTGAAATGAAACATTTTCCGTCTTGCGTTGGCAGGCCTGAAAGCGGGAGATGAGATTCTCGAGATCAATAGCCGGGCTGCAGGCACCCTGAACTCCTCTGTGCTCAAAGATTTCCTCACGCAGCCGTCCCTGGGCCTCCTGGTGAGGACCTACCCCGAGCTGGTCGGGGGTGTGGAGCTGCTGGACTGCCCGCCCCACCGAGCCGACGGCCCCGCGGATCTCAACGACAGCCCCCTGGCCTTCCTCAGCAGCAACCCAGGTATGGCTGCGCCGTTTGCCGGACCCGCATCTGAGCCTGGGTCAGCCGGGACCTGCTGGGTGTGTGTGTGTGTGTGTGTGTGTGTGTGTGTGTGTGTGTTCCAGTGGCCTGGGGCCAGCAGGCCTAAGACGTACGAGTGAAATGAACTGGTTACGGAGTGTGTGCTTCCTGTTAATTTCCAGGGGTCGGGGGACTTATGTTCTTGCGGAGTAACTGTTTATCCACTAATCAACCTGTCACACACGCAGCTACTGCTGCTGTGTATCATTTTGGAGAAAGTCGAATGGGTAGAGGCCCCCGTGTCTTGGCTGTGGGTGGAAATGACAGAGATTCACCAAGGCTCTGGGTCCCCCCTCTGCCTTCCACGCCACCATCCCCCAAACCGTCGAGCCCGTGCTTTCCCTTCTGTGTGGGAGAGGGTACGGGCTGCCCCACGTGGAAATACGCCCAGAGCTCTCATTTGGTCAGCTTCTCTTGGGCTCGCCCGGTCTCCAGTCGGAGCAGGAGTCCACAGGTGCAACCGTGCCCTGCCTTACCCACTGCACTTTCTGCCCTCAGCCTTTCTCCCTATCCCTTTGTAACCTTGTGCTTACCCTAAAAGAAGCAACTTGGGGGCACCCGGGTGGCTCAGTCAGTTAAGTATCTGACTTCGGCTCAGCTCATGATCTCATGGTTTGTGAGTTTGGGCCTCGCGTCAGGCTCTGCACTGACAGTGTGGAGCCTGCTTGGGATTCTCTCTCTCTCCCTCTCTCTCTCTCTCTGCCCTCCCTCCCCCCAGCCCCTGCCTCAAAATTAAGAAATAAACTTAAAAAAAAAAAAAAAAAAAGAAGCAACTTGTATGCTATCTGCCCCTTGAAGCCTCCCTGCTCCGGGTCCCTAGGACCCTGCAAAGACCTCTTTCACGTGGGCCCTAGTTGTACAGTACTGTTCTTACTGGTTTGTCTCTCTGTCCTGAGTTTGTTCCTGGGACTGGGCTTACACCTGCTTCACTTTGCTCCACAGCACCCTGTTCTTGTTGAGTGAGGGTCCGTGAATGAGCCCACCAGTCAATAGCATGTTGCTGTCACTTCTTTCTCCATGACCTGGTTCTAGCAGTGGGGTTGATTTAGTAAGTTGGGGTCTTTGGATTTATTTTCTTTTCAAAACTTGAATTAAAAAAAAAAATCTTTGATTTCAAACTCTGGGTATAGGTACTTTGAATATTCTTTGCCCTGCCATTGATTTTTTTTTTTTCAGTTATTTTGAGAGAGAGAGAAGGAGAGAGAGAGAATCCCAAGCAAGTTCTACAGTCAGTGCAGAGCCCAATGTCATGGACCACGAGATCATGACCTGAGCCCAAGTCAGACACTGATTGAGCCACCCAGGCACCCTCCTGTAGTTTGGCTTGATGAGAATAGATCCCCAGCAGAGCCCTTGTGAGAGCACATTCTTTTGTTCAGTGGCTGTTGCAGGAATTTGACAAGTTGAGGCTTCAGAAAATTGATCACACTTACTGCTGTTGACTTCCTTGACTCATTATGTCATTGCAGTACCCGCACCCCAATCAGATTTTTAGAAAATGTTTCCAGGGAGCTGTGTACCCCTATGGGGAATGGAGACCACAAAGGCTATTCTTTTGTGTGACCACAAGATGGCAGGATTGATCCCATAAAACTCAGTTCACAGAGACTGATGTTTCTATCTGTAATATGACTCTGAATGAGGCTTGTTGTGTTAGGTTAGGTTGGGTTATTTAAAGGATTTTTATAAGATCTGGATGTACGTACTATGTACATACAGTGTATTTCAACTTTCTTTGAATTTTTTTTTCCCGTCTGAGCCCTTCCTGTGGGCTATGGATATAAAGCAGGGGTTGGCAAACTACAACCCACAAGCCAAATGTAACCCATGGCCTGTTTTTACAAGTAAAGTTTTTTTGGAACTGTTTAAACAAACTGTTTAAATAAAGGTTGATTGTCCCTATTTTGGGGTGTTTCTTCTTTAAAAAATTGTGTGTGTGTGTGTGTGTGTGTGTGTGTGTATGTGTGTGTGTGTACGTTTTGCAAATTTTTATTAAAATTGTTTTAATTAAAATGTATTTGCATGCATGTATTTATTTTAGAAATATTGAGTATATTCTGTATATATAGTAGCTGTCCCATCTTTTATAGGATGGAGTTTTAAACCTAACTGACCTCTACATAGTACATGTTACCTCCTTCAGGCCAGTCACCTTTGAAGGCTGAGTGCTTAATCCACCAAATCTACCGGTGTTTACAACACATTACAATTTCCATTTTGGAATCATTCTTAGAAGATGTATCCATTCCTTTGCTTCTTTTCCAGTTAAACGATACTATTTTGCGATGATCAAAATCCTTCAGAACACAGTCCTCTGGGTCAAATTCAGGTCATTAAAACTGGTTCAAGCATAAAGCAAAAAGGTAGTCATCATGTTAGTTTTCTTCAGCATTAACACGTTCCAGAAGACTTCTCAAAAGCCCTGGGCAGTGGCGGTCCAATTGGAGCAGCTGAAGCCTCTTTGCCTTCTTTCTGGTCGCTAGCAGCTCCTAGTCCCCATTTCACCATGAAAAATACAAGAGGCAAGGAAACAGGATAAAATGATCTGAAAGACTGCTCCGTAATGAGGCAGAGATAAAGCAGCATCCACTGACGGCTGCAGTTAAAATAGTAAAGAAAACAACTAGAAAGTTTGTACAATGGGGAGGCTGGACTATTGCCTTAGTCTAAATTTAGAAGGAGCTAAAAATAAGAAGCATCCTGAGTGCAGGTTTGAGGTCTGATGCAGGGACCGTCTTAACGGTGGTCACAGTGGATGTTTGGCCACCTTGACGGAGGGCCACGCAGTGTCTCAGGGACCCTGGGGTCCACGTGAGCCCTGGCCGGTGCCCAAGTAGGCAGGCGTGGCCCAATCTTGCCCTCAGAACCCTGAACTGAAATATGGGACTAACTTTCAGCACTGGATTATTTCTGAACCCCTGTGTTGCATAAGTTTGTTTCCTCTCTGAAAGCCCCACACGCTAGTGAGATAGAGTGGGCTCTGGGACCACGTTTCTTGGGACTAAGTCCTGGTTCTGTGTTTATTAGCTTTCTGTCTTTGAACAGGTTATGCTTAATCTCTCTGTGCCTCAGTGTCCTTGTGCATAAAATGGGGATGATACCACAGTACTGTCTCACTAAGTTGTTGTGAGGGTTAATTGAGTTATAAAAGTGAAGTGTTTTGGGGGTGCTTGGGTGGCTCAGTTGGTTAAGCATCCAGCTTCGGCTCGGGTCATGATCTCGCGGTTCATGAGTTCAAGCTCTACATCGGGCTCTGTGCTGACAGCTCAGAGCCTAAAGCCTGCTTCGGATTCTCTCTCTCTCTCTCTCTCTCTCTCTCTCTCTCTCTCTCTGCCCCTCCCCCGCTCATGCTCTTTCTCTGTCAAAAATGAATAAATGCTAAAAAAAATTAATAAAAATAAAAGTGAAGTGTTTAGGTCTTAGTGCTCGATAAATGTTACGTGTTCAAAGCACAGTCTCTGATGGAGACATGAAGATTTGTGGCTTGTAACCGGAAGCTGCTCATTTTTGGTCTCTCTGGTCTCTATTCCATCCACCTCAACGTGCAACAGGTGAATTGTCTGAGAACTAAGTTTGTGAATACCTTACTTAAGTATTTCCCTTTCCCAGGCAGAAAGAAATGAATTCTGCTGACTAGGTGCTGAGACACCTGGGCCTCTTTTTAGAGATGGTGATTCCCATGACCTGGGGTGGGGCCTGGGGGTGCATTTGTACTTGTGGTTACTTAAAACTCAGGGGATTCTAACGTGCAGCTGGGATTGGGATCCACTACCTTTGGTCTCCAACGGTCTTTGTTTGTTGATCCTCTTTTGATTGTCTTGGTAGAATGGCAAGGTGATTGGAAAGTTATGGTCCTACGCAGACCATCTGTGGTGGCATTTGTTGACATCATATTGTGGCCTGAGATTTTTGTAATGGAAATCCGTTAGGGGATGTGGAGTGTGTCCCCGCCCTTGTGTCCCTTGAGAAGGAAGCGTGGCAAATGGGTTGCTGTGTTGGCTTAGAAAATAAGAGATCTCATCCTCTGTGTTCTCCCTGAGACTCAGCTTCCCATTCTCAGTCATTGACCACCTGGGGTCCTTGTCAAAATCTTTCTTGAGCTACTTTCATCCCCCTCCCCCCACCTTTTTTTTTTTTTTTTAATGTTTGTTTACCGAGGTACTGGTAAGAAAATGGAGGAAGGATGTCTAGACAAAACGACAGTCCCTTGAGTGGCTGTTGTTATAGAGAGAACCTTGGAGTGAAGAGGAAGCTGAGGTAGGAAGTTGCAGCACTGTTTGTGTGAGGGTTCCAAAAAGCCTCTCGAATGCTCCTGTGTGATTTATTTTGAATACTGGTCTCCTCTGGAGCTACTCACATTTGGGGCCAGGTTATTCTTTGTGGTGGGGGGGCTGTCCTGTGCATTAATGTAACCACTGTAAGTTAACGGTAGCCCCTTCCCCAAGTTGTGCCAACCAAAATCTCTTCACGTATTGTCAGCTGTCCCCTGAGCAACAAAAGCTCCTCCCTTGGAGAGCCACTGGCCCGCTTTACTAGAAGGAAAACCCACATTACCCAGGTAGGGAAATATTCACAGTGAGCATCAATATAGAAAAGCAAATCTCGGTGTACATTAATTAATTTTGAAAGGTTTTATTAAACACTTATTGAGGGAATTCGAACACAAATACCCTTCTCTGGCATCTCCCCCTGGGCCTCCCCCACCCACTGCCTTTTGAGTCAAGGGAAGAGCAAAGAACAAATAAATGCTTATTCTGAGGCCTTTCTCCCAAGTGTGAGTAGGATTGTTCTGGCATAAGATATTTATCATTGAAATTAATTCTTGGCACAAAGGTATTTCTTTCAGTAATTCTGCAATCCCCACACTTTACGCAAGTTGAAAGAATCACTACAGAGCATCAATGGTATCTTTCCAAGGCTTCAAAACATCTGTTTGCGTCTTTCATTTTAAATCCTGCCATCAAGGCTCACATCCATTTAATTTTTATGGTGAATGCAGCTCTGCTTTATCTTCTCTAAAATTCCTCTCGACGGGTTGGGGCAAAGCCGGTGCCCTCATTTAGCTCAGTGTTACAATAAAAGTGCCAGAGTTCAGCAAACTGAAGTTGGTTCTTGTTTGAAAAGTGGTCATTATGGAAGCCGAGCTGGGCGTCTGCAGCTCACTCCGGCCTATGCGCGTCAAGGACAGTTGGGGCCATCGTTGTTTGGAGAGTCAAGCGCCTCCCTCCCCCCTTGATATACCTCAGGCACATCTGTCTGATGCTAAGTGGAGGATTAGAGTCTGTCCGAGTACAAATACCCCTCCTGGAGGAAGTAGATTAAGCAGAGTTTGTTGTAACAGGAAAGGCTTCTGTGACAGTTGGGAGAGCCCAAGGCACCTTGGCCAGAGGACTGGTTGAGCACCCACCACGGACAGTTGTTTGATTTGCGGGCAGAGCCTGCTTCCCTCAGTTTCTGGGGAACGTACAAGTCTATTTCAGACCGTTGTTCCGTGCAGATTGTCTGGAGCTTGATTCCGAAAACACAAGACAATCAGGCAGCAGGGAGACACAACAGAGAAATAGGCACCGCACAGATTTTTTCCTGCAAACAAATATGGCCCCATCCTTCGGAGGCTCTGAAGTCTCCCAGATACCAGTAGCACACGGTCTTCTGTTTGTTTGTTGATAAAATTTGGAGCCATGTGCGTTTTGTAAACTGTCTGGGCCCCATGGTTTTGTCACACAGCACCTGGCTTGCTTCCTGAGGCCCTGCTGGCAAGAGCCAAACATCTAGTCTTGATTTCCGGCTGGATTGGGTTGACGACACCCTCGAAATCCTGTGTGTGGGGAAAAATGGTTCAGAATTTCAGAGCCTCCGTGTGTGTATTTTATTTTATTTTATTTTATTTTATTTTATTTTATTTTATTTATTTTTATTTATTTTTTATTTAAAAAAAATTTTTTTTTCAACGTTTATTTATTTTTGGGACAGAGAGAGACAGAGCATGAACGGGGGAGGGGCAGAGAGAGAGGGAGACACAGAATCGGAAACAGGCTCCAGGCTCTGAGCCATCAGCCCAGAGCCCGACGCAGGGCTCGAACTCACGGACCGCGAGATCGTGACCTGGCTGAAGCCGGACGCTTAACCGACTGTGCCACCCAGGCGCCCCACGTGTGTGTATTTTAAAAGAACAGTAATGAACCTTGTATTATTTGGCTTTTACAACAGATTAACAGAGTCGATAACGCTTAGATCTACGGTTTTTGGGGATGTAAAAATTTCTCTCCGTAGAGAAACGGACACTGAGATTGTGTGAAATTTGGCTGGGAACAAGTTATTTGTCAATGAAGTCAGAGTTGGAGCACTTTAACCTATTCTTTTTTTTTTTTTCCCTCTGTAATTACTTTTGCTTTTTAGCTTTGTTGTGGAGTGTTTATGCTGATCATATATATATATTATGAGTGTTTCTATGGAATTCTTATGTGACTAAAAAGCAAAATAAAATCCTGGCCTAGTGGTTAAATTTCAGCTAAATGTTTTTATTGACAGTATCTAACCTTTTCTTGCCCCCTTGTCCTCCAATCATTTTTTTTTTCCTCACAGAGCTTTAAACTCAGGCATTAATCAAAGCGTTATGAAAATCAGTGTTATAATTGGTCCCTCTTTGGAAATGTTTGATTTGGAGAATCTGCTTATGTAGTACACATAGTTAGTACATCTCATAAGCGAAAGATTTTTATTCTCTTTCTTTAAGTCCCAAAGGGACTTAAATGGAGCCAGAGTTAATGTGCCTCAACCAAGTAAATTAAAGATAAATCTAAACGCAGGCTTACGTTGATGTGTGCATCCTGCTAGTTGTGAGTGGGCTATGCTCGTCACAAAGGTTTTCTTGGTCACCAGAGCATTGTTATGATGTGAAAATCATTGTAAGGATTTTCTTTTGGAGGGGGAAGGGGCAGAGGGAGAGGAAGAGAGAATCCAAAGCAGATTCCATGCTTAGAGCGGACCCCAACGCAAGGCTCGAACTCCCGAACTGTGAGATCATGACCTGAGCCGAAACCAAGAGTCCGATGCTTAACCGACTGAGCCGCCCAGGTGCCCCGATATGAAAATCATTTTAAAAAGTGAAGAAATGACCGCACCTATTTGCAACAATGAATGTTATTTATGGTGCTTCTAGGTCCCGTCCCCCCCAGCCTCAGCCCTACTCTGTGCTTCCTCATTCTCTGGGGCTGCCCAGCCCCCTGTCAACCCACTGTCTCTTCAGATTTGGCCCCGCTTCTTCTCTGTGCTGCCACATGGCTACTGGGCACCTCCTCTGTGCCAGACGTTGTGCTAAACGTGGGGATGGAATGGAGGCGAGGTGGCGGCTCCCTTGCTGTGACCACTTCTTCAGCCACCTCTCAGCCTTATCTTCGGCTCTCCCATCTCTCTGATGGTCAGCAGAGCCAGTGTGTGTTGGGGGGGGTGCACTAGGGAGTAAATGGGGGCAGCTCCTTCCGGGACAAAGAAGAAAATTCCTTCGGTGTCTGTTGTTGGAGGAAAGTCTCTTGTAGTGAAGGCGGTGGAGACCTGAGATATAGGATGTTGCAAAACTGTACTGAGGCTGCCAAAAAACCCCAGCGGTGTTTTTGCATAAGCCTTTTAAGCTGGGGGATGTTCGGAGAAGGCCTTGAAGCATAGGAGCCAGAACATGACCTCATCTCTTTGAAGTCCCTGTTCCTGCCTCTCTGGCTTTCTTTGATTACTAAATCCCCCTGACCCATTTCCTGGTTATCTTCTGCTGGGTACCAAACCATCCCAGGACAGTCAATTTCCTTGCTCGTTCTTCTGGGTTTGGCAGTTTCGGGCGGGGCTCAGCTGGGTCCTTGCTGCCCTTGCCCGGAGTGGCACATTTGGCTGTGTCGTCTGGTGGCTTGACTGGGGCTGGGTTACAAGACGGCCTCACTTGTACGTTTGGTGCTTGGTTGGCTGGAACTCAGGAGGCTAGGCGGCGGTTTGTCTGGTGAGCTCAGAGATCCTGGGGGCAAACCAGAATCTGTAAGAACTCGTGAGGCCCTGGCTTGGAATTTTTGTCTCACGTCTATGTCACGTTCTGTTGATTGAAGCAACTCACAAGGCCAGTCCCAGTTCATGGGGTGGAGAAGAAGTGACACAGAAGTCTGTGCTCAAAGGGATGGACAGAATCATCAGTTTGCAAACAGCTCTACCAGCTGCATTGCTCTTTCTCTCTTATTTTATTAATTTTTGTCTTCAGCTAAGGGCAGAAGCATCGCATAGTGAAGTGGGAAAGAACACTTGCTTTAGAATCGGATATACCTATAGATACTGATTCATAGGAGTCCCTTTATTAGATATTAATGTTTTTGCCAGTTATATGTTGAAGATAACTTTTCTCAGTTTATACTGTGTTTTGTTGCATTTTGACAAAGAAGTGTTTTTTTTTTTATTTTTTTTTCAACATTTATTTATTTTTGGGACAGAGAGAGACAGAGCATGAACGGGGGAGAGTCAGAGAGAGAGGGAGACACAGAATCGGAAACAGGCTCCAGGCTCTGAGCCATCAGCCCAGAGCCTGACGCGGGGCTCGAACTCACGGGCCGCGAGATCGTGACCTGGCTGAAGTCGGACGCTTAACCGACTGTGCCACCCAGGCGCCCCGACGAAGAAGTGTTTTAATTTAATTCATTTCTTTTTTAAAGTTTATTTATTTATTTTGGGTGAGAGACAGAGGGGCAGAGAGAGAGGGAGAGAGAATCCCAAGCAGGCTCCGCACTGTCAGCGCAGAGCCCGATGCGGGACTCAAACTCACGAACCATGAAATTGTGTCCTAAACCGAAATCAAGAGTTGGATGCTTAACTGACTGAGCCACCCACGTGCCCCAGAAGGGTTTTTAATTTTAATAAAATCTGATGTTTCTGTCTCCTATGATTTGTGCTTTTTATATCTTATTTAAGAAGCCCTTCTCTTTCCTAAGGTAACCAACCTTGTCTTCTGTATTTTCTTATAAAAGATTTTATACTTGGGGCTACTGACATTCTTCTGGTGTATACCCCCCTGGTATGGATTTTTGTGAATGGTGTGTGTTAGGGTACAACGTTCTATTTCTCCATGTGAGTAGTCTTCTGTCATAATGTTTAGCAGAGGTACCATTCTGTTCCCTGGGGTCTGAAACGGCACATTTACTGTGTATATCACACCCCCCTATGCGGAAGGGCCGTTTCTGGGCTCTATGCTCTGTTAGCCTGTGCTTTACAATACATTTTGGGATCTGGTAGGGAAAATACTGTAACCTTGTGTAATCTTGTTCTTTTTCTCTAAAACTGTCTCTGGTGTTACTGGCTTTTTGCTCTTTTGTCACCAATTCAGTTCCCCCAAAATGCTGCTAAGTGTAGTCTGAGGCTGAATACAGACTCTTTGAAATTTGTTGAGGTTTATGTTGTGGTCTGATGTGTGGCCTGCTTGTATAAATTGCCGATCCTTGGGGAAGATGCACACTCACAAATTCTTAGAAAAAGGGTTTGAAATCTATTCATGGATCAAGCTTAATAACGATTGATCAGAGGGTGCCTGGGTAGCTCTGTCCATTAAGCGTCCAACTGTATTTTGGCTCAGGTCATGATCTCACGGGTTGTGAGTTCCAGCTCTGCACTGACAGTGCAGAACCTGCTTGGGATTCTCTCTCCCTCTCTCCCTGTCAATCCCCTGCTCACTCTCTCTCTCACTCAAAATAAATAAGTAAACATTAGAAAATCAAACTTTTTAAAGACACAATACTATTGCACACTTAATAGACTACAGTGTAGTGTAAATATAACTTTTATATGCACTGGGAAACCAAAAAATTCATCTGACTTGCTTTATTGTGATATCCACTGCATTGCAGTGGTCTAGACCCAAACTCACAATATTTCCAAGGTATAGCTGTATATCCCTTAGAGAGGTGGGGTTTGTTTGTTTGTTTGTTTGTTTCGTTTGTTTTAGTGAGGTTCTGTTTGTAGCAAACTTTCTCACTCTTTGTTTCTCAAACAGAGAACATTATATTCTCCTTATTGAATAATATTTTAGCTGGAAATACAATTCTATATTGGTCGTGTTAGCATTTGAAGATTTTTGTGCTTTCTTCAGATAGATCTTTTATTCTTTCTTGAACTTTTATTCTTACCTATTGAGCATTTTATTTCAGTGGTTAGTTCTCATTTTTAAAAACTCTGTGAATTTACCTGATCTTTTCTGAAGTTACCTCTTGTCCCTTTTAAAAAAATATATTTTTATGCATACTTGCCATTCTGTATCTGATGATTACAGTATCATTCCTTGGGAATCTGCTTCTGTTGTTTATTGTGTCTGCTGCTTCTCACTCATGGGGACCTGGTTCTTCCTGGGTTTTCTAATAATGGACTAGGAGTTTTAATTTGATCAAGCTTTATCTCTGGACATTATATGATACCGTTTTTAAGAGTGAATTCATCCAGAGGGATTTTGGTTGTGTCTTTGCCAGAGCCCTTGGAATACAAATCTACAATGATTTTAAGGTAGTTTGTTCATCTTAAGTGTCACGGACTGAATGTTTGTGTCCTGCCAAAATCTATACATTGAAGCCGTGAGCCCCGTGTGATTGTTCTTTGGAGTTGGGGCCTTTAGGAGGTAATCAGGCTTAGCTAAAGTTGGGAAAATAGGACCCCATGATGGGGTCCCCCCATGATGGGGTTAGTGTCCTCATGAGGAGAGCAAGAGAGCAGAGCTCAGTCTTCCCTTACGTGCACGAGGAAAAGGTCGTGTGAGCACATCGGGAGATGGTAGCCTTCCACAAGCCAGGGAAAGGGTCTCCACCAAGAACGGAATCTGTGAGCCCCTTGACATTGGACTTCCATCCTTCAGAACTGAGAGAAATAAATGTCTTATTTAAGCCACCACCTCTGTGGTCTTTTGTTACAGAAGCCCAAGCTGACTAAGACATAGAGTCTTCTGGAGGCAGTACATGGTGTAAATTTGAATCTCAAACACCCGTGGGGTCAGCCTGTGGTTATCCTCTTTGGAGAACCACCCCCCCCCCCCCCCTTGCTCCCTCCCTGGTCTTCTGTCCCAGAGTGTAGGCAGAATCAGACAAGCTTCCTTTCCCCTCCTCCCCTCTCTTCCCCTCCCCTTCCCTCCCTTCCCCTTCTCTTTCCTCCCCTTCCCTTCCCTTTTGCCAATGAATACCTGTTTATTTTATCTTTTTACATCTTTTTAGACCAGGGATGTAGCCCTTCAAAGGAACCGTGTGAATGAATGCGGGAGATTCAGTTCCAGGTCTCCAACTTGTGCCGATCTGACACCTGTTTTCTGTCTCTGGTCTTTACAGTTGAAACCAGAGTCTCCAGGACATTGGCTCCCAAGCTGTGATGGTACCGCTGTTGGGAAATGTGTGGGTGCATTTTTATTGGCACAGAGATTGGGGAGTGCTAATTGTATTTAGTGCCCAGGAGCGAGGGAGACTAAGTGTCTGCCAAATGTGCAATTTTGTACCCCGCCCCCCAGAATTGTTCCTCTCCTAACACCCATAGGTCTCTTTCTCTCTTCGGGAAACACTGCTCTAGGGTTTGGGGACTGATGGATTTACTCAATATCGCCACAGCTTTTAGACTGGCCCCACCACTTCTTTTTTTGTTTTCAGCTTCTTTTATTGTCTTCATTTTGGGCCCTGGGACTCGTTGGAGCTCAGCTCTATGTTTAAAAGGATTTTGTTATGTTTTATTTATCATTCTTAAGTGTTGTGTAGAGGTGAAGTTCCCTCTTTTCTTTCCCTTCCCTTCCTCCTTCCCTCCTTCCTTCCTTTCTTTTCTTTCCTTTTCTTTTCTTTTCTCTTCTTTTCTTTTTTCTTTCTTTCTTTCTTTCTTTCTTTCTTTCTTTCTTTCTTTCTTTCTTTCTTTCTTTCTTTCTTTCTTTCCCTCTCCCTTTCCCTGTCTCCTTCCTTCCTTCCTTCCTTCCTTCCTTCCTTCCTTCCTTCCTTCCTTCTCAGGATACCTAGGGCCACTGTATCATTAACAATGAAATCCTTTCATCTGTTTTCTCACTACCTTGTGAGCATCAGCTGTCCCCCAGGCATTGCATTACACAGTGGGGTCTGTAGAGTCACAGCAGTTGGCTGTACAGGCAGGGGGGTTGCCATTCTGCAGACTATAGTGTGAATGGTGCCCTGTGGGCTGTGCATCCTGGCTATTTAGGACAGTGCTGAGTGAGCTGTGGTTTCTGTGATCCAAGAGCTCAGTGCTTAGAAAAGTGTCCCTAAATGAGCTCATCCGCTCCTCCGCATTGGAGATCAACTCTTGCCCTTTTCTCTGGCCCCAGCCTCTAAGCCATTGCCCCCGTACAGAGTGTTCAGTCACTTTTTCCCCATGGAGGTGACAATATGACATAGTCGATAGCCACCAAGTTGACTGAGCTGCTTTCTTTGACTGCTACTGCCATATGGTAGAGTGAGCCAGTAATTAGAAAATCCTAGAGCCAGAGCAAAAGGGAGGACACAGACAGAAACTTCCATTCAGAGTGTATTCACTTTGTTGGTGCTTCATTCCAGAGGAGGAGGGGAGACCACAGGATACCATCTTGGAGCAGTGCTCGCTGGGAGGCGGGCTTCCTCCCTGTTTCCCAGCTGACTTCGAGTCCAAACAGAAAGTGATGCCAGGCAGGTTATGACTGTACTGGTGTCACTCGATAAGGCAACCTCTTTGCAAACCCAGGCTTTCTCATCGGAAGAGTCAGAGAGTGGCTCCCTTAACTCTCTCATCTTCTATCCTGTCCATTTATAGGGATGGTGCTGTCGTCCCGGATCCAGTGCCAGACTGGTTTGATTATACCACCGTCTCATCAGATTAGCTAGAGGGTTTTAAATGTCTTAGAGCCTTGGAACCCCAGGTGTGGTCCGTGGACCTACAGTACTGATTGGTGTCATCGTGGGGCTTGTGAGAAATGCAGAATTTTCGGTTCGACCCCAGATCTTTTGAATCTGAATCTGCAGAGTGTGATCCCCTGTGGGTTCAGATGCTCTTTAAATTTGAGAAGCCCCCCCCAGAGGCCTGTGATTGCAGTGTTCTCTTCCTTCTCTTTTACATAGAGTATGCCGGGAAGTATGGAAGTTTGGTGTTCTGTTTATAGCTTGCCAGACTTCGCAAAAACAGGTATCATACGTATTGTGGACCGAATGTTTACGTCCCTGGGTCCACCTCCAAATACCATGGCGTGGGAGGTTAGGGCTTCAACTTGAGTTTGTTGTGGGGGGGCGGGGCGCATCATAACAATTAGGTATTGGAAAAATATATATACATATATATATGCTATTATGCTAATTATATATATATATATTATGCTATAATATAAAAATAATACTAGTAACAATAAAAACACACTTACTGAGCCAAGATCGTGGAGCTCGTATTTGGAGGGTCTCACAATGTATGTACCTGTCGTGAGCCTGACCCCGTGCCCCGCTTTGCCCAGGCATGGCTTTTAGCGGTTGGTGCACATGCCGACCCTCATTTTCCTCTGATGTCGTCTTGCAGGGCACGGCCTGTGCGGCGAGCAGGGCAGTGGTGCTGAGACCGCTCTGGAGGAGACCGAAGGGCCGGACCTGGAATCCTCAGATGAAACTGATCACAGCAGCAAGGTGAGAGATTTTCATTTTCACGTCCCACGTGTCAAACCACCGAAGAATCACAACTGACACGTCACCTTTGCAGCCGTATGCGGTCAGGAGGCCTCTCCCCGGGACCAAGTGCTTTTACTCTGAGCGGTCACGAGATAAGACACAAAATCCAAATTACCACCTTGGTAACAAACCTGTGCGTGAGCTTACAGGGCAGAAGTCCCTTTGCACGGGTTCAAGTCTCATTTCATCCGATTTCCTTCTTACGTCTCCGTCTGTGCTTGAAAAGGCAGCATCCAGTTTGTGTGCTGCTGGGTCAGTTACACCTTCTTGCTCTTCTGGTTTCTGCACTGAACTCTTCTTGGGTTGTCTGTGTGTGGCTCCTGTTAAAGGGAAAGAAACCATCTTTTAATTTATTCGAATAGCATGTTCCTTGGTTGGCTGAGGCCTTATTCTGCCTCTCTTTGGTGGAAGGCTGTGTATTTGTTTCCCATAATTCATCATGCTTCCACCCTTCCACCCTCACTTCCCAGAGGGTTCTGTGGATCAGTAAGTAATGTCTTCTTAGCACAGTCTCCAGAGTACGGCAGTTTGAAAACCTGGTGTTACCTCCGTCCAAAGGCCGTTCCGCAGCAAAAGTCATTGTATGTGATTCTGTTTCTGTATTTATTCACCTTAAAAAAAAAAAAAAAACAAATAATACGCACGTGTTTATTTTGATCCCTCCACCTAGCTTTTGTTCTTCTGTTTGATATTTACCATTTGCCCTGATCAAATCCTGTAACAGGGTGATTTTTGCCTTCACCCAGTGATTGGATGACTGGGGAGGTCAAATAATATAACAGTAGGAGAGCACGTTGGCCAGGGAAATATATGATTCAAATATGGACCCTTATTTTAAAAAACCTGCATTTCTCTATGTGTCCTTTTTTTTTTTTTTTTGTCTCTCTTGGTGTTTCTGTCTCTGTAAGACTCTCTTGAGTGCCCGTGTCACTTTTACCCATGTGTGTGTCTTTGGTCCTCATGGGATTACCTTCCTTGGTGTCCTTTCTAAGTTGGGTGCAATATAAAATGTAATATTTGAATATAAAATTTAATATTGAAATTTAATATTTGGAAATTTAATATTTGAACTTTCAAATTTAATATTTGAAACTAACTTTAATATTTGTAAAGGGCTTTACGTTGGTTATTAATTAAAACGCAGATGAATGGTAGGGCACCTGGGTGGCTTCGTTGGTTGAGTGTCCCACTAGGGCCCAGGTCACGATCTCGCGGTTCGTGAATTCGAGCCCCACGTCGGGCTCTCTGCCGTCAGCACGGAGCCCGCTTTGGATCCTCTGTCCCCCTCTCTTTGCCCCTCCCCGTCTTGCATTCTCTCTCTCTCTCTCTCTCTCTGTCTCAAAAATAAACATTAAAAAAAAAAAACCCACAGATGAATGGAAATACACACATTTCATTTAAAGCCAAAAAACACCAAGCAAACAAAAACTTGCTTAAACTTAACTTTTTTATGTTTGTGGCCCTTACTTTACTTTTACATACTTGGGGGAGGAGACAGGGACAGCCCCCCTCAGGGAGAAATGGATATTTCCAAACTGGGGTCAGATATTTCGAAAGGTATTTATTAAGTTATTTTGTTATTGAATGTTAATTCTCAGTTTCTAATTTGATTTAGGAATACGGCTATTTTTCCTATATCTAAAACATTAATCTCTGAATACTTTTTAACTTGGATCATTTTTACCTCAGTGTAATAGCCCTGTGTTCTCATTCCTTGTGGATTTTGAGATTGTTTTCATTTAAAATTTTGTGAGTCATGAGGTCCTAAACAGGGTCCTCTATAATATTAGGTCTGGCAGTGGAGAGGAAGGAAGGGGCCCTGGGGTTTTGTTGACTGCCTGTGGATGCCTGTCTGACTTCATGGTTCTTTCTCCAGAGAACAGGCCCTACAGCTCACCTGGAACAGACAGGGTCAGGTGCAGGAACAGGCCAGCTCGTCCCTGGATTTCACTGTACGATGCTCAGTGCGCTTTCCTGAAAGAGAACTGCTTCAGAGTTATTGATGACAAGTTTGGGTGATGATCAGTATTTTTGAAGCTAGTGCAGTGACCCGTGCTAAAACCATAGGTTCATCTTTTCTTTTCACCAGGTCGGAGGGCACTGTGTGATTCTGTACCTGAAAATACTCCCTAGGTTTGCCTCGATTCACATTTTATCTTTATTTGAATGATTTTGTCACTCAACCCAAGTTAGTTAACTAAATTAGCCTTTAATGAGTTACTTTCTCACTTTGGATATTTGGAAGCAAAAATCTTAAATTGTGCAAATGGTTCTTCTGGAGTCTGGGTCCTACTGTGGATTCTTCTACATATTGGGCACCATTCATATTAACTTCCCTCATCCTCTCAATACCTCTGAGAGAGAAATCCTGTTATTCCCTCTATCTTATAGGTAATGACATTGGAACAGAGAGGTTAACAACTCACTGAAGGTCACACAGCTCTGAGATGGCAAAACCAGGCCTTGTATTGTTATTGGCTATGCTAAAACTATCTTCTGGCCAGATTGGTTAAAGTGTGGTGTTAAATACCAAGTTTCAGAAAAAGGAGTTAATTAATTAATGTGCTGTGTAAGTCAATTAGCTAGAAACTCAGTAGCCACTTAAATATTTTCTTAATGCTTAAGCTTTTGGGGTGTCTTGTCTTATGATTTAAAGTAAGGAATACCTGGGGGTGCCTCAGTCAGTTAAGCTTCCAACTTGGGCTCAGGTCATGATCTTGTGGTTTGTGGGTTCGAGCCCCGCATCAGGCTGTGTGTTGCCAGCTCAGAGCCTGGAGCCTGCTTCGGATTCTGTGGCTCCCTCTCTCCTGCTACCCCCTCCCCCGCCAGGGACGCGCCTGAGCTCTTGAGCACGCATGCGCGCTCTCTCTCTGTCTCTCTCTCTCCCCCAAAAGTAAGTAAACATTTAAAAAAAAAAAAAAGTAAGAGCAAGAGTTTCTTGATCAAGCTTATTCTTTTGACATGTCTCCTAGATCAGTAATTCTTCTTGAGAATAAACCAAACGTTAATTTTTAAGTTGTAAGCTGCCGTAAACACGGAAGGATGGTTTAGCCTTTGCTTCGAATGCACCAGGCTGGGTGTAGAATGTAAAAACAAGTAAATAAACCAACAAGTCAAGAAATGACATGAAATGAAACAAGCAGTCATTTTTTTCTTTATTCCTGCTGAGTGTGTGAAGACTGTTGATTTTTTTGTTTAATATTTTTGTTGCTCTTCCGAAATGAATTGCTTTACGAAACATTGGGCAGAATACAAGAGAATGCAGGCTTGAGTGTAATGTGTTTTTTGATTTTTTTTTGTAAATAGCAGTTTTCGCTATTTGTGGCCTTTTGGGGTTAAGCAAGTAGATAATTATGAGCTTGCCGGGCATTGGTGGCCCTGGGGTGGGGGCGGGGCTCCCACACCGCAGGGGGGCAGTCTAGCCTCTTTGTGAGCCACCTCCCTCCTCTTGTGACTGTGGTGATAGCCTCAAAGGGGGCCTTCTCCACCGGCCACTGGTTTCTCTGCTTCTCCTGGAAAACTCTTGTCTCTGGAAATGAATGCTGATGAGCTCCCGGCTGCTGTCCTTATGCATCCCAGGCCCCCTGGCAGCTGTGATTTTGTTTTCCATTTAGCCAATGTATTAGAATAATTTTCAGAACATTTCCATTCTGAAAGCCTTGCTTCTGTCTTTTTTTTTTTTCTTTTTAATCCAAATTGGGATTGTCTTGGAAATGTCTGCTTTAGTAACAAAGCATTAGCGGAAGATGTGAAAACATAAGCTGTTCCAAGAACGTAGTTTGTTTTTATTTATTTATCTATTTGTTTTTTAGTGCCTGCTCCCGACTCAGTGAGAGAGGGGTGCCTTCAAAGTTGTGGGAGCCTGCCGGGTTGAATATCCCCGAGCACAGCGTGACGCTGGCCAATCAGCTGATCTTGGCCGCAGAGCAGACTGCTCACATCCTGGGCAGGCTTTTTCGGCTTTGTGTTCTGGTCCCTTTTGGTTCTCCCTTTCTGGAACTTTTGTTGGTTAGCCAGGTGAAATCAAAGCATGAATTCGAGTCCGCGAGTTAGCCTTTGACCCCATCCCAGAGGCCGCTGACGGGAAGAGGGGTGCTGGTCTGGGGACGGGGGGCGCACTGCTGCCCTCCTTGCTGTGTTGAGATGCGACAGTAGGTTTCACCGGCGAGCCCAGCCCGCATGGGCTGTCTGTGTGAGAGGATGCTCCCTTGGGAACTGGAAGGCGTTTGGCGCTCTCGGGGTATTTTAGGAAACTTCTCTTTCTGTGCGGAGCATGTCAGGTGGTAGCATTACCATGAGAATATATTCCTGATGATGTCTGCACTGTGGAAAATAAAGCGCAAGCCCAGGATCGAAAACAGTTACAAGTCCGGGGACTCTGTGTATCAGACGCTTCCTCTGGTGAGCATGTTTGAATTCTGTCTTGCTAACCTTGTTTCTGTTATGACTTTCCAGCTGAATTGTCTTCCAGCCCCATTTCCCCATATTGCGTCTTTTTGCCCTCCAGTTCCCCTTGTTGATAAAGAGACATGTAGTTTAGCATGGGGGTGGGCATCGGTAGTTGGTGTGAAGCCGAATTTGCCTCGAATCTTCACATTTATATATATATTTTTTCATTCTTAAATGGCCTGAAGATGTAATGTGTATTTTGTTTAATAATTTTTAAAAATGTTTTACTTATTTTTGAGCGAGAGAGAGACAGAGCGCGAGCAGGGGAGGGGCAGAGAGAGGGGGAGCCACAGAATCCGAGGCGGGCTCCAGGCTCTGAGCCGTCGGCACAGAGCCCGACGCGGGGCTCGAACTCACGGACCGTGAGATCATGACCTGAGCCGAAGTCGGACGCCTAACCGACTGAGCCACCCAGGGGCCCCAGTAGTGTGTATTTTTAAAACGAAGTGAGAGTTGAGTTTTCCCCCTTTCTTTTGGTTGTTGAGATTTCAAGTGTGTTTGTATTATGTGTATGGCAAATCTCCCCTAACCCCACCTCAGAGTGTTCCGCATGTGTTTCTGGAAGAAGGGTGTTCACCTTGCCTCCTATAACGTTTTAAGGGTTTTGGACTTTATCTCTGCTTACTTGAGAAGGAGATGTTTATAGATGCGTTGGTGCAGGGAATGTGTTGGTGGTTTGACGTCCACTGACTTCTATTGTACGTGTCAGTTCCTGTAGTAAAGTGTTGAGTCCCTAATAAGACAATCTGGTGGGTTAATGACAAGGACTAATTTAACCAAATCACATTGAACTTTTAAAAATAGCTTCATATTAACATTGGAGTCTGCCTGCCATGCGATCTTTGTGTCACTTAGTGCAGCTTGAACTTTGGCAGTAAGTACACCCGATTTACTCAGTTGAGCCTTCGTCCTTCCTAGAGGTCTCTTCTTCAAAGTTTGTTCAAAAGGAGACAGAGAAGGTGATGGAAAACTATGGGGATTGCCATTGTGTATAGTGGTCTCTGAAATTATAGAGAACATGACTTTGGTGTTTGTCTCCAAAAGAGCTTAAGTAAAGGTTATAAGATTTTAGGCCACTCTGGCCCCTTTTAAATCTGTGGGATGTGTTAAATCGGTCACACTTAAAGGACAGTTTTAGGACTCTGAACTCCTCTAGAGATAGAAATTGCCCTCGGTGGTTGCATAACAGGAAGGGCTTAAACAGCTGGGTAGCTTGAGTCAATAGTGTGTACTTAAAAGCCTCCCCCTTCTTTTTGTACTTTCTTTTCATCTTCCACAGGAAGAAAGCGATATTATAAACATTGAGCTTCACGCTGGCCCCAGTAAAGTGGTCCATTTCCTCCTGCAATTGTGTACTCTCTTCTGCATGGTGGTTGGATAGTTCTGAGCTATGGCAGTAGAACGGCTTTGCTACCTTGAACAGTCTCTAACCGGCAGCTCTGAAATGCCTGAAAGTGCTTTTCTGTTTCCAGGGTGACTGATTGCAGTCCTCAAGCCGGGAGAGGTCTGTACTTCTCCCATTGCAGAAACCTCGCTTGTCCCCTCCTCCCGAGCTGCCCTTCTCCCCTTGTCCTGGTTCCAGGACACTTGGCTTTCGGGAGTGTGTTGAGACCCCCCCCCCCCCCCCCCCCAGCAGCCGCCTCTCCGGGCATCTCTGACCCCAGAGCTTGGTGTAGAATCATGAGGAGACCACAAAACGCTCCGTGACAGAGCGGGGGAAGCTTTGCGTTCCTCGTACATCCTACATCGTGGCCTAGCTCCCTAGGACCTTGATGTTAAAAAAAGAAAAAAAGTTCTGGCCACAGCATAGGGTCAGGGGGACTTAAAAGTTGGGCCACAGCGTACAAAATCTCCGCATTCTTCTAGAAAATACCTGCATTTCATACTTCCTTCTAAGGATGTTTTCTGGGTCAGATTTTAGTAAAACAAAATTCTCAAACTTGATGACATCATTTTAGGTTAAATGTTTCCAAGCAAAAGTTTCCTTATGAGCTTTGTAAAACGTGCTTTGCCAGTATGCACTGTAACTTGGAATTCTGTCTTTTTATTCCTTATTTAAATAACATGGAATTGACAGTAAGCAGACTTCGTCCATGTTGAGATTACGTCCATGTTCCTCACGAGAGTTTATATCTTGAATCAGAGAACAGGGTTGCCCATGTTGAAACTTCATTAACCCCCTCCTCTGTGTTAGAGACCACCTAGCTAAATCTGTCCTAAGCGGAGGATTGTGTCTAATAAGGAAGGGATGCCTAAGGCTTTGAACTCTCAGAAGAGGACTTAAGGGAATTTGGGGGTGTCTCTGGGATGCTAAAGGTTTTTCCTAATAGAATCCAGAACTTGGCTCAGAGCGGGAGAAAGAGGAGTAGGCTGGGTGTTTGGAGTGAGGTTGGATAGGACGTGGCTAGGTTTAGATGCACCATAGCCCTAGCCCACAGCCCACTAACCTTAGCTCTCCCCTTGGACCTGCTTAAAATAAGGATACCAGACCTTAGAAGTAGTGAACTTCACACAGGTAAAGTCAGAAGCTCTCCTCACACTCTTGAAAATGGAAACCTCAGGGTGTGGTGAAACCAAGGGAATAAAAACCTGGAAAGACCTTCCCACACCTTCCATTACTATACGTAGATGTCGGGGAGAATGGCAACAGGTCAGTGTAGTGAGAACTGGGAGCACAAAGGGAAGTGTCTTCTGGAATCCTGTGCCTTTGCTATGTGTCAGAGTCCCCAGGTTGTAACTTTGGCCCCTCCTGAAAGTGTGAGGCGCCCTTGGTATACCATAGGAGGACATTGGATTTCACATGGTAACCTGTCTAAATGATAAAAGTGCAGAAAGGTGTATTGCATCTCTGATGGGAACGAAGGGATGGATTTATTTATCATGAGGAGTAGCTTTGATGTTCATCTGCAGGGAAATGACAGGTAGCCGTGGTTAGTGCCGGGCCGGTTAGAAAAGCTTTGTGAAAGGAAAGGTGCCAGTTATACGTTTGTTGCGTTAGTTTCCTTTGCAGAACGCTAAATCTAAACGGTAAAAGTCAGGTGGGAAAAGCTGGAGAGCAGGGCAGTTACTTGTCAGACTTTCTCGCCCACAGGATTTTAGTTTTGGTGAGGTTTTCTCCCCCAACCCCCCTGTCATGTCTATGTTATAATGCAGACGGTATAAATCATCACTGGATCATTTAAAAGACGTGTGAGCATTTTTGTTACAACGGGTCTTTTATTCCTGTGCCATTTTTAAGACAAAGCCATATTTAAACTGGATGTTTCAGGGTGACAAGTTAGTAAAACACTAACATAACTAAATAAAACTGTGTAGTTGGTTTCTACAGAAACAAGCTTTGATTAAATTCTTTTTTAACAGCCTTGTTGAGATATAATTCACATATCATACAGTTGAGCCCATTTTGGTGAGGTTTTTTTTTTTTTGTCAGTCACTGAAGGGAGGATTCTTCATGGGAATATACAATGTCTGGAACGCTGAATCCGTAGAGAACATTGAACAGTGCCCCTGACAGGTGACTAATACCTCTGGCACATAAGACTAGGGTTAGCGCTAGCAGCAAATAAGCTGCGGTCACTGCAAGAGAATTGAAAGAATAATTTTGTGGATTTGGCTCTACTCTTGGCTTGTCATGCCATTGTTGTTAACGTATCCTTGTTAGGTTCTGATTTCCCTAGTCCTTGTCCTGCCTTTATTCCAGGCTCCCTTCCCTTGGGGATGTGCTAATGAAGAAAAGGCATATTAATGTTGGCTGCCCTCCTCTGCGTTTAAGAGATTGCCCCCATGGGGTCCCCTTGGTTTTAGCTCCTCTGCCCTGCACAAAAATGCCAGCGTTGACTTTCAGCTCTGGGCAGCAACTATTGTTTTGGGGAAGATGTTCTTCTCATGTTCTTCCTGGGTACGTGGGTGATAGAAGTCGTTCTTTATTTGCACACGTGTTGATTGGGAATCGTCTGTGCTGAGGGATGAATTAGAGAATGGAAGCCGGGGAGAGGAGGAGGAGGAAGAGTGGACAGCCTGCCTTCGAGGAGATATCCGGCAAACATTTGTAGGGTGGCACATTTGGACAAATATTAATAAACTAGATTTTGTGCTGCGAAGTAGCCTCTGGAGTCATTCCACCAGGGGCTTTAAAAAATATGCTGGCTCATGCCATCCTGGAGATCCTGATTGAATTGACCTGGAGGGTTAGCTGGGCATGTTCCCCAGGTGAGTCCCATAGGCAGCCGAGGTGGCCAAGCACTGGGCCCAGGGATTTTCAGCAGCACATCTACCACCCACGCTCTGGAGAACTGTCTTGCATAACTTGGAAAACTGGAACTTTAGAATCCTAGAACCCTCAACTTCTACCCGAATCATCCTGGACAGAGACTAGGTGGAGGCTGGACTCCCCCACGGAAGCCTTATTCAGGGCCCAACAGCCTTTATTCCCACAGAGGAGGTATCTTTCTGTTCGGAGAAGCTATAGAGACAGAAATTTTTTTTTTTTCTTAAAATATATGAGTGTCTGTCATTATCTAGAAGGTTGCCTTAGGGCCAATCTTTAACAGAGCCAGAAAGAATCTTAGCTTATAAAATCATCTTCTGACGTTGCAAAGTATAGTTTACTTACCTGGGGGCGTGCTAATTAATTAGCCTTGTGTTTTGAGTGGAATGCGTTTCATTTTTCTGTTCCTCTGTCCCCTTATTTGTATGCTTCTTGCAGAGTAGCTATGAACACAGGCTTTGATCCACACTGCCTGGCTCAAATCCCAGCTCTGCCACTTTGGAGCTGTGCAATCTCAGATGAGCTCCTTAACCTCTCTGGGCCTCCTTTGTCTCAGCTGTTTTGTAGGAATGCTAATAGCCCTTACCCTGCGGGAGGGTTAACTACATCAGACAAGTGCCTGGCATGTGGTGAGCACTCGGAATGTGTTAGCAATTATTGTTATGGTTGTTTTGAGCATCCGAGCTCTCATATGTGCAGAGCGGTGGGGGGCGGGGGTGGGGGTGGGGAGGGAGAGATGTAATTCATGTGTGGCAGTTCATTAACCAGGAAGGACATCTTGAGGCGGAACAGGTGTCAGGTCTCTCTAGCGAGGGGTAACTTCATCTGCCTTGCCTTTTAAACCGTGCTCCGCAGAGCACGGAACAGGTGGCCGCATTTTGCCGCAGTCTGCATGAGATGAACCTCTCTGACCCGAGCCCATCGCCTCAGGACTCCACCGGGCCTCAGCTGGCCACCATGAGGCAGCTCACCGACGCTGACAAGCTGCGCAAGGTCATCTGTGAGCTCCTGGAGACAGAGCGCACCTATGTGAAAGTATGTCCCCTTGTCCCGCCCTGCCTTCCAGCGGGGCCTGCCTTCCCTCACTTCCAAGGAGGGGCTCTGTGGGTTCATACCCCTGCTTGACTAATCACAAAGCCCGGTGGTGGTAATGAGACATATCTTGGTCCCCCTTGGAATCTGGCCTTTCTTCTGAACGTTCATTTCTCCTGCGTCTTAAGGAAGCTCATCAATTCTTAGAGCAATTCTTTGAGATTTGTAAGTGATCGACTGAGAAAGGAGATGATGGCGAATATTGAGTGAGCCTTCTGACCTTTCTGAATCTGTCGTTGGGCTAAGACTAAAATTGAATTGAGTTTTGAAAAATGTAAAGGTGTCATTTTCAGGATCTAATTTGAGTCTAGGCAGAAGGGCATCTGTTTTGTTTTTATTCTCACTTGTGTTCAGACATTTAGTTATATTCCTGTAGCTATGTAATTTATTCCTTCATCATTCATAATGTTTATCGAATATGTATAACTATAATAGGTGCATTTTACACACACTGCAAAACGTACATTGTAATACATTCCTATGACTGTAATAGTTATATATTCCTATAACTATATAATTTAGTTAGATGTCACAACACTGTGATCTGTTTTTAATTACCTATTTTAGTCTTTAACTCCGGGGTCAGCAAATTACGGCCCTCAGGCCAAATCCAGCCCTCTGCCTGTTTTGACACATAAAGTTTTATCGGAACGTGGCCACACACACATTCACTTATGTGTTTGTGCTGCTGTCACAGGAAGCGGCTTTCCTGTTACAGCGGCACAGTTGTGACAGAGGCCACATGGCCTGCAGTCTAACATATTGCAGGAAATTTGGGCTCACTCTTGCTTTAAGGGAATTTAATGACCTAAAGAGTGTAATGTTAGCGTTTGGGACATAATCTGTTTTTTCTTCTTTAGATGCTTTACAGACTTTTAGATGTGCTAATGAAGTATCCTTTCAACCCTTAGGACTTAAACTGTCTCATGGAGAGATACCTAAAACCTCTTCAAAAAGAAACTTTCCTCACCCAAGATGAGGTATGATGGAAAAACGACCTAACTTTGTGAGGGTCACATTGCAGTTGAACCTGGTGAAGGAGCGAGGCACACAGGCAACACTGAAAGCAATTTGAATTTGCTTAATTGTAATAAATAGCTCAAATGATTGCCTGTTAAGCTCTTGGCCTGCACTCCAAGGGTGAGGAGCTGCCCCCCCCTCACCTTTCCCCCCTTCCCCATGGTGGGCTCATTATCTTAATTGATAAGTATTGCTAGAAGAGCTTTGAAATCGGAAGCAAATAAAGTTTCTGACCACTAATGTAATGTAGAGTGGATTAAATTCTTTTTCCATTTTCCAGCTGGACGTGCTCTTCGGAAACCTCACCGAAATGGTAGAGTTTCAGGTAGAATTTCTGAAAACCCTGGAGGATGGAGTAAGACTGGTCCCTGATTTGGAAAAGCTCGAGAAAGTCGATCAATTTAAGGTAAGTCTCATCTTCAAAGGCATGAGGCTGCCTCCTAATGTCATGGGTGGGCTATTCTGTAGGTCAGGTTGACTCTCCTGATAGCAGGGGGCCTGTGCTCTTTCTGGTCAGTTCTCGTGCTCATGGTGTTGAGTCTTCATTGGACCTCCAGTGGCGTCCATTCAGGAAGGGAGTCTAAGAGGGGACCTTTGTCTGGCTAAGGGGACACTAGTGCCATCAACACGTATCAAACCTGGTAGGTCTACCAGCTTCTGCTGTGGAAGATAGACCAACCTTGACCTTTTGTTCTGTTTATGTGGGGCCCTTTAATACTTGTTATTAGCAAATTAGACCAGCACCCTTGGTTTCCCAATAAACAAATTAATTTATCCTGTTCTGGAAAACTTTGCTTAATGGAAATGCTTATCATTATCCAGGAGGAACACAATCTTCCATCTTACAGCGTTCTTATAGCCTTAATGAGGATTTATGACGAGTACCGTAGTGAGGATACTTACAGCTTGTGTCCTCCTCCTTGGCCGGATTTCCTTTATTGCAGATAATTTCCTATGCTACACCTGCAAATGACAGAGCTCACTGCTTCATGCACAGTGTTGTTGGCTTACATGTCACCGTCATACGCTTTTAAAAAACAGATTTTAAAATTCAAGTATAATTGACATAGAATATGCTGTATATATTCAAATTGCACAGTTTGATGAATCTTGCCATATGTACATACCCATAACGATCAGCCCCGAATGTGTTTTTCCTGCTCTTTGGTGATTCCTGTCTCCCGCCCCTCACTGCCCGTCAGCCCCAGGCCACCGAGTGCACTTTGTGATACCATAGATTAGTTAGATTAACTTGCATTGTGCAGTTTTATATAAATGGAATCATGCAGCGTGTGCTCTTTTTACGTGGCGTCCTGTCCTTAGTTTAATCACGTTTCATCCTTGTGGCTGCGTATCTCGATCTGCCAAAAGTCCAACCTTGCCATCGCTCAGTTAACCCACACGGGTTAACAGGTATAGCAATCTCTGTTATCTTATCACCTTTTCTGGACACTTGGGTGGTTTCCAAGTTTGGGGCAGTTGCAAGTAAAGCTGCTGTGAACATTTGTGTACAAGTGTTAGTGTGGATATCTGCTTTCCTTTCTTCTGGCTAAATACCCAGGAGTAGAGTGGCTGGATCACGTGGTTGAGCCAATGTACCTTGTCACCGGCGGTTCCCCCTTACCCTCACGAGGAGGTCATGGTCTCTGTTTATAATTGTAGCCATCCTAACACATGTGTAGTGGCATCTGGCTGTGACTTTCATTTTAATTTCCCTTATGACACGACGGTGCACGTGTTCTGATGTGCTCATTTGCCTGTAACATATCCTCTTTGGTGACGGACTTATTCATACCATTCGCCCATTGATTTTTTTGGTTTTCTTACTATTGGGTCTTGAGTGGAAGTCCTTTACCAGAACCGGGATTTGTAAATGTTTTCTTGTCATACAGTGTCTTTCAAAGATCAGGAATTTTAAATTTTGATGAAGCCCAATTTTTCAAATCTTTTCTTTCTTGGGTCACACTTTTGGTGTCCTGGCTGTGGAATTTTGGCCTAAACCAGGGTCATAAACATTTTCTTCTGTTTTCTCCCAGAAGCTTTGTAATTGGGGCATGTACCTTATGGTCTCGGATCTGTTTTGAATTAAATTTGTTAAGGTGCAACGTAGGAATCAAAGTCATCTTTTTTGCCTGTGAATGTGATTTTTCTGGTACTATGTGCTGAAATGACCATCCTTCTATTCTCTTTGCTTTGTTAATTTGGCCATTGTGTTGGACTTAGGTTCAGCTGTCTATGTGGGGCCCCCATATGCTTCGACCTCTCGTAGAGCTTGCCAAGATATGGCTGAGTGATGTTAGTATACACATTTAGGGACTTGGCTGCCCTTTCTCCCTCGTGTTTTTTTGGGTCAGTGATCCTTTGCAATGGGAGCTATTCAGTATACATACACATGTTCATACACTTAGCATATGAATATAGTCTTTTCTTTTTAAGTTTATTTATTCTGAGAGAGACAGACACAGTGTGAGCCAGGGAGGGGCAGAGAGAGATGGAGAGAGAGAATTCCAACCAGGCTCTGCACTGAGAGAGCGGCACTCGAACCCATGAAGCTGCGAGATCACGACCCACGCCAAAGCCAAGAGTCAGACAGTCAGCCGACTGAGCCACCCAGGTGCCCCCAAATGTGTTTTTATATATATAGTTATCTGTTTTTATTTGGATATGTCTTGAGACTGGTTGCAAGAAGTCTGGAAGAATTCCTGGATCTTTCTCACCCAGATTTCCCAAATGTGAACATTTGACCACGTTTGCTTTATTATTTCTCTCCCTTCCTATCTCTGATATGTATATGTGTATATATCTGTGTGTCTGTGGAATATAATTTTTTTTTCCTCGAACCATTGAAGAGTTTAGTTGCAGGCAGGATACCTCTTTAATCCTAATTACCGCATAAGGTTCATTTGTGTGTGTGTTCAAATGCTGCTTGGATGATTTAATTTTCTCCTCTCTTCATCCTCAGGGTGGTTCTGCTGTCCATTCAAAATACAGTTTGGTTCCTTTGTGTGTGTTTGTAAGGATAACATGTATTTTCTAAATTAGTGCATTAATTAAGACAGTTCAAAGTCATGACAAGGGTCAGTAATTTGTTAATCAAAAAAGTTGTTTGATGAGGATCTAAAAAAACAAACGGTTACAGACATTCTTTAAAACACTTGGTTTAAAAAAAATTTTTTAACATTTATTTTTGAGAGAGAGACACACACAGAGTGCGAGTGGGGGAGGGGCAGAGAGCAAGAGGGAGACACAATCTGAAACAGACTCCAGGCTCTGAGCTGTCAGCACAGAGCCTGACACGGGGCTCCAACTCATGAACCATGAGATCATGACCTGAGCTGAAGGGGGACACTTAACTGACTGAGCCACCCAGGTGCCCCTAAAACACTTGGTTTTAATCTAAAGCATACAACACTCATTGAATTCACTTACCAGTCTCTTGCTGGGATGCCGGTTCTTTGAGTGTAGGTTCAGTGAATCAATTGAGGAGAGGTAGGTGAACAGAACTGTAGTATGAACATGGCTGCATTATGAGCAGGGTTCTTCTAGGAGGGATTGCTGCATGGATTCTTTGAGTAAGCTGTCTCTGAACGGTTACAGTTCTAAATTCCACTCGAGCGGGACTCTTCCCTGACTGTGGCTTTACTGGTTTATTGCATAACCTGAAGGTCTCCATTCTGCCAGGAAGGCAAGACAATTGATGCATATTGAATATTCATGGCCCAAGAGCTCCTCTCCAGCACCTCTCAGTTGGCTTCTGGATTGTCTTGCCTTTGCTCCCACACCTATCCCTGTCGGTTTTACCCTTGGTGCTCTGTCTAAATTCTGATTGTACATTTGGCCAGAAACATAAAAGCTTGTTCCAATATTCAGACTGCATAAAACTCTAGTTCTAAGGCAGTATTAGAAAGAAATATAACGGGGCGCCTGGGTGGCTCAGTCGGTTGAGCGTCCGACTTCGACTCAGGTCATGATCTCACAGTCTGTGGGTTTGAGCCCCGCATCAGGCTCTGTGCTGACAGCTCAGAGCCTGGAGCCTGTTTCAGATTCTGTGTCTCCCTCTTTCTCTGACCCTCCCCTGTTCATGCTCTGTCTCTGTCTCAAAAATAAATAAATGTTAAAAAAAATAAAAAAAGAAAGAAAGAAAGAAATATAACTAGTTCTGAGGTCAAACAAGTCTTGATAAAATGTGCCCTTGGAAATTTGCTACGTCCAACATCCAGTGAGTGGCTCTATGATGTCCTACGGAAGGGCAACTTGGGGTAAATATAGTCTTTGTGTATAAACCCCTCATACTTGGGCACACTTTGTGCCCTGAGATCATTTTTTTAAGGCCAGAAGAATAAATGAATGCCTTAATGTTTTATCTGTGGGTGACTGTATGGTAAATGCTAAGTACGTAATAAGTTAGACCTAACTAATGGCTTGTTAACGTGAGGGGTTACGTTTAGAACTTTCTCTTTCACATCTTTTCTTGTTTAGTTACTGAGTGTATCTCCAAGGATAACTGTCCCTGCTGGACCCCTCTCAGCCAGTGTGGTGAGGTTGGGAGGGGTGGGGCTTGAAAAGGAAAGGAGGAAAAGTAGAAAGCGTGGGAAACAAGTGTAGGTCTCCAATTACCTATTCTGGGTGGTTGAAAAGAAACTTTTTGTTCTTAGTAGACCATCTATCAGAATTCTGTGCATTGCTCATTAGGTAAATTGCACATTGAAATCCAAAACTTTTTTTTTTCTTGGAACCTCACTTTTATTTATTTTTTTTTAATTAAAAAATATTTATTTTTTTAGAGAGAGCATGAGTGGGGGGTGCACAGAGAGAGAGGGAGACACAGAATCCAAAGCAGGCACTGAGCTGTCCACACAGAGCCCAGTTCAGGGCTTGATCTCATGAACTGTGAGATCATGACCTGAGCCGAAGTTGGGCGCCCGACCGACTGAGCCACCCAGGCGCCCTGCAAACTAAATTCTAATAGGGAAGTTCACCCATTTTTGAGCCTTTTGAGGCAGAGGGTGTGGGCTGGGAGAGGATATCTAATTCCCGTAGCCAAGCATGTTTCTTACATTCTTATCTGCTCCCTGCTAGACAAGGGAGTAATATTGGAGAGGGTGGAATTAGTGACCAGGGAAATGTGTCTTCTATTTTTGGGGTGTATGCATTTCTTGCCTCTATTTGGTTTGTTGCTTCCCTCTCCCAGGATGAGCTAATGAGAGATTTCAGGAGATTTCTGCCTTTTCCAAAATGCCATCTATATTTTCTCATTAACATTCAGACATCCCAGGTAGGTCATTTAAAGGCCCAGGACTGGAGAAGCAGTGACATCTCCACTGTAATTAGCAAGAAGGCCAACTCCACAAACATGTAAGCCCTCAACCTTTCCAATAGGCAGTTTCAGGCCGTCGGGAAGCAAAGAAAGGCTGTGACAGGTGTGAATGGTGCTGATGTGTGGGGAGGGTCAGGCAGATGTGGGCTCCCTCTGTGTCCCGCTGATATTTCTAGACAAGGACGAACATGAACTAACTGCGATTTTTCTCGTTGAATCCAGAAAGTGCTGTTCTCCCTGGGGGGATCCTTTCTGTATTACGCTGACCGCTTCAAGCTCTACAGTGCCTTCTGCGCCAGCCACACGAAGGTCCCCAAGGTCCTGGTGAAAGGTAGGCCGGTGAGGACTGGGCGGCAGGTGGGCATGTCTGTTGTAGATTTCCATTTGTGTGGCTGACTGTGGTTGGGGGTTTGGGACAGAAATCCACGAGTCATTGATGTGCCAGATAGATGTTACACAAATAAAGGTACTAAGAAGTGAAATGCATTGCTGTCTTTTTTTTTTTTTTTAAAGTTTGTTTTTATTTTGAGAGAAAGATAGGGAGCAACCAGGGGCGGGGCAGAGAGAGAGGGAGACAAAATCCCAAGCAGGCTCTGCTGTCAGCACAGGGCCCCACGCAGGGCTCGAACTCACAAACCGTGAGATCATGACCTGAGCCAAAATCAAGGGTCGGGTGCTTAACTGACTGAGCCACCCAGGTGCCTCTGTCTTTTTTTTTTTTTTTTTTTTTAAGTAAAGTCTGTGCCCAACATGGGGCTCTAACTCACAACCTGCGAGATGCCGAGCCACACACTCTACTGACTGGGCCAGCCAGGTGCCCCTACTATCTTGGACTAACGGTCTTACCAGTCTTCTCATAACAAAAGGTTTGACTCATCTATTTGGGGCCAAAATTGAGGGGTCATCTTGCAATTATGCAGAAACAGAGGAGCTTTAGAAATCCTTGCTTTACTCCTAATGTTCATTCATTTCCTTATAACCTCACACACTTACTGGACCTTTTGGTGGAATGCCTCTTTCCCTCACCTATGTTTTTCTCCCTAGGTGTGTGATAATAGCCACCACCAGCACTGCTAAAGCTGAGAGTCTCCAGAAAGCTGTTTTGCTTCCCTAGTTCAGCATGTGATGTTAGTGATAGGTGATTTAAAAAAAAACAAAAAAAAAAGGCATTTCCCTGGGAAACAGTATAATCGGTAGAAAGTCCGATTGCAAAGGATCTCTGGAAATCAGCCTGCTCGTTCTTAACACTTCCCTGTGGCTGTCATGTGCACAGCTGCGGATCCAGTCTCTGAATACGTAAATAATTTATCCATGTTATGCTTTCCTGCCAGAGAGAATGAGCTTGACTTAATTTAAAACCTATTATAGGAAATATTAGTACAGTGCAGGTCTCCGGTTGACAGAAGAGCATGCCCCAGATAATGACATACTTACTGGTAGAGCTAGTTGATTGCCACGGCACCTATCCCAACATGAAATTCAAAGGACATTTTCAACATGAAATTTAAAGGAAGCCTGGGTGGCTCAGTCCGTTAAGCGTCCGACTTCAGCTCAGGTCATGATCTCAGAGCTTGTGAGTTTGAGCCCCGCATCGGGCTGTGTGCTGACCGCTCAGAGCCTGGAGCCTGCTTCCGATTCTGTGTCTCCCTCCCTCTCTGCTACTCTCCCGCTCACACTCTGTCTCTCTCTCTCTCTCAAAAATAAATAAACATTCAAGAAAACTTTTTTAGAGGGAGCCTGGGAATTTCCTTGTCACGTTGTCTGGCCCAACTTTTCGCATATGCTGCTTTCACATGTCCTGTATTGGGCATAGAGTTCTGCATACAGGCTTCTTTTTCAACTTTAACTGACTGCTGATTGTTAGGAGATCATTAACATAACAATTTTAGAGAACTTTGTTCTCCTGTAAAATTATATACACATTACAGGCTTTAGAGCAATTTGTGTTACTTTTAATCACTCAATTAGATTAAATTGGGCCCCTGGAGATTTTTTCTTAATCCAATAACATTGTTTTTTGCACCTGAAAAATATTATTGTCTTTCAAAATGATCCCTGGTGGGGCGCCTGGGTGGCGCAGTCGGTTAAGCGTCCGACTTCAGCCAGGTCACGATCTCGCGGCCCGTGAGTTCGAGCCCCGCGTCAGGCTCTGGGCTGATGGCTCAGAGCCTGGAGCCTGTCTCCGATTCTGTGTCTCCCTCTCTCTCTGCCCCTCCCCTGTTCATGCTCTGTCTCTCTCTGTCCCAAAAATAAATAAATGTTAAAAAAAAAAACAAAAAAACAAAAAAACAAAATGATCCCTGGAAACATTAGGTATGACCTACATTTTTCTAATGGCCAAAGTTGCCTAGAGGGGAGGGTGAAGAGAACTCTTGGAGAACAAAAGTCTGTGACTCTTTTCTTTTGTTTTAATGTTTATTTTTGAGAGGAAGGGAGCGCAAGTGGGGGAGGGGCAGAGAGAGAGGATCCAAAGTAGGTTCTGTGCTGAGAGGCAAGAGCCTTACGCGGGGCTTGACCCTATGAACTGTGTGATCATGACCTGAGCCAAAGTCAGATGCTTAACCGACTGAGCCACCCAGGTGTCCCAAAAGTCTCACTCTTAATAGGCTCACGGCTAGGTTGGATGAAAGTGAGACTCCCTTAACTCACCAAGAGCTGAGTTTTGCTCTGACATGAAATATGGTTGATGGATTAAATGCCAGTGGCCATTGTTTTGGGCTTTCGGATTTTGAGGGGATTCCTACGCCCCTTCTAGATGTGGGCAGTAGACACTTGGGATGTCACACAGTAGCCACAGCCTCCTGGGCATTGGAGGGGCTGGGCCTTGCTTTCCTGACACACAGGCCACTCCTTCCCAGTGTCCTCTCTTTTCCCAGATTTGCTCTTTGGCAGGAGGAGAAACGGTGGCCCCAAACCCCATGCAGTCTAATTCCTCTTCACAGGGCTTAAAAGGGATGAAAAGATTGTGGTCTTTATGAGGCCACCTTCACATGGTTGCTGTTTTTCTTTGAATAAAGATAGAATAATCAGTTTACAATCCATGATGCCCTTTTACAACATCTTCTGGTCTCAGCTTGCGCTGCTAATCCCTGGAGACGGAGATACATTTTTATCAGAAGCTTTTGAAAAAGGGTATGCCCACTGTTACGTCCCTTTGACATATTGTACCTTTTTCCCCCTGTTTTGTGCCCTCATTCCCTTCTCCCTCCCTGCAGTTTCTCTGCACCTAGATGGCATTAATTAGCCTTGTCTTCCTAATTAGGCTTGTCTCCCCAACTACCCACTGGTGGGTACCTTGTTGCTCGTCTAGGTTCCCTCACCTCCCCAGGGCTGCTTTTCAGCCCTGCTGGGACACAGATAGAAACCAGGCTGACGAAGAAAGTGCTGCCTGGGTTCTTTGAGGTCAGATGCGTGTTTCCCTCTGAATGGACTGTGCGGTCCTGGGCTCTGGGAGGGAGGCGCTGCCCTCTAGATGCTAATAGCTGGTAGCAGCGTATTAACATAGAACGGATCTTCAAAGGCATTGGCTGTGGGAGACCCAGCCCTGCCCCACTTCCCAGAGCTACAGAGCACCACTGCTTCTCATTTTTTCGTTTTTTTCATATCTTTTCTCAAAAAAAAAAAAAAAAGGATTCTAACTGGCAATGAAATGCTTTAAAGATTAAGAAGACCAGGGTAAGGAGTGTTTCAACATGTAGGCTTTCTGAGTATTCAGATACGGCGAAGCGAACAGACCAGAGAGACCGTTGCCTTTGTAAAGGTAGTTTGTTACCCACAGTTCCCCAAAGAAGGGGGCGAGACATGCCACACAGGGCCACACTGGGAAGCACCAGGGCCAGTCAGGAAGCAGGAGCCAGGCGGGAACGTGGACAACTTTATTGTGGTTGTTGCACGAAGGACAGAGCGAGGCAGGGTAAGCAGGCTTAGGGTGGGGGGGTTTCAGTGGGTTCTGAGGTAGAGGGGCGGCCCTGATTTGTCTGGTACCTGGCCCCGAGGGGATTAGGGCAGGGGAATAGCGGCCCAGAGTGTCAGGGCCCACTAGAAGAGATGGGGGTAGGGGACTCCACATTGGTTGGTTTGCATACGAAAGGTGTGCTCCCCGGTGGGTGAGTCCTTTGCTGCATGTAGGAATGGCTAGCCCCGGGAGGGGCAGTTCCGGGGTCTGTAAGGCCCCCAGATGTCAAAATATCAGAATAAAAAGACATTCTTGGGGCGTCTGGGTGGCTCAGTCAGTTAAGCATCTGACTCTTGGTTCCGTCCAGCTCAGGTCATGATCTCACAGTTTGTGAGTTCGAGGACTGCGTCGACGCTGCACTAGCAGCATGGATTCTCTCTCTCCCCTCTCTCTCTGTTCCTACCCTGCTCGTTCTCTGTCTCTCAAAATAAATAAACTCCAAAAAAAAAAAAAAAAAGACGTTCTTAGTACAAGGAGGATGAACAGCAGCCCCTGAAAGCCCAGGTGTAGGATTTACAAACCCTGTTACCCCTTTACTCAGACTCCATTATTGCCCCCAAACAAAGAAGCCTGACAGGCTCTTCCAGTTGTCTCCCTGGGGCCCCCGCCTTCCTTCCTCCTGCAACACACTCTCCACTCAGTCCTGTGGAAAGGCACCTTGGAAAAAGTGAGGGAAATGTGGGGAGGGGGTCATTTGGAGGTTCCATCCTGACAGCCTGCATTAATCTCTTCCAGCCAAGACGGACACGGCTTTCAAGGCGTTCTTAGATGCCCAGAACCCGAAACAGCAGCACTCGGCCACTCTCGAGTCTTACCTCATCAAGCCCATCCAGAGGATCCTCAAGTACCCGCTGCTGCTGAAGGAGCTCTTTGCCCTGACGGATGCCGAGAGCGAGGAGCACTACCATCTGGACGGTGAGGCCCCGGCCCCGAGGTCTGCCCCCCGCCCCCCCTGCCCGTGTCTCCGTGACCGTCTCTGAACAGCCTTTGCCTTTCACGGCCATTTTCTTCCAGTGGCCATCAAGACTATGAACAAGGTTGCAAGTCATATCAACGAAATGCAGAAAATTCATGAAGAATTTGGGGCTGTGTTTGACCAGCTCATTGCTGAACAGACCGGTGAGAAAAAAGAGGTAAGGGGGCCGGCCTCTCAGAACACCTGGCAGTAAATCTGGGTTGGTTCCATTGTTTTCTGAAGGTGTTATTTGTAAGTGAAAGAGTTACGAAGCTATTGTTTTTGTCGGTGGAACTTTTACCCTTTATCCAAGGCTATAAGTGAATTTTCTTCCTCAGCTGAATTAGTTCTTAATATCGGAACCGTGTCTCTGAGTCTCATTCCTTCCCTCTCGGGACCTCTGGTTTTATTCTGTTAGGTGTGAGCCTGAACCCCCATGACCATGGCTTGGGCTGCTTCCGTAAGCACCGTAAAAGACCGAAGCTGCATCCCTCGAGATTAGAATAATGCTCAGCCTGTCGTAGGGGCTCAGTCAATATTTGCTAAATGAATGAAAATTTCAAATGACTCTAAATCTGTTTTTTTTTTAAGTCTACCTAAAAACCTACTTAGAAGAAAGAGTGACAGGGCCAGATACACTTGAGAAAAACTGAGAACAAATTATAAATAATGCCTGAGTCATTGACAAGAGCTTATGTGAATAAAAATTCTGATAATACTGAGATGAATCCGAGGGATAGGGTATGTAATAACGTTCATCACTGCCTCTGTGCAGTCGGCTGGAATATTCTCCTCGGGTTTGCTTTCTGCCTTTAAAAGAAAAGAAAGGAGAAACACTGGGAGGGAACCAGGAAGAAAATCACTCCTACTGGGATGACGAAGAGGGTAAAAGACAAGGGGGCGGGGAAACTTGGTTGTTTAGTCTAAGCAGAGAGAAAACAGCCTTATCCTCAAGGTACACAGGATTACTGTCCGGGTTCATTTTGATGTCTTCAGGGAAACAAAACAAGTTTTCAGACTGCTAAAGGCTGATTTTCAGACAGAGGTAAAATCATGGGCCCTCCTCTAGATGTAAAAGCAAAGACATATTAAGACATTTATGTTACTCAGATGATAGGAGGGAACCAGGCAGACGTCACCACGGTTTCTTGGAAAAGCTGGACTAGCACAGGTGTGGATAAGACATGAAGAAATAGTGTGATCGTTTGCAAATGGAGACACACTGGCTTCTCCACAGTGGGAGGAAGTCAAGTCAGCGCCCGACTGGACAACCATTGCCTACACCTTCAAGAGAGTTGCAGAGGAGCTCAAAGGCAGCATGGAGGGCTGGAGTCTGACGGCTCGGGAGGGTGTGTTAGAGGATCCACAGTGTTCCACTGAAACACCATTTATTTTTTTCTACGGTGTGACAAGCAGAGCATGAGAATGTTCTCAGTCTACCTGGCAGATGATGTAATCAATCAAGAGTTTAGAAAAGGTGGGCACGGCTACTCTGGACTGAGTTCTCATTTTCTTATAAAACCTTTGTAAGAAGAAAGCCGTGGGATGCTTGTGAGAGGGCAAAATACGGGAAAAGACAAGGAGAAAAATCTCTTCGATTTCAAAACAAAGCACTTACCACTCTTAATGTTTGGGTGTTTGCTTTGATTTAGAAAATTATACTTTGAAAATAATTTTATGCCTTGTTTATTTAATATTGAACAAAAAACTTCCATGTTCTTTTAAATTATTCAAAACAATCATTTAAATTATTGTGTAATATTTCATTGTGTGGGCGAACAATGGTTTACTTAATTTCCTGTCATTAGACAGATCTCTTGGTTTCATTGACTACTACAAATAATACTGGCAGCATTTTTAAAAGTATTTATTATTTATTTTTATTATATATATATATTTATTATTTATTATTGTTATTATTTTTAAGCAATCTCTATACCCAATGTGAAGCTCAAACTCACGAACGACCCCAAGATCAGGCTTCTGCAGCCAGGCACCCCAATACTGCAAACATTTTTTTATCACAACACTTCCTCCCCTGTGTTTTAGTTTATTTTAATTTTGACAGAAGTGAATTTTATTGGGCCTGGGAAATGAACATTTTCATTATATTGTTCATGATGCATCAAGCTAGCTTCTGGATTTTAATGACCTTGGGGGCAAAGACCTTGTTGTGCTAAAGACTAGAAAGTGATATGGATAGTGGATTGCAAAGCATTTAGGGAAAAAAAAAAAGATGAATGTGATTCAAAAGTCAAGGACCGTGAAAGGGAACATGGCTTTGGTGAAACTGCCCGTCCTCTACAATGAAATTCTGACAATCAAGTAAGAAATCTTTCTAGCGAGGAACAAAGAGACAAAGTGCGGTACAAAATAGCCTCCCGTGGGCTGAGATTTTGTGAAAAGAAATGTGCAAAAGATAAAGGGAGACATTTAACTGAGAACCAGTATTAAAGAGAAGGAAAATCCTATCTCAGTATTAGGACGTCCAAAGCCCAGAAAGATCAAGGCTTGGAAAAGATGCCAAAGAAAGCAACGGAAGATTGTGTTTTAACCCCATAAGAAGAATAAGAAAGAAGTAGGTGCCCAAAGTGGAGCAGAGGTTTAGTAGCCAACGATCCTTGATTAGGCAAGGAGAAGGCCTCAAGTTCCATGCAATCTCTCTTTGAGGATGGTCTTCAAACTGAAAAGGATGGAGTGGTCTCAATTTCACAAACACAAGACCTGAGGGAAATGTGTGTCCTGGGGAAATAGTGCACAGATCAGTTATCACACTCCTTGCCACATACATTGGAGCAATTATGGAAACTTTGAGAGGCAGCCAGTTAGAGGCACGTAGGTTATGTCCTGATTCCCACAGAGCGGATTCCTGATCATTGTAGTTCCTTTTTAATGGCAATATCCAGTAAAAACCTAGAATGGGTTTATGAACAGTTTGTCAACAGTTATGAATAGGAACATTTATCAGTATCTGTTGGGAAAGGTGGGTCACTATTGAAATGGTAACATTCCAGGGACACATTACCATATCTCATCTTGTCATCAGCCACTTTCCTCAGGTGGTCCCTGAAGGCAGATATGTGCACAAAGAACAAAGCTGTTCAAGAAAATACTGTATGATGAAGCTGGGAGGCCTTCAACCTCCCCATGTTAAACCCTACGGAGTTGAGCTGGACCACGTAGAGCATCCCTTTTGCTTTGGTAGGATGAAGAAAAGACCAAAGAGGGCATGTCCCCTTTGGGCCCAAAAGACGTGGCCGAGTAGAACAGGCCAGACTTCTAAGCAGAGCTTAGTCTTGAGGTTTGGGCAGAAAATTGAGAAGGTGACAAATAGAAGGCCAAGGGAGATACTGTTGGCCAGGATGGGCAGCGCTGACACCCTTATTCCATGGGCCATGTGGAAACTTGAAAACAGAGCATAACCACATGGACTGGGACTACATCAGTCCCTTTTCACTATGTGACAAATAACATCTCAGTGAATACCACCACACTCAGGTATGTGGGCCAGGGGAACTCTGGCCTCTCTTGGTGAGCTCTAGAACGTAAAGCCCAGGTACACTCTACTTGTCATCCTTTCGGGATCCGGGCTGAAGAAGCAGTGGCTGTCTTGGGCGTATCCTTTCCATGGAAGGTGGAAGCCCAGGAGGGCTGGTGGAAACTTACTATGGCAAGTCCGAGGCCCAAGGCACATGGCCACGTGCAGAGTCATCAGGGATTTGCCTGGTGTAGTGGGAGGTGCTAGAAAGTCACATGGCAGAGGGTGCCGATACAGAATTATGTTGGAGAAGGAAGTAGAGTTTGGAGAATGATCTGCCCCAGTGACCCTCAATCATGTTTAAAGACATATCCCCTAAGGCGGTGGCCCAGAATGGTACCTGGGAATTTGACTTCTGTGTATAAACACTCCTCTTTTGTGCGGATGCTTGGGGCATGGGTAGTAGAGACTATAGTTACCTTAGTTGAGACTGTCCTGGGAGGTGGTTGACTAGTTATTTCATATGTACAAACAAACTAAGATTGATTAATTTTTTTTATCCTTGGCTATACTACTTACTAATAATACAGGTCAGTAATTATTATTATTGATCCCCCAGTCACTATAGTGGTAATCACACCACTGAATTTTGGTTTGGTTTGTGTTTTTAATTTTTTTTTAACGTTTATTCGTTGTTTTGAGAGACAGAGCACAAGCGGGGGAGGGGCAGAGAGAGAGGGAGACACAGAATCCGAAGCAGGCTCCAGGCTCTGAGCTGTCAGCACAGAGCCTGACATGGGGCTCGAACTCACAGACCTCGAGATCATGACCTGAGCCGAAGTCTTAAGCCAGTGCTTAACCGACTGAGCCTCTCAGGTGCCCTGACACCACTGGATTTTGTACTGCTGGAGCCGCATCCCCAGCACCAGCATCTGGCTTGGTGACTCAGGATGAGCAACGCCAAATGGCACTGTGGTCAGCAGAGGGCTGCCGGGTCGCTGCTGCTATTTCCAGAAACCCTGTCAAATTATAAGCAGCAAAATGACCCATCTGTCTTTGAGAAGCTCAACATCAAGTTTTGGAGTATCTGAAATACTGCCTTGAGCTTGATCTCTGGATGCGGAACCTATTGGCAGTGTTTAGTATTTATCAGTGGGTGGACCACGGACTCTGATTGTTTGTAAAGCCTTGTCCCCTAATGTGCCTGCACAGAGAGCAGGTCAAGAGACCAGATGCTTCTCCTCCCTGTGAATTGGCTGCTGAGTGGGCAGGAGATTGAGGTGTGGATGGGCTTGCAAATGGGCCCTGGACTCCGGTGACAGAGGCAGAGGTGGCTGTCGGGAAGTATCAGCACTGGACTGCCGCAGCATCATGTCTGGATGGCTCTACGACCCAAAGACGCATCTGGACCAGGCTTGTGCTCAGTCTCCCCCAGCCGTGTGACCACACCCCATGATCTCTGCGGATCCCTGAGCTCACGCTGCACATACTGAAAGAACACTCTTCAGACTCCTCAGTTGGCTTCTCTCTTCCTCCTCTAAAGTGAAATCAAACCTTTAGAATGAGCTGGAAGAAGAAAAAATCATTGGTTCCACTGCTTTCCAGAAAAACCTTGGCTCCAAGGGGATTTAAACCCATAGGTGGAAATGCCTAGTTTTCTGGGGGGAATGTCTGTGATCGATGGCCATTTGTCTCTTCTTGGGGAACTGTCTCTATTTGAACACAGAGCTTGGCCAGTTGTATAGATCAATTTTGACAGGCTCCCGGCTACTGTGTGTGAATTTTGAGGCCCCAATTTCTACCTTTTGCCACTCTAGTCTTGAAATTCTTGTAGATAAATGTGGGATAAAGAAAACAAAGGGACCAGGGGTACCTGGGTGGCTCAGTCCGTTAAGTGTTCAGCTTCGGCTCAGTTCATGATCTCATGGCTCTTGAGTTCCGGCCCTGCGTCAGACTCTGTGCTGGCAGTTGGGAGTCTGGAGCCTGCTTCAGATTCTGTCTCCATCTCTCTGCCCCTCTCCACTCGTGCACAGTCTCTGTCTCTTTCTCTCTCTCTCTCTTTCAAATAAAAATCAACATTAAAAAATTTAAAAAATATGGGAAATCTATTTAAAAGAAAAAGAAAAAAAAAAGTGACCAGATGTTGTTAAAGACCATATTTTTGTGAAATGAGATTGCCATCAGCCTGCCAGATTTGAAAACCTAAAAATCTGAATATTGTAACAACCACCTGCAAGTTTGATTTTTGTTTTTTGTTTTTTTTTTCTGTGCTTCTCAGGTTGCAGATCTGAGCATGGGGGACCTGCTTTTGCACACCACCGTGATTTGGCCAAACCCGCCAGCCTCCCTGGGAAAGTGGAAAAAGGAGCCAGAACTGGCAGCCTTTGGTACGTTATCAGAACAGGGCTGGTGAGGGTGGGCCCAGGGAGGGAGGCTGGGCTTATTTCCCAAAACAAGAACATTTCTTTCCCAAGACCCAGTTTATTAAAATGAAGTTCATTCCAGTTATCTGAACCGGTCTTCCTGCCTTGAGCACCAACATGTCACAAACAGTGCATGAAACCTTCCAGTTAAGTATGGCCAGTGTGAGCACCAGCTACGTGGGAGGGAGGGAATGGCCGAGCCAAGCCTGCCCCGTGTACGAACACGCAGGCAGAGAAAGAGTTTGTTGTCGTCCCTGCTGTGAATATCTTTTTTTTTAATTTTTTTATTAAAAAAACCCTTTTTTAATGTTTATTTTTGAGAAAGGGGCGGGGAGGGAGAGGGAGAGCAGGAGTGGGGAGGGGCAGAGAGAGAAGACGACACAGGACTGGAAGCAGGCTCCAGGCTCTGGGCCGTCAGCACAGAGCTCCACACAGGGCTCGAGCTCATGAATTGTGAGATCATGACCTGAGCCGAAGTCGGACGCTTAACCAACTGAGCCACCCAACCCCCCTCTGCATATCTTTTCAAAATAACAGGTTAACAATACACCAGGGAAAAGCCGATGGGCAAAAATGAAAACACCGTCTTTTTCTGCGACCTCAAATCTGACATCTTTTATCCTCGCTGACTCTGCTGTTGTGTGTGGTGCTGGGATTCAGGACTCTGATTCTCAGCTCACCTGTGGTGGGTGCCTTGCTCAGTTGTGGGGTGCTTCTCAATCACAGTAGGGCGAATACTAGCAAAAGTAGAGATGCTTGTGCGTGATTTCTTTTTTTCAATAAACTGGTTCAGATGGATGCAGTTGCTGTAATCAGGACTCTCACGAGGTCGTATTGTGAAATGCTCTTCGAGAGAGAAAACTGTGTTTTGGCACACCGGGAATTGTGGGTAATTTAGGAAATACGGCTTGTTGTTGCAGTTTGAATGCTTGGACGGCCTGCAGTGCCGTTCTGGGTGCAAAACGACCAACAGTGTGTGCTTCTGTTTTATGTTGTGTCTTCTCCTAGCCTCTACAGAAGACTCATGGGTGGGAACCTAAAATAAAGGAAATCTAGCATTTCCATTTTCTTACCTTGCCTTCAAGAGGTTGTTGCTTAAGCTTCTTTAACCGGAACACTTCTTTTTTTCCTCCCCCCGCGATGTGAACAGAGTCTCCCCAAGTGGAACATCCTAGTGGTATTAAAATCGGAGTGTTGAACATAAAGACTGTTGAACTTCTCACTTAGATCACTCAGCCTTCATGGAAAAACGTAGTGACCTTTGTAACATTTTCAAAAAGCCACTAGAGTAGTGATGCCATTTCATTAAACATAACAAAGGTGGGCAGGCGCCTGGGTGGCTCAGTTTGTTGAGCGTCCCACTCTTGACTTCGGCTCAGGTCATGAGCTTGTGGTTTGTGGGTTCGGGCTCTGTGCTCATAGCTTGGAGCCTGCTTGGGATTCTCTCTCTCTCTGTTTGCCCCTCTCCCTTCTCGTGCACTCTCTCAAAATAAATAAATAAACAGTAAAAAAATAAAAGGTGGGTAGAAGTGTGCAAGAAAAATATGTGACTACATGCGTCATACAAGAAAGTATTGGGATATTATAACACGTTGGTAGCTTTTGATGGGGGTGGGGTGCTTTGGGCAGGGGTAAGGAGAGTGTTTTCTTTCCCTACCCCCCCCCCACCCCCCACTTACCAATTGTGTTTCTTATGTTGCAATTTCTTCTTGGAAGGGCTGGCAGCTTTCTGATGCTTCATGGTAGGTCATTTCTAGGAAGTATGATTCCCAAGTAAATGACCCAAACGGTCTTACCTACCTGTTTCTGATTCTGGGCTACAGGTGAACAATTCCAGAATTCCGTCATTGGGACTTCTTCACGACTATGTCCTGAATTGTACAGATTTCCTGGGGTTAGAAATGAACAGATTTAAAACCAGAAAATAATTTGAGTGGGAGAAAGGAGGGGTCAACCAACCTACCCTGTAAAAGGCCACATTGTAAATGTTTTAGGTTTTCAGGGCCAGAAGCCATATGTAGCCAAACTGCAACCATAGACCATATGTAACCAAATGAGCGCCTGTATTTGCAGGCTGTGCTGAATAGGCAGCTGGCCCCAGTTTCCAGGGTGGTTTACAAAGGGTTCAGGAACAGGCTGTTTTTGAGGTTTGGGGCCTTAGCTGCCTCTTGCTGCACAGGCTCAGAGGGAGGACAGTGTGTGTTCCACTCTGCATCATTCTGCTCCCTGCCCCGTGGGTTGCTTACTGGGGCTGGGAGCGGGGGAGGGGGGGGCTCACCAAAAGGGAGCCCCCAACACCTGTGCTGGGCGTGAATGGAAGTTGCACACCCAGCCCCAGTGGTCGGTGATCACACTGCCAGTAGACTCTGCCGGGGCCATAGTTAGCGAGGTGAGAATTGCCCAAGGCTCTATGGGAGGTGGAGGCAAGCTTATTAAGTAAGAGTCATCTCCAGAGGGCACCAGGGTGGCTCAGTCAGTTATGTGTCTGACTTCGGCTCAGGTCATGATCTTGCGGTTTGCAGGTTCGAGCCCCCATATCAGGCTCTGTGCTGACATGACAGCTCACAGCCTGGACCCTGTTTTGGATTGTGTGTCTCCCTCTCTCTCAGCCCCTCCCCTGCTCATGCTCTGTCTCTGTCTCTGTCTCTGTCTCTCTCTCTCAGAAAATGAATAAACATTAATTTTAAAAACTTGAGAAAAACAAACCAGGATTATGAGTAAAGGCAGACTGTCCTCACCATCATGAGCTTACTTACGGGTTTTCAGTCCTCCAAGGTCATGTTTGGCAGTTTTGATGTGATTTCAGGTAGCAAGGCAGAGCAAACAGCCTTAGAAATGCCTTTTGAAGTGAAGAGGAGTTGCTGTAAGGGAAGCAGGGTAATTACCATTGAACAGGCAGCTCTGGGGTTAAAACGTGGTTGTCTTTTGATTTGAATCTCTCGTCTCAGGAGACAGCACAGCTTTCCTCTGAAACAAATTGATGTACTGATGTATACCTCAGCACCTTGATATTCTTACTCACAGGATGGCTAATCTGTACTGAATGCTGATGATTATCACCTTAAAAAAAAAAAAAAAGAAAAGAAATAGTTGGTCTGGGCTTCTGCCTTGCAGGGTATTAGATGTTCACGGCTGGGGGTGTAGAGGAGTGCTTGGGGCTGGCAAGGGGTAGCTAGGAGTTTTGGTGGGGGTCATGTGGAAGAGACTAGGCAACACCTCCAGTCAGCTGAGTGAGACTAGTCCCAGGGGATCAGGGAGGGTTTAAGGTGGAGGTGGTCACAGCCCCTGCTGAGGACCGCTCTGGCCCCACCGCTGTGATCCAAGATAGTTGAGGTAAGGGTAAGCTGAGGCAGGCCAGTAGCCTTTTTAGAACCATGGCAACCACCCCATTGAGCTGTAGTCCCAGTGACTTGGTGGGTCTTCTGAGACTAAGGTCACTGGACACCCTGTCCTGGGGTGGAGCTCCCTCGGTTTTAAATGGACCCATTGTCCCGGCCGTGGTGATTTCTGAAGGCTTCTGGTGGGAATGTAGGGCCTCTTCAGGTGCCGGTGTTAGTCACCGTGCAGAGCAGGTACAGCCTTATTGGGCCAGTGGGGACTTTGGAGAGGGAACCTCTCCGTCAATCCTCTGGGATTCTTTTTCTTTCTTCCCTCCTTTTTTCTTTCTTTCTTTCTTTCTTTCTTTCTTTCTTTCTTTCTTTCTTTCTTTCTTTCTTTCTTTCTTTCATTTATTTTAAGAGAGACAGAGACAGCACTGGTGGGGTAGGGGCAGAAAGAGGGGGAGAGAGAGAGAATCCCAAGCAGGCTCCGTGCTGTCAGCACAGAGCCTGACATGAGGCTCGAACTCACAAACCGTGAGATCATGACCTGAGCTGAAACCAAAAATTGGATGCTTCACCGGCTGAGCCAGCCAGGCGCCCCGACCCTCTGGAACTCTTGAGGGGTGGGATGCTGTGAGCGTGAAGGGCCAGGGGCAGTCCAGACCCAGTGGCTAGAGCTGGTTTCTTTACACCATTAGGCTGGTTTCTGCAGTGGAAGTTAGAGGCATTTTGCACCAAGGAGAAGCCGATTCATTTATAATAAATGTCCATTTATAAGGACAGAAAATGAGCCAGATACTTGGGGTTGGTCTCCAGAAGGCCTGGGAGCCCCTCCCTGAGAATGCTCAGAATATTCCTTCCCTTTGTGATCCTGGGTCTGGTACACCAGGCATGGCCCCTCCAGCTGCCGTGTGACCACCTGGGCCCTGGCTCTTGGGGCCAGAGCGGGAAGAGGGATGGAGTCCTTGCATCCAAGAGCCAGCGATGGGCTTGCCCATCTTCTGGTCTCCTGGGCACCCGTTCTTCCTTCCCTCTAGGAAGAGTCAGAGTCACTGAGTGGTCACCATGCTTGGCATTGTTTAAGGAACTCTGGAGTGTGCACAACTATTGGGTCTCCTCTACCCCTCAAAGGCTGTAAGAGTAAACCGGCAAGCTCCCTGCCCCTGGGTCCTTCCTGTGATTCAGCCCCATTTGGACGAAGTGCAATTGCATTCTGGTTTCATAAACGCATTTTCATTTCTTTAGGTCAAAAAAGATGAGTTCTGTTTCCTGAATTATCAATACTCTGTGTGTGTGTGTGTGTGTGTGTGTGTGTGTGTGTGAGTGTGTGTGCACTATTTATTAGGTTAGCTGGCATAAATCTAAATCCCTGGAAGCTTTGTTACCATCATCGAGGTTTGTACTGTTCCTCCAGCTGCTGAACCAGTACATTTTTGTTAAATGCCTTCTGCCGCAGTTTTAAACTTGAAATCACACCATGATTAAACTTGCTTTAAAAAGGTTCCAGGGGAGCCTGGGTGGCTCAGTCGGTTGAGCGTCCGACTTCAGCTCGGGTCATGATCTCACAGTCTGTAAGTTCGAGCCCCGCGTCGGGCTCTGTGCTGACAGCTCAGAGCCCGGGGCCTGTTTCAGATTCTGTGTCTCCCTCTCTCTCCGACCTTCCCCCATTCATGCTCTGTCTCTCTCTGTCTCAAAAATCAATAAACGTTAAAAAAAAAAAAAAAAGGTTCCAGTGGAGCGGGAGGGTTTATTTCCATTTACTTAGGCTTTCTGTGGTTTTTGGAAAATTGTCATCTCAGGAGGCTTTGGAGCCGTGTGGATGGGGTAAATGAGCAGAAGGTGGGGTCGGGGCTGGCTCACATGCCCCTTGCTGTCTTCTTGGGAACTGTAGTGTCCATTATCGGAGTTCAGAGGAAAGCCCGTGTGTTATGTGCTGTAACCACCTTGTCTCCTCTTTTTCCAGTCTTCAAAACTGCTGTGGTCCTTGTGTATAAAGACGGTTCCAAACAGAAGAAGAAACTTGTAAGACTTCTTATGTCTCCCCTGGTTTGAAAGTAACTCCGTTTCTGTCTGCTTCGTAGTTTTTATCTGCATAATTACCATTCTGCCCCTTGGTCAGGCACAAGCCTCGTGTGATTTCTTTCTTTCTTCCTTCCTTCCTTCCTTCCTTCCTTCCTTCCTTCCTTCCTTCCTTTTTAAATACATTTGAAGTGTTGCTAAGAACAGGAGGAAATTGCCTACCCCGCCTTCTCTTTGGCAGGTGCACATTGAGAGCATGAAACGTGAAGAGCTATTGGGGCCCATCATGGCCAGAACCTTCCTGACACTTGTTTCCTTTTTTCTGTCCCCCTTTTGGGGAATCCCTTTCATCTTCCTTCCTGTGGGGCTGAGGTCCCTCCAGACCAGCACGGGGTGTTCCAGCCTCACTAGTTGTCTGGGTGTGGGTGTGGGGGGTGTGGGTGTGTGTCTGTGGTGGGGGGGGGCTCCGGTCCAGGCTGAAGCAGATCACCCCCACGCACCCGCTTCCTTCTCTTCCTGCAGGTAGGGTCTCACAGGCTTTCAATTTATGAGGACTGGGACCCCTTCCGGTTTCGGCACATGATCCCCACCGAAGCTCTGCAGGTTCGAGCTTTGGCAAGTGCAGGTAAACACGGGAACATGCCGGGTGCATGTTTCCAACGTGTGTATGAACGGTTGGTCTGAATCCTTTCTTTGGCGTAACCTCTGTAACCTTCCTTTTTCTTCTATATTTATCTCTTTTTCCTCAGTCTCTCTACTGCCTCTTGTGTTCCCAGCCATGTATGAAATATTTGAATGAATGAATGCATGCATGCATGCATGAACTAAGCGAATGGATGGAATGTTTTCAATATTGTTTCAAGGAGTTCTAGTCAATCCTGTTATATGTATTAATATTATAGTGCCTAATATCTGAGTAGCAGTGAGTCTTGTACTTCTGGACAGAATCCTTGAGACCGTGAGCAGATTAAAGCCCACAGAAAATCACTCACTAGCTTTTTAACCGGGGGGCCCGTAAAGGCCACCAAAAGCACAAAATAAAGCCATTAAAGCCCATCCCACTTGGACAACAGGTGCAGTTGTCTGGTAGTGAAGGGAGGCCATGGAAGGGACCTCTGCAATGCACAGTAGATCCGTATTTCTGTATCCTCTTCCGGCATCTGATGTGAGCATTAAGTTCTTGGTGCCCAGTGCGTGTTCCTCATCCTTCCCTGTTTCCACGCGTCACCTCCATGAGTAATAAAATTGGCTCTGATCCTCATAAAATCAAGTCCCACGTCATGCGGTTTTAGTGAACCTTCAATTACTCACTGAAATTAAACCAGAGCTTCTTCCTTCACTGTTGTGATCTCTTGTAGAAACACTCAAATGCAGAAACCCCATAGGACGAATGTATTTGGGATGATCATTTGCCTTAAGAAGGTTTCTTCCCAACCTTGAGGCACAGCAATTTACTCTGGTGCCTTTTTACTTTATTTGATTCGCCAGAACCTGGAAGTTATTAGCTGGAGTAGCATTCCGAGGATGGGGCACTTAAACACTCTTCTTGTCTTGTTTTGTAACCGTAGGTTGCAGATTATCTAGTTCGTACGTTGTGCCTGTCTTATAAATGGGAAAGCTTGCGTCCGTGGCCAACTGTTGGCTTCTCGGCCAGATATTTTGCCTTCGCTGAGGACCACGTACACAAAGAATTTAAATTGTGGCAACAAAGCCATCTTTGTGTTGTGCTGTTCCATTCTCACTCTTTCATGCTTTCATTCAAAGCATGTTTAAGATAATCAAGATAAAAGCTTTTTTTTACGTGAGTTAGAAAGATTAGCCAACTTGTTTCTCGTCATGAGATACATTCCAGTGGCTCCGAGAAACCAGAATGTGCGATTTCTCGATTTTTATCTTCGTTTGGGAAGATTCGTGAACATTTTTGCAGATGAGCCCTGGTTGGGCTTAAATCGTGTGGGCACAATGAGGGTTTGTGACCGGGGCTCTCGGTACCACGCTGGGTAAGGCTGAGACCTCGCAATGTGCAGCCTTTGCTGATTGCAGTAATTGTCCTTTCCACAAACACTATTTCTGACTTCAAAGACCATGGTATGCCGACGTGGCAAAGCTTAGAAATGACTTTAAAGGACAACTGTCCCCGCCTCTGGGCATCCCAGTTTTGCTTCCCTCAGAGTGGGCACCCTGGGGGTGCTGAGAAAGGGGAGGAGGCCCATCTGTTTCCAGGACCTGCTTGGCCAGGACACGGGCCTGGCCACTCACAGGGAAGGCTCTTCTCAGGGACACGAGGACCTGCCTCTCGATAGCACTGGCCTGCTGCACTCTGCACTGGCATCTCGGGTTCTGTCTAGTCCAACCGTTGCCAAAAGAACCACTCACTTAATGGAAATAGTCCGGCCAAACAGGCCGTGCAGCTAAAGGGGTAGTTCTGTGATCAATATGATTGACTGATTGCCCTTTTAGACCATCTAGCAGGAGATTGTAGCAACTGGAAAATTTCCAAGCATTTCTTTTTCTTAACACCCATTAAGCTCTCACTTTGTCTCTCTGAGCTGACAGGATGGTGGTGAAGGACCTTTGGTCTTATGAGGCTCTGCGCTATTTAATCTTACGCCAGGGCGTAGAACATGCTTTTGTAGAAATGCAAATGTATCTCTTTGGAACGTACGCTAATCCCTCCTTGTTTTAATTTATGTAGACGCGGAAGCAAATGCCGTGTGTGAAATTGTCCATGTAAAGTCTGAGTCTGAAGGGAGGCCGGAGAGGATCTTCCACCTGTGCTGCAGGTGAGCCTGGGGCTGTGAGACTGTGCAGCCCAGAGGGAAGGGACGTGACTGCTCGATGTCCCCTCAACCCCCTCGGGGCTCTGCACATCTGCGTGTGCGTCTCTAGACGCCACGTGCTTTTTCTTGCACAACAAATAACACTGATCCGGCAAATTAACTGATCTTATCAGAACATAGACGATGATCTCACTAACCTAATTTCTTTTTATTTACTTATATACTTATTTTAAGTTTGTTTGGAGAGAGAGCAAGCAAGTGGGGGAGGGACAGAAAGAGAGGGAGAGAGAGAGAGAGGGAGAGAGGGAGAGAGGGAGAGAGAGAGAGAGAGAGAGAGAATATCTCAAAAAGGTGCTGTGCTCTCACTGCAGAGCCTGACTCGGGGCTCCAGGTCATCACCATGAGATCATGACCTGAGCCGAAACCTACAGTTGGACGCTTCACCGACTGAGCCACCCAGACACCGCGCCCTCCCCACCCCCCACCACATGCATTATTTCATTTAGCCAGACTGAGGTTCCATTATTCCATTTTACCTATGGGGAGCCAAGGCTCACGGAGGCTACTTTGCCTAAAATATTACAGAAATGAACACTGAGTTCAAACTCGGGTACTATCTGCGTAGGCTAACATGTTTGTGATTTTGTTGGCAAAGTCCATGGACTTTGGTGAGCCCGCCCCTAGAGATGCTGTATTCATTCATCATTAATATGGAAGACTAAGTGCCACTTACCTGGGTAGAAATACCGACGACCTAATTAGAAAAATTACTCTTACCTAGGAGGAAGGTTTTTATTGTGGGAATTAGGGCTTGGGAAGATTTTTTAGTTCTTTTCTTTTTTCTTTTTTTTTTTTAATTTTTTTTTCAACGTTTATTTATTTTTGGGACAGAGAGAGACAGAGCATGAACGGGGGAGGGGCAGAGAGAGAGGGAGACACAGAATCGGAAACAGGCTCCAGGCTCTGAGCCATCAGCCCAGAGCCTGATGCGGGGCTCGAACTCACGGACCGCGAGATCGTGACCTGGCTGAAGTCGGAGGCTTAACCGACTGCGCCACCCAGGCGCCCCTTTTTTAGTTCTTTTCAAGGTAGCTTTAATATTGACTTGTCGTGGGGCACCTGGGTGGCTCAGTCGGTTAAGCTTCTGCTTCAGCTCAGGTCATGATCTTTATGGTTCGTGGTTCGAGCCCCGTGTCGGGCTCTGTGCTGACAGCTCAGAGCGTGGAGCCTGCTTTGGATTCTGTGTCTCTCTCTCTGTCCCACCCGCACCCCCCCCCCCAACCTTATGCTCTGTCTCTCTCTCAAAAATAAATAACATTTAAAAAAGTCTTTAAAAAAATATTGACTTGTTGAAATGTGTCATGGGAGTAGCTGATATTTAACATAAGGCCAACTCTAGAGGAAACTAAGGTCGTTGGGATGTCTGTCTTTGGGTGCTCTGTAGAGCTGAGAATCCTGTGGTTCATTTGCCTGTAAAAAAAACATTTTGGAACGAAAGGCCTTAAGTGTCAAAAGGAGAATCTGGCAACTTCTTGGTGCAGGATCAGTGTATCCATCAATCTATTCGTCAATGGGCTGTCTGTCCCACATTAGCTGCGGGAGATGAGTCACAAAGCATAAAGGGAAAGAAGTGTGTGTTCTCTATCTCCAGCAATGAAAACATGGCTCAGCGCAGAAATTGGAGTTGTGGCCTCTTTAACCTTTGGTCCTCAGGGATATTTGTTGGGCTGCCCCCGATAATATTAGAAGATCCCCATGTGTTAAGTACTTTTTCCCCCTAACGCGTGTAAATCTTCTTTCTTTTCATAGCTCTCCAGAGAGCCGGAAAGATTTCCTGAAGGCTGTGCATTCAATCCTGCGTGATAAGCACAGAAGACAGCTCCTCAAAACTGAAAGCCTTCCCTCATCCCAGCAATATGTACCTTTTGGAGGAAAAAGATTGTGTGCGCTCAAAGGGGCCAGGCCAGCCATGAGCAGGGCAGGTACTGTGGGGATTCAGACGTTCAAGATCCCCGTCACCCCCACTCCACTGTAGAACTCCAGTGAGCTTGACCTTTCTGTTGAGCAAGAATTAGATGTGGCCTTGTGGGGGCTAACACTGGAGTACAGCTCTTCCCTGGTGTCAGGTTCCTTGCCCTTGCCTCCTTCCCGGCAGCTCCCTGGGGATCCGCCCTTCATTTACTCATCTTGCCCTCCCTCCAGCTTCCCTCTGCCACCCTCCTCCTTTTGGCTGGGGACGCCTCTCTCATTCGCCAAGCCAGCAAGTGAGCGCGTTCCCGTTCCGGAGGGGCTCTCTCAGCCTGCTTGTGGAATGAGAGTCGCTGCTTTGCATGACAGCCGGCTTTGTCTAGCAAAAAGCAGTGTGTCCTGTCTCAGCAAGGTCACGGCCTGCCATTCTGAAAACATGGTGGCTCTGTAATCTGAAAACACAGCGATGCCTGTTCTCAGTAAGGATGGCATGTTTGGTAGACCAGGTGACACATAAGCTGTTTACCCTTGCCTAGTGCCTGCAACTTTATTTTTAGCTTCGGTGTTAGTTTGGGGAAGCCTTGAGCTGCTATTTGGTAAAGAGGAAACTAGAGTTTATAGAGTTTAAATGGTCCCAGAGTAAATATTCTTTTAGGACTGGAATCATCACCTTGGAGCAGTGAGGAAGGAAGACCTATACTACCATCTATAAATAGCAGTAAAATATATCTAGGAAGAAAGGTATTTTCATAACATAGGTATTAGTGACATCAAGATATTCACGCTTTTATCCCTCCTTTCTTAAGAGGTAGCCCTGAATTTTGCAGGGAATTGTCCAGTAAAAGAGGCTCCTTGGCATTTGCCGAGAAGGTTCTGACCTTTGTCCAGGTCACCTTTCTGCCGATTCACAATTGTGTCGAAGAGGCATAGATAGAATTGTGAATGGTTGGAGGTTTTCGTAGACCTAGCCTACATAGCTTGACGTGGGGTATTATGTTCTTGAGGCACCTTACATTTAACTAATGTTGGGGGTTAGTTAAATCGAACCTACTCTCCAATCAGTTGATAAACGTCTGTTGAAAACCTAGTGCAGTGAACATCTCGTGTTCTGTTGGGTTCTCCAAGTGTCTTGAGAATCTGACATACCTTTGTATCCACAATTTCTCGCGGAGTCCCCATGTGAAGAAAACTTTGCAGATCCCTTTATACCTCACAGTAGAGCACTTCTCCTGAGAATTGTCTCGCCTAACCTTTTTACTTGCCAGGGAATGTTTAAATTCGGATTGCGAATACGCGTGCCAGCCTCAGGAAATGTGCTTGTCATTGGCTAGGTTTCAGTTGTTAATCAATGAACCTAAATTCAGAGCTGCATTTGCGTTAAAACTAAGCGATTTTAGTCTGCAGGACACTCAGAAGTTTTCCTGCTAAGACCCCTTTGGAGCGAAAACGAATGCAGAGTTACACCATCATGGAAACCAAGAGAAACCCTCAATGTCAGCCTGTTGGCTTTGGCTGATTGGAAGTTGTCTGCCTGATGGCTCATAGCTAGCTGAAGAAAGTTTTGGCCATTCTGCAAACCCCTCAGTATCATCATCAGCATCTTCACATTAGACGATTTAAAGATGATGCTTGAGTGGCTCAGCCAGCACCAGTTTGTGACAAGTCTTAACAATGAATTGGGAATACTCAAGTCAGAGATGGTCTCCCTGAACCCTGTATAGCCGTCCAGGTTATGAAGTATCCTTTTAACAAAGGATAAATACTCATGCTTCATTGTGCATTGTCATAAGTACCCAGGTAGTTTATTTCTCTGTTCTGATTGAAAAGGACAGTAAAGCCAAGTGTCTTGCCTCAGTACTCAGTCTGAAAGTACTTTATGTCTGCCAAAAGCCCAGTGAAAATGAAAGAATTGTACACATACAGAACCTACCATCCATTCTATAATTGGGGTTTGTTTTTGTTTTTGTTTTGTATTTTCCTTATCCCGTATCTGTCCATCTATTGTCCGTCAACGCATCGTATTTTTGACACATTTCAAAAATACACACATTAACACACTTTACCCCTGAATACTTGAGCATTGGCAAAAATATTTCCAGTAGCCCAATTTTGAATTGAGGTGGTTCTAATATGGCGATTGGAGACTGGCAGATTCCACTATGGTGGGATTGGGATAAAACTGAACAGGAAGTTTTGCTTTTTCCCACTGGAGTAAAAGTAGTGCCTTTTTTTCTCTCTCTTTTTTTCCATTTTTTCTGGAAACCTTTATTCGATTCCCTTCCTTGATCAAGAGCGATTTCCGTTTGTTCCATTTTCAGCTGGTAGAACGATAGAAACCTAGGGATCTGAGCCAGAGGATGGCTGGAATGGGAGCCAAGTGAGGGCGTCATCCGACCCACTGCCCGTATACCTGCTGTGTTTGGAGTCGTGGCTATGTTTGGCAGTACTTGGGAATAGCTATCGTACTTCTTACACCGAAAACAGTTTAATGGTTTTAGGGCTTAGGTGCCGGGAACGCGGCTCCCAATGGGGGTTTAGGCTCTTCCCCTCCACTGGGAACCCCATGTTGCATTTCACCTTCTCGTGTCTAATGCCACGGCCCCTTGACTAGCAGGGAGCAGGCAGTGGCGTCCCTTGCGTATGTGTATTTTGTGTGTGAGCGTGTGGTGGGAGTGTTCGTTTGCTTGATTGAGTGGCGTCTTGTGTGTTTTGAAAAACTCTGGCTTCCTAGAGGGCTGTGGGGTGAACAAACAAATTCAAAGATCTGTTTGTTGGTAATGGCGAGTCCCTTTATATGGCGCTTCGAGGATCAATGGCATGGGTGTCATATATGACTTCTTTCTCATTCCACTCGGGCACCGGTATTTTAATTGATCTGTAGGAGAGTGATCGGTGACACACAGAATGTCGTCGGGAGGGACTAAAGCTCACATTTGCTCAGCACACAGTTCACGTGGGGCTTTGTCAGAAAGCGGGCAGGGCCGTGACTGGAGACTTGGTGTCTCTGAGAGCCACTCTCCCGTAGGCTCTGCGTGAGGGACGCCGTGCCCTTACTTCACTGCACATCCTCCAGAAATGTGACATTTGGTTTCCCAGAGAGCAGTATAACTTGGACCCAAACTTTTGCCTCCTTGATGTGTGATTTCTACGAAGCCAGTGGAACCCTAAAAGCACCCCCTACCCTTACCAGAGACCCATCCCAGCTACGTGACCCTAGGACAGCCCCTGGGGATCCCCAGAGCACTGCACCATGGGACATCGTCAGGGCTGAGGGCACTAACTAATCCCAGGGTCAGAGGTCAACTGGGTGCAGCACAGGGTAGAGAAATGGATTGTTTCAGAGGGAGGTGAATCCCCTTTTCCCCATAACCGACAGCCCCCTGCGTCCCTCCGTTCCCCCTGCCCTGCCCTTCGGTCCGTTGCTATGACATCTTCCAAGTCCAGACATCTGTGTGAAATAAAGACTCTAAGGCAGACTGGTGAAATCTGGACTTTAAGCCCCGAACGACATCAAATAAATACCATTTAGCGTTTCTTTTTCTTTTCTTTGCTGTCTGGATTTTCATCGCATGTAAAGCATGTGGGGGTTTTCTTTTTATATTTTTGTGTGTGTGTGCAGTGTCCGCCCCAAGCAAGTCTCTTGGCAGAAGGAGGCGGCGACTGGCTCGAAACAGGTTTACCATTGACTCTGATGCCATCTCGGCCAGCAGCCCGGAGAAAGAGTCCCAGCAGCCCCCCGGTGGCGGGGACACTGACCGATGGGTAGAGGAACAGTTCGATCTTGCTCAGTACGAGGAGCAAGACGACATCAAGGAGACAGACATCCTCAGTGACGATGATGAATTCTGTGAGTCCGTGAAGGGCGCCGCGGTGGACACAGACCTGCCCGAGCAGCTTCAGGCTGCGTCCATCAGTCAGCGGGAGAGAGGCCGCAAAAGCCTGGATAGTCACGCGTCCCGCATGACGCAGCTCAAGAAGCAAGCCGCCCTGTCGGGCGTCAATGGAGGCCTGGAGGGCCCGAGCGAGGAAGTCATCTGGGTTAGGCGCGAAGACTTTGCCCCCTCCAGGAAACTGAACACTGAGATCTGACTGTCACTTTCCCCCTAGAGAGTGTGTGTAGATACTCCCCACCCCCCACGCCCTGCCCTCCCCCTGCCCCCTCCTGTCCCCTCAAGGAGGAGAATGTCCCCGTAGGTGGCACTCTTGCACACACACACGGTTTTGGCGGCTTGACTTTGTGCTGAAGCCACGTCGCCACCCAACTTCGTCATCTCTCACGACATCAAAAAGAATTGTCCAGAATCCCAAATAAGCTCGAGTTCCGTCTTCTGTACATTCCTAAGGGCTCTTATCCTCAACTAATCAGGGCCAGAAAAATTCAAAAATAAAACAAAAAAAAAGAAAGATTCTGTAGCACTGGAAAAAGAATCACCCCGGGTGTTTTAAGTATGTTACGACAGATTAGTTGAAGGGACAGCACAAAAACTAACAATAATAAAAGTCGCTCTATCTGAAATCAGTCCAGGAGCCATCTCTCAGTTGGGGAAACCACGTTCAAACACAAAACACAACAAAGCAACTGTACCGTCTACAATGTTCTTACTCCTCCCCCTCTTAAATGTCTGAGAATATCTGTGTATTTTAAGAATGTGTGAGGAGACGGTGGAGATGTATGTTTTGATGAGTTGTTTTTTGGGGTTTTTTTTTTGTTGGTTTTTTGTTTGTTTGTTTGTTTTCTTCTCTCTCTTCTGTTTTGGTCCATGGCTGGTCTTACTCAGTGTCCGTGTTCGGAAGTTCTAGTTTTGCATAGAATTATAAAGATGCCAAACTCTTTAAGAAGAGATCCAAATTTATCACTTGAAAAAAAAAAACACACAAAAAAACACTATTTTTTGTATTTTACTTGAGATGCAGGGGCACAAACAGATAAGAATTTTACAGTGCTAGTGTAACTCTGAATCTAAAGAAATGAGGATTTTACCTTTTACAGAGAGAATGAGGCATGGTGATTTTATATTTATATATGAAAGGCCAACAAGATGCTTAGGAGAAACTTTTAAAGAAACAGATTGCTTTTTTTTTTTTTTAAATGTTTGAATCTCTATGCGAGATGGGAGCTTGGCTGGATTAAACATGACACCCGGATGGGCAGTGTGTTATGTCTGTTGCACGTGGTGGGGGAGGGGAGGCTCCTTCTCAAGGGGTTGCCATGGTGATCATTGGTTTTCCCATCAAAGTTGCATCCTCATCCATAGAATACCTGTCCCTTCCCTGACGGTCCACACCAGACCCCTTAACAAAACAGCCTCTTCAGAAACCTATCTTGTGTTTAATACTTTCAACATGCCAACGAAAACAGGGTAAACACGCTAAAAAAAACCTAACGTTCTCAACAGATTTCCAAATAGGAAGAACAAAAACAAGTTAAAGCACTTTTGATTCTTTTAAAACGGTTTATAGCTTTTTTTTTTTTTCTCTCCCATTTCACAATGTCCACTTCCTAAGAAGGGTTTCAATAATATGAAAACTTTCTTTTTTGGGGAAAATATCTATTTGGTGTTTGACACATCAGTAGGTACTTTAAAGACCTGAATTTTATAGTAGCTTTAGGAATTATATTTTATAAAAATCAGTTATGACTTTATATTTCCAGACAATAGAGAGTTCAGAACATCACGCTCTGGTACCCCTGCTTGCTTTACCCGCTTTTCCACCCTCTGTCCCCCCCCCCCCCCCCCCCCGGCCCTTTCGGGTTTCCAGGGCTTTGAGCTTGATCTTTTGAAAGTTTTATTCTATTAAATTTTTGCTATATCTTCTGGTTTTCTTAAAAAGCTTTAGAATGGTTTCTATACCCTTTGTACCACTGCATTGTTCCATATCACCTCTAGTTCGATTGTGTCCAGATGGAAAACGGAAGCAGAGACTTCTGATAGCCACACTAGTCCCAGTGCAACGGTTCCGTCTGCAGATGCTAGAAAGTCTGGTGCTTAGAGAGGGTGCCATTGTCTCTTGTACATAAGGTCATGACGTGTCTATGTCAAAAGTTCTTATATATTTCTTTTATAAGCTGAAAGAAGGTCTATTTTTATGTTTTTAGGTCTACGAATGGAACGTTGTAAATGCCTGTCAAACAATAAAAATACTGAAAAGTATCTGGACGGTCCTGTGCCTTTTTGGATGGGAGGATGGGTGTGGAGTGTTGGCGGTGGGAAAGAGGAGATTCCTGGGAATGCCCTTTTGTTTCTCTCTCTCTCTAAATAATTATCGTGATCATCAAGGGAAAGCTGACTTGGTAGAGCTTTTCGTGCTTTTGTGTTTTTTTGTGTGTTGTTTTTTTTTTTTAATTTTTTTGTGTTGGGGGTGCCTGGGTGGCTCAGTCGGTTAAGTGTCTGACTTCGGCTCAGGTCATGATGTCGCCGTTCCTGAGTTCGAGCCCTGCGTCGGGCTCTGTGCTGACAGCCCAAAGCCTGGAGCCTGTTTCAGATTCTGTGTCTCCCTCTCCCTCTCAGCTCCTCCCCTGGCCACACTCTGTCTCTGTCAAAAATAATAAACATTAAAAAAATTTTTTGTGTGTTACTTTTTAATTTTTTCAACTTGAGGTGTAATTGACCTATAATATTATCTTAGTTTCAGGTGATTTGGTATTCGTGTATATTGCAAAATGGCCTCCTCAGTAGTACAGTTAATATCTGTCACCATACATAGTTTTTCTTGTGATGAGAGCCTTCAAGATCCACTCTTCTAGGTATGTTCAGATCTGCAGTATGGTATTTTAACTATAGTCACCATGATGTATGTTACTTCCTGAGGACTTACTCATCTTAGAACTGGAAATTTGTACCTTTTGAACTTTGACTCATTTTGTCCACCCCCCACCTCTCTGGCAGCCATCAGTCTGTTCTCTGTTTGTGGGATGGATTCTTGTTCTTTGTGGTTTGGGGGCATTGTTTTTATTTTTATTATTTTTTTAAAGTTTACTTATTTTGAGAGAGAGAAAGTAGGAGAGGAACAGAGAGAGGGGGAGAGAGAGAATCCCAAGCAGGCTCCACACTGTCAGCGAGGACACAAACCGTGGGATCGTGACCAGAGCCAAAATCAAGAGTCAGTGTTTAACCAGCGGAGGCACCCAGATGCCCCGATACTTTTTTAAAAACCTAAACCTTAATATCTTAAATATCAGGAACCACTATAGAGCAGAATCCGTAGAAAAGAATGCCATTTTACATGTCCTTTCAACATGCCCCACATCCAGGTCAAATTCAGTGGGACCCTCACAGCATTTCTGAGCACCAGCCCCATTCTCTTTGGCTTTAGGACTTGGCCCATTTTCCTGGAAGCCACCTGGGGCTTCCTGAGCCGATCCCAAGAACTCGTTGGTTTCTGAGTTCTGTGTCTTCATCTTAAATAGAACATCCTGTGTTCTGTTGTGCTCAGGTCTGTGCTTGTGTTTTGTGCCCGGTGTCATTGCCTTGTGCTGTAGACATAAAGGGTTGGTTTGCTTTCAATCAAGGCGTTCACGTTTTGGCTCATGTCCTTCCTGACTGGCTTCTTGAATACATGCGTGGGTGAGCCCCTGTGTGCCGACAAAACACGCACACACTTATAAAATGGGTTCATACTATTTTATTAACACATACTTTTTTTTTATTAATCTGAGTTTTACCCGCAGTGATACAAATTGTGGCCATTTGCCTAAGACAAATGGGTTTGTAGCATTCAGAGTCATTGCTACATAGTCATCCATTTTAATGGATGGACTGTGGTTTACCATAATTTCTATGTTCAGTTCCTGCTGATGGTCATGAAGGATTCTGGTTTTTATTATTATAGAAAAATACCGTGAACGTATGTGTTTCATATTCTTTGTGCACTTGTTAGAGTACAGTCATCGAAATAGCTTTGAGTGTATGTATATGTGTCTTGAAGATTTTGATGTACATTTCTACATTGTAGGGGCCATATTGCTGACCTGTTTGGCTTCTGGTGAGTCGTCAAGATCCACTTTCCTGTCTGGTGTCTTCACTTTGCCACAGAAATGCCTATGGCTTTGCCACGGAGACTGGCATTATCACCTGCGTTTGTATTAGATCCTTGGGCTGGATATCCTGGTGGGTGGACCATCTCCCAGTGTCCTGTCCTTCCTCCTGTCCACACTCAGTTTCACGGGAACGTTTGGCCATTAAGCTACAGGATTTGGGTACTTAATGTGACACGAGCTGAACATCCTTGCCAGGTCTCCCTTTCAAACTCCAAGGGTTTTAAATACCCTCACTCCACATATGTTGCTTCTTGTTTTCCCTCTAGATTTACATGAGGGAGGAACTTTTACAGTAGTGAATACATGGTTGGGATGAAATTTATGTTTGAAATAACTCTTGATGTTTTTTACTAAAAACCATTATGGAAAAAGATTTTTGTAGAACAGAGAGAGGAGCAATGACTGGTAGATTTTCTTTTCTTTCTTTTTTTAAATTTTTTAATGTTTATTCATTTTTGAGAGACAGAGCGAGCAGGAGAGGGGCAGAGAGAGAGGAGGGAGACACAAAATCCAAAGCAGGCTCCAGACTCTAAGCTGTCAGCACAAAGCCCGAGTGGGGGCTTGAACCCATGAACCGTGAAATCATGACCTGAGCTGAAGTCCAATGCTCAACCAACTGAGCCACCCAGGCGCTCCCTATTGGTGGATTTTCAATAAACTCTCCACGTCTCCGGGAGTTTGTCACCACCCGCTAGAGGAAGATGACCCTGACTCACCGGAGCAATGATCCTTGAGCCAAAATGTGACTTTGCTGCGGGTTCAAAATGCAGATCGTTGCAGGGGAATCCACCTCCCGATCTCCTCACCTTCATCTGCCTGGGAGTGTGCTTGTGAAGGAAGTAGAAGTTTTCTCCCGCCCTTCTTAGAATCCTCCCCCTCTTTACGGAAGAGAGACTGTTCTCATCCATTGTGGATCACGCTTGGGAGCACGAACCTCTGGGGCATCAAATAGACACAGAAAAATAGTGTGTTGAGAAAGCAAATGACTCTACTGACCAGGAAGCTCATACTTTTCCCTGTCAGGTGGTTTCAGTTTGCTTTCTCTGTGCTTTCATTATAAACGTGAAAAGTAGGAAGAGAATTGGTGCTGAAGTCTTTATGTGGCTAAAAATAGGATCCCTTCTGGAAACATGAACTAATTGAGAAAAATACCCAAACACTTCCAGGTCATGAAGAGATCATTTCCAATGAAATGTCACCTTTTACATTTAATAATATCTTATCTGTTTTTTCTTATTGGGCAATTGTACCGGTAACAATTGTAATCCTAACTCAATCCAAAAGTAATTTTTAAAGAAGTAGTTGGGGCTTTATAATCATAGGAAATGCCAAACTTTTTGTTTTAATTTTTTTTAACGTTTATTTTTGAGAGACAGAGCTGAAGCAGGGGAGGGACAGAGAGAAGAGACACAGAATCTGAAGCGGGCTCCAGGCTCTGAGCTCTCAGCACAGAGCCTGATGAGGGGGCGGGGGGGAGGGGAGAGGTGGGGCTCAAACATAGGAACCCTGAGATCATGACCTGTGTCAAAGTCGGACGCTTAACCAACTGAGCCACCCAGATGTCCCAACAAACGCCAAAACTTTTATTTTTTAATTATTTTTTAATGTTTAATTTTGTGAGAGAGATAACACAAGCGGGGGAGGGGCAGAGGGAGAGAGAGACCTAGAATCCGAAGCAGGCTCCAGGCTCCACGCTGTCAGCATGGTGCCCAACCTGGGACTCAAAGTCACAAACCATGAGATTATGACCTGAGCTGACATCAGATGCTTAACTGACTGAGCCACCCGGGCGCCCCATTAACAAATACATTTATATAGAGATTTTTATTGTAAAGTAGTATATTAGAGAGCTAGGGGATGAGGAAAACAAATTTAAAGAAAAAAATTTTTCGAGTTTTAAAATGGATGATGGGTGTCCAATTGGTATAGTACACAGATTGTGTAAGATACATTAAAAGTGAGTATTGGGGCACCTGGGTGGCTCAGTCGGTTAAGCGTCCGACTTCGGCTCAGGTCATGATCTCACGGTCCGTGAGTTCAAGCCCCGCGTCAGGCTCTGTGCTGACAGCTCAGAGCCTGGAGCCTGTTTCAGATTCTGTGTCTCCCTCTCTCTCTGCCCCTCCCCTGTTCATGCTCTGTCTCTCTCTGTCTCAAAAATAAATAAACGTTAAAAAAAAAATTAAAAAAAAAGTGAGTATTATTTTATTGTATATCTTTAAAAAATTATTTATTTATTTATTTGGAGAGAGAAAGAGAGTGGGGCAGTGGCAGAGAGAGAGAGAGAGAGAGAGAGAGACAGAGACAGAGAGAATGAGAATCCCAAGCAAACTCTGCGCTGTCAGCACAGAGCCCGACTATGAGATCATGACCCGATCCAAAATCAAGAGTTGGATGCTTACCTGACTGAGCCGCTCGGGCATCCCAGTATTATTTTACTTTAAAATAGCAACTTTTAGGGGTGCCTGGGTGGCTCAGTCAGTTAAGCGTCCAACTTCGGCTCAGGTCATGATCTCGCAGTTTGTGAGTTCGAGCCCCACGTCGGGCTCTGCGCTGACAGCTCAGAGCCTGGAGCTTGCTTTGAATTCTGTGTCTTCCTCTCTCTGCCCCTCCCCTGCTCATGCTCTCTCTCTTTCTCTCTCAAAGAATGAACATTAAAAACAATTAAAATATCAACTTTTATAATACGTGTGTATCAGTTGCTGTGTAACAAGCCATTGTAAGTCTCAGTGGCGTCATCAACATTTACGATATTGGTGATTCTGTGGGTCAGCTGGAAATTCTTCTGGTCTCTGTTGGGTTGGCTGATCTCTTGTCAATTGGAAGCTTGGCGATGGTCTCACTCAGGTCCTGTGGCCTCGGTCACATGTTGGTCAGGTGGAAGGCTATTTGGTCAGATGGTTCTCAGCTGGGATAGCTTGTCTCTGCTCTACGTGGTCTTTCTTCACCCAGTAGACTAGCATAGGCTTCTTCACATGGTGTCTTGGTCAGTTGGAGCCATTGCAACCAATACCATAGACTGGGTGGCTTAAACAACAGACATTCATTTGCCATGGTCCTGGAGGCCGTGGACTCCAAGATTAAGGTGGTGGCAGATTGAAGGCTTGGTAAGAGCTCACTTCTGAGCTTATAGATGGCTTCCTTCTGGCTGGGTCCTCACATGGCCTTTTCTTGGTACCTGTGGGTAGAGAAAGAGAGATGTCGCTCTTCCCTTTATAAAGGCACTAATCTCATCATGAGAGTATCACCCTCCTGAGCTAATCTAAACCTAATTACCTCTCAAAGGCCCACCTCTTTTTTTTTTTTTCAACGTTTATTCATTTCTGTGACAGAGAGAGACAGAGCATGAACGGGGGAGGGGCAGAGAGAGAGGGAGACACAGAATCGGAAACAGGCTCCAGGCTCTGAGCCATCAGCCCAGAGCCTGACGCGGGGCTCGAACTCCCGGACTGCGAGATCGTGACCTGGCTGAAGTCGGACGCCCAACCGACTGCGCCACCCAGGCGCCCCACAAAGCCCCCACCTCTTAACACCATAACATTGGAGGTTAGGGCTTCCTTATATGCATTCTGTGGAGATATAAACATTCAGTGAACATATGGTGGCCTTGGGGTTCCAAAGAACATCAGAGGCCAAGCTCCAATGCAGTTTTCAAGCCCCTTCCCAACTCAACTTTGCTAATATCCCCTTGGCTAAAGCAAGACATGTAGCCAAACCCAGAGGCAGGTTGGGAAGGAACTAGTTACCCAAGGGCACGGATCCATGGGGGTGCCATTCATTAGGGACCATTACTGCAAAAATCTATCAGAACCAGAAATTACATCCTTTGAAACAATTTAAATTTATGACAAAAAAGACATATGTCAATGAGAGGGGGTATGTAATCTAAAAAAATTATCTGGGAAAGTTTTTGAGACAAAATGGAAAATTATTGCCTTAGAAGTTTGAGTTATTTTAGAGGGCAGTCCATGCTTGTTCATACTTGTCTCTTCATTGAGAATCAGGGACGCTAACTGGACAGAAAGTGAATGGGCTTTGTCATGAGACCCCCGTGTGCTTGAACCAGCTGTGTGATCCTGGGCCAGGCACCAAACGCTTCTGCTTCCTCATCTCAAAGAGGATAATAATACCTACTTCACCATGTGACTCAATTAATGGTCACTTTCTGCTTCCTTCCACCCCCAGCCAGGACCAGGAGGTAGCAGGGCCTCAACCTCATGGCAATCTCAACTTACCAATGCCCTGAGATGATGACATGGTGCCAGCTTTGCAATGGAAACTTCTGGCTCTGATTTGGACCAGTCTTTCCAGAAAAGCTGAAAAATGCTTTATTCTCATCAGGGATTTCTATTCACTCGTAAAGTTATTCATCACTCTGTTATATATATAAAAGTAAATTTACACTTAGTAGTGACATTAGTGATTAAAATAAAAGTTTTTAGGGATGCCTGGGTGGTTCAGTTGGTTGAGCGTCCAACTATTGATTTCAGCTCAGGTCATGATCCCAGGGTTGTGGGATCAAGCCCGGCGTCGGGCTCTGTGCTGAGAGTGGAACCTGCTGAAGATCTCTCTCTCTCTCTCTCTCTCTCTCTCTCTCTCTCTCTCTCTCTCCCTCTGCCCCTCTCCCCCACTCACGTGCTCTCTCTCTCCCTAAAATAATTTAAAAAATTTTTTTTTAATTTTTATGTAGAACTTTAGTGGTGCCTGGCTGGCTCAGTCAGAAAAGCATGTTGCCCTTGATCTTGAGATTGTGAGTTCAAGCCCCACATTGGGCGTAGAGATAAAAAATGCAACCTTAAAAAAAAAAAAAGTTTTATCTAGAAATTTAAAAAAATATAAAAGCTACCTTGAAAGTACATAAGTACATTTAATTTATTTGATTCGAAAATGACATTTTTTTTTCAACGTTTTATTTATTTTGGGGACAGAGAGAGACAGAGCATGAACGGGGGAGGGGCAGAGAGAGAGGGAGACACAGAATCGGAAACAGGCTCCAGGCTCTGAGCCATCAGCCCAGAGCCCGACGCGGGGCTCGAACTCACGGACCGTGAGGTCGTGACCTGGCTGAAGTCGGACGCTTAACCGACTGTGCCACCCAGGCGCCCCTGAAAATGACATTTTTAAAACAAACATGGAAGCTTCAATCAAAATAGCAACTTGTAGATGAGTCCTATGTCATTTACCACATGACTCAATAATTTCTGTCCAGGGGGCTGAGTCTGAAGCACCCAATTTTGGAATTAAAAGTGCATTAAAATCCACTGCACAATCCATGTCTTAGCTAAGATAGGAAAATTTTACTAAAATCTTTTTTCTGCTTGAATTTTATATTACTCATATAATGCTATGTACAAAAAAATCTAAAACACATTCGTAGAATTCTATCAACTGTTTTTCATTTTTTCCTACTCTTCCATAGTAAATCTTACCCAGGACATGTGTAATTTCTCTTAAAGTTACATTATTGAGTCAATTTTTATAAGGCACACATTTGAGAATTCTACCATTGTTTTATTGATAATTCCCTCCCCTTCCTCCTCATCATTTTTTTTTTTTTTTTTTTTTTGGAAATTTTCAAGAGGTTGGTAGTTATTGCAATTGTGTAAAGTGATATTTGAGTTTTGGGTGCCTGGGTGGCTCAGTCAGTGGGGTGTCCGACTTCGGCTCGGGTTGTGATCTCATGGTCTGTGAGTTTGAGCCCCACGTCGGGCTCTGTGCTGACAGTTCGGAGCCTGGAGCCTGCTTAGATTCTGTGTCTCCCTCTCTCTCTGCCTCTCCCCTGCTCACGCTCAGTGTCTCTCAAAAATAAATAAACATTAAAAAAAATTTTTAAATGATACCTGAGTTTTCAGAATTGCAATTGACAGGCACCTGGGTGGCTCCGTTGGTTAAAGTGTCTGACTTCTGATTTCACCTCAGTTCATGAGCTCGTGGTTTGTGAGTTTGAGCCCCGGGTCGGGCTCTGCACTGACAATGCAGAGCCTACTTGGGATTCTCCCACTCCGCCTCTCTTTACCCCTTCCCCAGCTCATGTATGTGCACACGCATGCTCTCACTCTCTTAATACATAAATAAACATTTTAAAAAATTAAAAAAAAAGAGAAAATCTTAATGCATCAGCAGTACTCAACCCCGAGTAGCTTTGAAAATAGGTTGATGCTGGGACCCACCTCCGACCAAGAGCATCACAGGCTCCAGGTTGGCATCAGTGTATTTTTTTTTTAATGCTAGACTATGTGAAGCCCAGCTTTTATTCACTTTATATAAGTAGAGAGGTCCAGAGCTGATTTCAGTCTTTAAATGGCTTAGTGAAATGCTACGTCAGCCTTCAGAAAAGGCCTGAGATGGACTCAAATAGTTCATTTCCTCACTTTGAACTGGACGCACAGTCACTGGTGCCATCACACACACATGCTGGTCAGAATGATTGGTATATTTCTCCGAGAGAAATATTTATAGAATCATATGTATTGGTTAGTAAGTGCTATTTGGTGGCCAAAGGAAATCCTTTAAATTCTGAGGTGTCCGTACAGGACTAGAGGACCCTCAAAGCCAAACCAAAAAATGTTGAATGGAACCTAGATAGAATACCTTTAGGCAAGGCACTTGGTAGACCTCTACTATCTCGAGTGTAAATCTCACACCCAGCTGGACAGTGAGCCCAATACTAACTGTTATAACCCCATTAAGGACTAATTCTATAGGTAGTAATATCTAATCTATTTCTAGTTTGTTGCTTTATATATAAACCTTTGCTTTAGAAAATAGATGTTTGATAGTCTCATCTAAGCAAAGAGACGTGTTCGAGTATTATGAGATTTACAATAGCAACAAATATACAGATGAGAGAGATGTGGAAAGTTAAATCAATGACTCATACCAAGGAATCTTACCAGAGGTTAAAAAAAACAAGGTAGCGCTACACCCACTGACTTCAGTTTAATTTAATAAGCATTCGGGTGGTTCTAAGGTGCCAGTAGGGCTGCGAACTACAGGACTCCATCACCCACAGGCAAGGAACTTCATCCTTTTCTGGCTCTCTGTCGTGTTATTGGACCCAAGACCACTGGATCTAATTTACCTTGAAAATTTGAAAATCCATACCTCTAACATTTATTGAGTGGGGGCAAGATAATAAGAGATTGGGAGCACAAGGTGGATAAACATAGTTCCTGACCCAAGCAGCCCACAGTTTGGCAAAATGAAATCATGAAATGTGATATGGAAATGTTGGGGTTCGGAGCCCATAGCCAAGAAAGAATTCTTGAGACGTCTTCACGGCATAAAGGTGATTTTATTAAAGCACGGGGACAGGGCCCGTGGGCAGGAAGAGCTGCCCTGGGATTGTGACAGGTGACAGATTATATACCTTAAGGTTGGGAGGGGGTTTAGGGACAGTGCAAATCTCTAAGGAACTTTGGAAGCGAGGTTTCCGGGACCTTGAGGGGGCTAGCTGTTGTTAAGAAAATGTCATTTATTACGGTCTGGTAAAAACTCAGTCATGAGACCCTTCAGATATGTGTCAGGGGCCACAAGCTTGGAGTCTGATTGCCAACATATATCTTGGGGGAGGGGTGATAAAGGAAGTTTCTAAAGGAATTTTTATATGTTAAAGTAGACTTACAGGACCCTGGGGGGTGGGGGATCAGGCTAAAATTGCCTTTTGCCCTTAGCAAAAGCTGAGCTCTCAGAGGGTCTCTCTGCCTGTTTCAAGGGCCTGTCAATGGGCTGCAGGCAGTAAGGAAATTTAATTTTTCATTTGCCTTTGTTCCTCACATCAAAATGTCCCTGATAAACACATCGTGTGGAGCTTCTGTTCACTGAGAGCCATTTTCCCTTCCTTCCCAAGAACTCCTGAGAAGGAGCTCCATGTTTGAAATGGGAATAGGGAAGAAACATGCAGCCTGAGGATTTTCACGGGTGTGAAATCAAACACCCCTCGCGTTGACTGAAACACTTGGAATTCGTTTTTGCGTGTTTAATTTTTAAATTACTAAATTAAGGTGAGTTCAAATGTATGCAGTTTTATTTATGTTAAGATACATTAATAGTAAAGTGAAATGAAGGGAAACCCAATTAGTTGTCCCATTAGCCCATTTCTTGCTCTTCAGTCTGAAGAATGACTCAGGAAGGCAGCCACGCCCGGTGGGTCCACTTTGCCCAGACATACCCATTGCTTCCATCTGGGGTACTGGCTTCCATTTCCCTCTATTTTTATATGCATATGCATACCTAACACACAGATATAGATACATGCATATTTAAAAAATTTTTAATGTTTATTTATTTTTGAGAGAGAGAGAGAGACCGAGCATGAGCAGGGGAGGGACAGAGAGAGAGGGAGACACAGAATCCGAAGCAGTCTCCAGGCTCCGAGCTGTCAGCACAGAGCCCCACGTGGGGCTTGAACCCACCCACCGTGAGATCATGACCCCAGCGGAAATCGAACGCCCAACCGAGCCCCCCAGGCGCCCCAATACATGCATATTGAAAGGGAGTCATATTGTACTTTATTATACTATAGTCTGCTTAATTTCACTTATACATAATCAGGAGCTCCCGGTGCCATTTAAGCATGCTTTAACTATTAACTATATCAATAGTTTCTAAGAGGTGCAAAGATTTCATTTGAGTAGACACACTGCAGGACGTCAGATACTCACTAAAAAGAAATGAGGGTCTCCACTTCAAGTCGGGAATTTTGGATGTTTGAATTACGTTTTTGGTTAAGTGTAAAGAAAACACCGTGCAGCGACCCCTCTAAACCTCTAAAAGTTTCACCTGCCATTCGCAGCCATTTTACACATGGCAAATCGCCAGTGATACATACCCTGTCCGACCCTCACAAAATCCTGTGAGATGGGTTGCACGGATATCTCACTCTCCATAGACGCGAGAAGAGAAGGCACAAAGAAAGCGTGACTTGCACCCGGCCGTTAAGTGTTAACGACCAGGATTAGACCACACACAGAGAGACAAGAAGACTGGCAAAACCCAGCATTGCCAGCTAATTAATTGACTATAATGACAGAGTGCTAGAATCAGACACTGTCCCTGCCTCTTTGAATAAGAACAGACGTAACAGTCGAGCGTCTAAAAGTCTCTGGTGGTATTTTCTTTATGGTTTTATCCCGTCGATAAGGATAAGAGAACCACTCAGCGTTAACCACCACCTAGCAGCTTTTTGCCGAAGGCTTTGAAGGTACCACGTGTACAGCACTGCCCCCTGCTGGACACCTGCCGGATGGTCTCCAGCTTTTCTTTTCCAGGGTTGACACAGAGGGGAGCTGAGTTTGCAGGAGTGAGGTGGGGCGAGGTGAGCGGGAAGCAGGAATCTGTCCCAAGCTGAAGGGAGACCTGCGGCGTCTCACTTTGCGATCAGTACATTTTAAAAGCAGGCCGGGGATTTTAATGAGCCAGCCGCGCCGTGAACTACAGGTCTGTATCAATCATGAGCAAGAAAATCCTTTTCTCCTTGTCTGTCTTATAATTGGACGGAAAATTATTGGATGTAATTTGCTCTGAAAATTTATATATCTGATCCCAACTCTGGCCGTGAAGAAGCAGTAAGATACTTTTTACTTTAATAAAGTGGTAAAGAGTATAACGACATAGAAAGTTGGCAGCTACTTAACGTTTTTGTTTGTTTCCCCCCAGGCCTAAGGATCTGCCTAAGGAGGCTTCAGAAGGATCGCGTCCTACCTTTTATCTTCTCCAGTGCGGCGCCCTGAAAAGGCGGGGGGGGGGGGTGGGGGGGGTGGGTTGACCCCGGCACCTCCATGGCAGCTCCTTGAGAGGGCGCCTCTCTTGTGCCCCCTGGTGGTTGACTAGCGAAAGTGCCGCGTCTTATTTAGAACGAGAGCCCAGAGAACAGGAACGACCCTTGGAGGTCGTTTCTAACCCTCTCATTGCACCGATGAGACACTGAAGTCCTGAACGGTGAAGTGGATTTCCAAGGCTCATACGCGTTAGTGATGAAGATTTTTTCAGGCTCATGCACGTGAGTAACTGGGTCCCAGCTGGGGGCGGGGGGCGGGGGGGGGTTGGGAAATGATGGTTAGGGATAGGCGAGAACAACTCACATCTTCAGAGGAGGTCAGCCTGAGCAAAGCTTGGAGATGAGAATTGGCTGACAGGCTTGTCAGAACAGCTGCTGGTGCCACATGCAAGGCCCCTAGATGACTGTTGGTGCCACTGCCTGAGCCTGAGAATCTGGAAGCTTCTTTGAGCTATAGACTTATAAACCCCGCAGGCTGTTTCCAAAACCAGACTCATCATTTCCACCCTCACTTCTTCCTCCATCGTGGTTCATCACCTTCTACGGGGCTGAGTAAGCTGGATACCTGGTCACCTCTGTCATCTACATCTGATTCCTCACGGAGCCCTTCTCCCGATTCTTTCTCCACTAACACTTCCTCTTGCCTTTTGACTGGAAAAGCCTGGCAGCGGACATCTGCCAGCCATGCAGCATCACTTGCACACTCTCTTTGCACCTAGTGTCTCACTGCAGCAGTCTTGTTCTGCCTTTTCCAGGTAGGATTTGGTACAGTTCCTTCCTGAGCCCCTGCCCACCTTCCAACCAGAACACAGACGTGTGTCCCAGCTTCTGCCAATCCAGTGCAAACTCAGCAGCTGCAACACAAAAGTGAGCAATGCGATGGGGGCTGAGGACGGAGCTGGCTGTTCATCAGAGCCGAGCATCCCGGAGGACCTGATGGGAGAAACTGGGAGGAAGGAGAGGCAGGGGGCACACAAGGAACACGAAGAGAAGGGGAGGTGTTAGATGATGGGGGGAGCTTAAATTTGGGGCCATAACCTAGATGGGATGCACAGTGTTAAGTTACTCAGGCTGTCATATGACTTATCAACATGGTTGCCGTGTTGCGGAATGAGCTGGGACTCCAGTAGAAGTGATGAAGTGAGGCTGGCACCGAAGTCCAGGAACGTGGGCACAGAAGACGTGGGCAGGAGTAGAATCTGGTTGGAAGCAGAGCTTCATGGGTAAGACACTGAGGCAGATGCAGGAGGTGGTAATCAAGTAGGTTAAATGGTTACCATTGTTCACCCCAAAATAAGGTATCGCCAAACTGGGCAAAGGATTCTTAAATGTAACATCATAAGCATAAGCAACAAAAGAAGAAACAGGGAAGTTGGACTTCATCAACATTAAAAACTTTCATGCATCAAAAGAGACTATCAAGGGGGCGCCTGGGTGGCTCAGTTTGTTAAGTGTCCAACTCTTGGTTTCAGCTCAGGTCATGATCTCACGGTTCCCTGGGATGGATCCCTGAGTCAGGCTCCATGCTGACAGCACGGGCTCTCTCTTCCCCTCCCTCTCTCTCAAAATAAATAAATAAACTTAAAAGTTAACAAAAAAAAAAAAAAAAGGACACTGTCAAGAAAGTGAAGAGACAATCTACAGAATGGGGGAGAATATTTGTAAGTCATATGTTTGATAAGTGTTTGATACTCAGAATTAAAAAACACACACACACACTAACAACTCGACAACAAAAAGCCAACAGACCCAATTAAAAATGGGCAAAGGGCTTGAAGAGACATTTCTCCAAAAAAGGTACACAGATGACCAAGGAGAAAATGCAAAGATGCTCAGCATCTCTAGTCATTAGGGAAATGCAAATCAAAACTGTAATGGGATCCTACTTCTCACCTGCTAGGAAGGTGACAATAATAATAATAATAAAAACCCCAAGAACATAACAAGTGTTGGTGAGGATATAAGTATATTGGAACACTTATATGTTGAGCATAGGATTGTAAAACGGTGAGGATGCTCTGGGAACTAACTTGGCAGGTCCTCAGAAAGTTAAGCACAGAATTAGCATATGACCCAGCAGTGCCTCTCCTAGGAAGAATTGAAAACAGGGACTCGAACAGACACTTATGCACCAATGTTCACAGCAGTATTATTCACAGTGGTTGAAAGGTGGAAATAACCCTAGTGTCCATTGACGGATGGGCAAGCGAAATGTACATATGTACAATGGGATATTTTTCAGCCATAAAAAAGGAAAACAGTTTGATATATGCAACATGGATGAGCCCTGAAAACAGTAGGCTAGGTGAAATAAGCCAGATGCAAAGGGACAAATAGTGTAGGATTCCACTTATGTGAAAAATCCAGAATAGGCAAATTCATAAAGACAGAGAGTAGAGTAGAGGTCATCAGGGTTGGCTGGGGGGATGGGGGGAGGGAGTGGGGGGAAGGTAAGGAAGGGAAGTGGGGACTTAGCCTTTGATGGGTATGAAGTTTATGTTCAAGGTGATGAAAATGGAAATAGACAGTGGGGGTGGTTGCACATAATTGGGAATGTAGTTAATGCACTTACAAATGGTTAAAATGGTTTGTGTTGTGCCTATTTTACCGCAATAAAAAAAGCAAAAGAAATTGTGTTCAGGTTTTTGAAAGAGCAGATGTAAAGATAGAAGAGATAACACACAGATGTTGGATGTGCAATGTAATTGACAATGAGCTTTACTGTGCTTGGTGGTGACCATTCTACACAGGCTCAAGGTGACTAAGCCTTTCCTAGTGGCCGAGTGTTTCATGAGGTCTCTCATGGACTCCTTGGGAAAAAAACCCTGAGAGTAGCCATTCCCATGCTCATTTTGCAGTTGGGAAAACAGACTGTTCAGTCGTGGCCCAAAGTTACCCATTTATGTAAACCCAGCTCTCAAATCTATGTCTGTTCTTGGCTCCAAAAAGAGCCCAAGTGGGTCACTATGACCTCATGCTGACCTCAAATGTCCTGCCACTTCCTGTTACTTTAGAAGAGCGAGCATAGTCTTTGCTCTTCAATTATATTTTGGAAAAGTTGTTTCACCATAAGGGGCTAAATCTGAGCTGCTTTACTTAATTTAACTAGGGAAGGACATCACTGTGAAGGATGGATCCTGAACAAGATCCCTATCCAAGCCTAGTTTCTCATTGGATTGCTGGAACTTGTCACCTTCGGGATGCTGACTCTGAGTTGAGTTTGCTAGTTTATGAGGTTTAGTGCACACCGGCAGATTTATTAAATTTTGAATGCACTCTTTTTCAATGTAGTAATTCATCCATCTTTGAAGTTGAACGTACCTTGGTGAGAAAAGAGAAGTTCCTGCATTTTTTGATCTGACCAGAAGAGGTCGCTCTTTCACTACGAATATTTTTAAGACTCTAAAGTTCCAGAATGTTGCTCTGATCAAAAATTCTCGTTTGTCCCTTCATTTTCTGTCTCTTTCCCCCCCCCCCTTTCTGTTTCTCCCCTTTTTATTTCTCTCCCCTCTTTATTCCAGTAAGTCAGCACAAGATAGGATAATAGGAGAGTGATATTTCTGCTTACCACGTTCTTGCAACATTCATTCACCACTCGCTTGCTGAAAGGATCCCTGCTAATGACAAACCCTTTGAGTACATGCACCAGGGCAAAGATACTTAAAATTCCCCTTCAGAGCTTTTACCAGATGGAAATGGACTTTCGCGCTTGTGTGTAAAGAGTTGAACGGTCGCTAGCTGGGTTTTGCGTTCTTTTCTCCAACTGTTCATTTTCTGTGTCTCACATGCCCTGACCCCAGAGAGGGCAAGGAGGCAGTTGTTTAGAAAAGTCCGTTGTCAAACCCGGGAAGCGCTGAGATTTTGACATTTGGCAGTTCAAACTCATTTTTCTGCACAGAGACTATATAGCTTTCCAGAAGTTCTCTTAGTAAGCCATTAACAGGAAATACAGGCGTTATTATTTTTCCTAACTGATCACTAATAAATTATTTTAGAAAGAATATTTCTTTTTCGTGTTTTCAACCAGGTTTTTATCTTCTCCATTCCATATCTTCCCCTGCGTTATTCGAGAGATGTATCCATGTAAGGCTTTTATTTATTTATTTATTTTTAATTTTTTTTCAACGTTTTTATTTATTTTTGGGACAGAGAGAGACAGAGCATGAACGGGGGAGGGGCAGAGAGAGAGGGAGACACAGAATCGGAAACAGGCTCCAGGCTCTGAGCCATCAGCCCAGAGCCCGACGCGGGGCTCGAACTCCCGGACCGCGAGATCGTGACCTGGCTGAAGTCGGACGCTTAACCGACTGCGCCACCCAGGCGCCCCACCATGTAAGGCTTTTAACTGGGAAACTGAACAATCAAATCAGATTTCATTAATTAGAAAAAAAAAAGATCAAATATTTAAAACAAAGCACTGTAGCCTGAGAGAGAAAGGAGGTGGATGTGTGTGTGTGTGTGTGTGTGATGAGGGGCAGGAAAGATGTGTTGCAAATACAGATGTCTTATCTGTTTTAAATTACCTTGGTGTGGATAGAATTAATTCTTTTAGTGTGAGGTGATTAGGACCCCAAAGAAATGGCGCTGAGCTGAAGAAGGGCCTCATCCGCAACTTGGTTAGTGACAAGTTGGATGGCGGTTGGTATTGGAGTCTTGGATTTCACAGTTTTTAAGGACCTGAAATATCTTTGGGGGTTTGGGAGGGAGATAATCTTCCCTGTTCTCATTTGCACCACCCTTGTTTTAACTTCTCAGGCAGGCGATTCAAACTAGCAGGAGGAAGGTGACAGGAACTCTCCCCCCAAATTGGTTTCAATTGGATTTTCTGTTGCTTGTGTGACCTTCAGCCAGTCTCTTACTGTCCGGGTTTGGCTGTCCCAGTCACAAAATAAGATGTGGAAATATGTTATCTGCTAAGTTTTTCCAATTCCATTTTAGGATTCTTCCTGCTTCGAGTCTTTGAGACACCATGATCTGACTCTGATTTATTTTATTGTATTTTATATTTTTATTTTATTTTATTTTATTTTATTTTATTTTATGAAAGATTTTATTTTTAAGCAATCTCTACACCCAACACAGGCCTCGAACTTATGCAACCCTGAGATCAAGAGTCACATGTTCTACTGACAGAGCCAGCCAGGTGCCCCCCCCGAGTCTGATTTATTATTTCAGTGGTATTGGTCAGGGTTCTCTGGGGAAACAGGACAAACAGGATATGTGTGTGTGTGTGTGTGTGTGTGTGTATAAATCTGAAGATATTTGTTATAAGGAATTGGCTCACATGATTATGGAGGCTGGGAAGTCCTACAAGCTGCTGACCGCAGGTTGGAGATCCAGGGAAGCTGGTGGTGTAACTCAGTCCGTGTGTGAAGGCTTGAGAACCACAAAACCCGTGTCCAGGGTCAGGAGAAGATGGCTGGTCCAGCCCCAGCAGAGAGAGTGAATTTGCCCTTCTTTTGCCTTTGGCTTAGTACAGATGCTTAGAGGATCGAATTATGCCCAACTACACTGGGGAGGGATGTCTGCTTTGCTCAGTTCACCAATTCACATGCTAATCACTTCTAGAGGCACCCTCAGACACATCCAGAAATAGTGTTTTACCAGCTGTGTCTGGGCATCCCTTACCCACTCAGGTTGACACAAAATTAACCATCGCACCAAGCAACTGTCTCAGATTACAGTGCAGGTAGAGATAATCAGTAATTACAATATTTGTTTTTTTCTTGGTTTTAAGAAACCTTTAGACTCTGAGCCTTTATGTGGTTTCATTCCAAATAACAGGGATGGGAAGAAGGGAACGGGAATCAATAAAATGAAGCAAGAAAAACACACGTTTGGAGCCCACCTTCTTGGGCTTCAGTCCCAATTCTTCCACTCCCTGTCTAAGTGGGCAAACGTTTGAAATCCTTTTTGCCACCGTCTTCTCATCTAAAAAAAGGCGATACAAACAGAACCTGCCTTGTGGGATTGTTGAAAAGAGTAAATGACTTAACTGTCTATGTTTGTGTCTAATAAATGACAGTTGTCTCCATAAAATTATTAGTTCTGCCAACTTTTAGTTATGTTTTCTAGGAGATCAGCTTCTTCCCTTTCCTCTTTGTGACCCATCAACCAATGTGAGGGGCACTGAGTTTTGTGAAAAACACTGTCCCGGGCCCAAGTTCCTGCCCTTGTTGTACCTACCATCAGTTTGAAAGGTAAGCCCAAAAATATCAGTAAAATCTAAGGGGATAGTCTGAGAGGAGGCTGTCCGAGGAAGGTGTTTCAGAGGGCGCAGGTCACATTTTGGGGTCTCCCCTGGTGGCTGTTTTGCTGACACCCCTTCAGAGAGCAGGAACTGCCATGCTGGTGTGTGAAGCAGAGCTGGGGGAAACCAACACACCTGGTGTTATCGGCTGAAGACCGTGTGGCAAGATGGCAAAGCATACTTATCATGCAGGTGTTATATAATTGTACATCATAATACATACACAATAATCATAGCATATATTATAAAAATGTGTATGATCAAGGATTATTACATATGACTTACAAATAGAGAAAAACCTCAAAACACAAAGTGAACAAAAGTTCGAACAGGTAATTCACAGAGGACGTGGTAAACATGAAAGAATGTCCAATCCCGCTGGGAATCAGAGAGGTACACCTTACAGAGAGATAACGCTCTGCACCAGCAGTTGAACAAAAAAGGAAGGCTGATAATACCAAGCATTGACAAGGGTCTGGAGAAATATCAGCCATGACCCGGAGGCTTGTGTCAATACAGTAGCCTTAGAGAGAAATTTGTCACTATTTAGCAAAGCCAAAGATCCTCATGCCCTTGGACCCAGTAATTCCATCTCTCGGCAGGGATGATATTTGACATATTTAGCATCCTGTGGGTCAATCCAGCCACCAAGCAGAACCCACACCTTCTCCAGTCAGAATGGAGGCTTCCGCTTCCCAACAGGTGCATGTGTATTGCTGAAAAAATGCTGAGTATCAGCCCTGCTGCTAGCAATATTCCTTAGAAACTTCTCCCGTTGGATAGGCATGGGGAGAAGGGTATAAGAATATTTATTGTGACATTGTTTGCAAAAAAAAAAAAAGTAACAACAAAGCAATCTAACTCTTCAGGAAAAAAAAAGAGTGGATAAATACATTTTGGTTTATTATCCAATAGAATAATATACAGTAGTGAAAAAGGATGAAATTGAACCACACATATCAAGTAGACAAATCTTAGAAACGTAAAGCTCAGTTGGTAAAGCGTCTGATTCTTGATTTCAGCTCAGGTCATGATCTCTGACAGCACAGAGCCTGCTTGGGATTCTCTCTCCCTCTCCCTCTGCCCTCGCCGGTTTGTGCATGCTCTCCCTCTCTCTCTCTCTCTCTCTCTCTCTCAAAATAAATGAATAAACTTAAAAAAAAAAAAGAAACCTAAAGTTTCAGAGAAACAGCAGTGGTAGAGGATATGTACTAGAAGAGGCCATTTACCTATCTATCTATCATCTATCTATTTATCATCATCTACTTATTTTAAAGTAATCTCTATACCCATGGTGGGTCTCGAACTCATGACCCTGAGATCAACAGTCACATGCTCTCCTGACTGAGCCTGCCAGACACCCCTGTAAGATACATTTAAATGAAATTTGAAAACAAACAATACAAGCAATACTAGGTTTACATGTAATCATTGTGGAACGCGTTCATGGGAATGACCATCAACATTCAGTATTTTGGTTATTTCTGGGGAAGAAAGAAGGGAGGAGGAAGAGGGGAGCTTCAACTTGACGGCTTCTTTTTTTTTAATGTTTTGAAATGTTTATTTTTGAGAGAGAGAGAGAGAGAGAGAGAGAGAGAGTGTGAGCAGGGGAGGGGCAGAGAGAGAGGGAGACACAGAATCTGTAGCAGGTTCCAGGCTCCGAGCTGTCAGCACAGAGCCCTATGTGGGGCTCGAATGGGTGAACCGTGAGATCATGACCTGAGCCGAAGTTCGACGCTCAATTGACTGAGCCACCCAGGTGCCCTGACGACTTACTTCTTATAAAAGATGGGGAGCAAACATGGAAGGCTATTAGGATTTGATTGACGTGGTGATGGGTCCTAGATGTTCAGTGTGTCATTGTCTCTGTTTTGTACGATGGAAACATTTTGCAATGCAAATTAAAAAAAAATCAACATTTTACAATGCAAATTAAAACTCAACATGAGATTCTGAGCTGAGGGTCAGTTTTCATTGCTTTGTGGGCATTTGGCTGCTGTAGCGCTGAGTTCTTTCTTGCCTTTAACCCCTTTCCCTGTGCCTTTCAGGAAAGAGTCCCCCTTCTGCCCTCGTGTCCACAGCCTCTCAGGGCAAAGCCCCTTTCCCTTTGCTGGGCTCACTCGGAGGGTGAGGCTGGAATGCTGTTTTGTGGTTCTTCCATCTTGGAGTGTGCCTGTCTGCCTCTCCTGTCCCGCTCAGCGACTTTGGATGGCCCTGTGCCTGAACTTGAGACATCATTACAGATGGCTTCAAATGTTGGCTATCCCAGAGTTCTTCATTAACTCGAAGTGTCGACCGGTCCTCAGCCAGCCTTTGCAAACCTGCCCTGAGAACAAATGTTGTGTCTCCTCGGCAGGTCACCAGGGGGCTCTGCAACGCCCATGGCCTGACCTCCACTGATGGACGTCACCCAGGTAAGATTTATGACTCCATTTAAAGCCCGAGGCTCTGGAGGATGGGACTGAACACTGGTGCTTCAGTGAAAAAGGCAATTAGATCTGACGAGGCCCATTTAATAGCTCGAAGATGTTGCTTAACTACACTAATTTCTTCCAGAGATAACCCTTTTCACCCCACTTCTAGTATATCACTTAATCTGTTTTGCCCTTTCCTTTGACTTGGGTCACACTTAGCTGTGCTAAGATCAGCAAAGATCATCTGGAGTTCATTTCTTCCTTCTTTCTTTCTTTCTTTCTTTCTTTCTTTCTTTCTTTCTTTCTTCTTTTTTGTCTATTTGTTTCAAATTTATATTTTTTAATTAAAAAATTTTAATGTTTATTTTTGAGCGAGCAGGGGAGGGGCAGAGAGAGGGGGAGAGAGAGGATCTAAATGGCAGGCTCTGTGCTGACGGCCGAGAGCCCGACGTGGGGCTTGAACTCATGAACTCATGAACCGTGAGATCATGACCTGAGCCAAGGTCGGATGCTCGACTGAGCCACCCAGGCACACCCCCAAATTTTTACTTAAATTCTAGTTAGTTAACATGCGGTGTAATATTGGTCTCAGGAATAAAATGTAGTGATTCATCACTTACATACAACATCCAGTGCTCATCACAAGAGCCCTCCTTCATTTCTGAGTTTCGCTGACTTAAGGATTGGATACAAATTTCTGACTGGTGGTGGCAAACCTGAAGAACTGACATTTATGGGAACTCTCCAGACCCCTTCCCCAGCTCCTGGGGTGCGGGGAGGGAGCTGCATGGGTCTTTGGGGCAACATGGTCTGGCAGACCCAACTCAGGCTGTGGAGTTAGACCTGTTTTTGAAGCTGGTTTTGGGACCTTGGGTAATCAATTTTACCTTCCAGAGCTTTGATTTCCTCAGTTACAAAGTGAGGGAAGTGATGTTTGGCATTGAGGAATTGGGTCAGCATTAAGTAAGATGGGGAAGGACCCCTGGGTGGGTGGTTCGGTCGTTTGAGCGTCTGGCTCTTGTTTTCAGCTCAGGTCATGATCACCCGGTTTGTAGGTTCGAGCCCCGAGGTGGGTTCTGTGCTGATGGCACGGAGCCTGCTTGGGATTCTCTCTCTCCCTCTCTGTCTGCCCCTTCCCCATCTGCAAATCTCTCACACTCTCTCTCTCTCAAAATAAGTAAATAAACATTAAAAAATACATTTAGGGGCACCTGGGTGGCTCAGTCTGTTAAGCATCTGACTTCAGCTCAAGTCATGATCTCACAGTTCCTGAGTTCAAGCCCCACACTGGGCTCGGATCCTCTGTCCCCCTCTCTCTGCCTCTCCCCTGCTTGTGCTCCCCCCTATATATATATAATATGGGTACAGCAGCTGGTGCAGTATGGGGCACTCAGCTCATTCTCTCCTCTCCCCCATATGCACAAACATCTTAAATTCCCTGGGCCCTGTGGCCTTTATTCCCTTCCTCACTCAACGTCCACATCTGCTCTTAGGAGGGTTTTGATTTGAGGGTGGCTGGGCAGAGGTGGGGGGGGGGAGGGTGAAACGGGAGGTGGCTGGGAACCTGTGTGGGCAGTGGGTCTGGGAAAGAAGGTTGTGAGGGTTTTTCCACAGCAATAGTGAATTCCTACTTAATGTTACCCTTTCCAGTTTTTTTTTTTTTTTTCTTTTTTAAAGTTGATCTCGCATTATGAAATCAAAGGCTCTCTCTGCTTCAGCCTCTCTGGAGTGGTAAGAGCTGGTGGGGGAGGAGGGACTGGGGGCGGAGGACTTTCCCAGCTCTGAGAGCCTACTAAAGGCTTGCTTCTCTCCTCACCTCTACCTGCAGCCAACCACTTGCTGAAAGAGAAGCCTCCCCAGGACTTTTGTTAGCGACCAGGGAGACTGCCCAGTGGCTGTAGAACTCCCTGATTCTCCTCTGGAGGCAAAGGAAGCAATTTGCAGATTCACCAGGGTCGCAGTGAACCGGGTCCCGTTTTGAGAGCCACTGGCTGTTTGGCTTGGAAACGAGTGGACTTTCCTGAGCTTCAGTTTACTCATTTCTTTTAAAAAAAATTTTTTTTAAATTTTTTTTTTCAACGTTTATTTATTTTTGGGACAGAGAGAGAGCATGAACGGGGGTGGGGCAGAGAGAGAGGGAGACACAGAATCGGAAACAGGCTCCAGGCTCTGAGCCATCAGCCCAGAGCCTGATGCGGGGCTCAAACTCACGGACCGCGAGATCGTGACCTGAGCTGAAGTCGGACGCTTAACCGACTGCGCCACCCAGGCGCCCCTCAGTTTACTCATTTCTAACAGGCAAGATATCATTCCGTTCCAGCCCACGATCGGGGGTGTCACGTGTAACAGTGGATGGGGAAACACTCTAGAAAGCACACAGTGCTGTGCAGATCTCAAACCTCATTAGTATCTTTGCCAACAGCCTGGACAGAGGCTGCCTCCAGGTAAGAGGCTTGTGAATTGGCCATTGTTTCCAGCAGAATATGAAGCGACATCCTTACCTAGTTAACCTGATGTTCAGTACATTCTGCTCCTGGTGTTTTGTTTTGTTTTGTTTTGATCAACAAAGCTATTATTTTTTCCCCGCTGTATTGAGGAATAATTGACCTACAACACTGTGTAAGTTTAACCTGTACAGCATGGAGATTTGAGTTACGTATATCGTGAAATGATTACCACGATAGGCTCAGCTCACGTCCATCCTGTCATAGATACAGTAAGAAGCAAAGAGGGGCTCCTGGGTGGCTCAGTGGGTTGAGCATCCGCCTTCGGCTCAGGTCATGATCTCGCAGTTCCTGAGTTGGCCCCTTGCGTCAGGCTCTCTGCTGTCAGCACAGAGCCCGCTTCGGATCCTCTGTCTCCCTCTCTCTCTGCCCCTCCCTTGCTCACTCACCCTCTCTCAAAAATGAATCAACATTAAAAAAAAAAAGAAGAAAAGAAAGAAGAAAAGAGTAAAGGGAAAAACTTTCTCCTTCTGATGAGAACTCTTAGGATTTACTCTCTTTTTTATATTTTTTAATTTTTTTACACTTATTTATTATTGAGAGACAGAGAGGCACTGAGCATGAGCAGGGGAGGGGCAGAGAGCAGGGAGACACAGAATGAGAAGCAGGCTCCAGGCTCTGAGCTGTCAGCACAGAGCCCGATGTGAGGCCCGAACTCATGGACTGAGAGACATCATGACCTGAGCTGAAGTCGGACGCTCAACCGACCGAGCCACCCAGGCGCCCTAGGATTTACTCTCTTAACGCCTTTCTGTACATCACACAGCAGTGTAAACGATAGTCCTCATGTTGTACATTACATCTCTAGTACTTATTTATCTTATAACTGGAAGTTTGTATCTTTGGATCCCCTTTCTCCAACCCTCCCTCCCTCCCCCACCCCTGCTTCTGGTAACAAGTCTGATCTCTTTTTCTATGAGTTTTTTTTTTTAAGGTTCCCCATATAAATGAGATCATATACTATTTGTCTTTGTCTGACTTCTTTGACTTAGCATCATGCCTTCAAAGTCTATCCATGGTCACAAATGGGGGGATTTCCTTGTTCTTTATGGCCAAGTTATATTCCATTGTGTATATGTATTTCTCAACCTCTTTATCCATTTTGCATCAGTGGATACCTAGGTTGTTTCCATGTCTTGGCTATTATAAATAATGCTGCTATTAACATGAGGGTACAGATATATAGATAGATAGATATAGATATATATAGATATTTTTTTTTCCCCGAGTTGGTGTTCTTTGTGATATATTACCAGAAGTGTAGCTGCTGGATCATGTATGGTAGTTCTAGTTTCGAATTCTTGAGGATCCTCTGTACTGTTTTTTTATTTGTTTGTTTGTTTAAATGTTTATTTATTTTTGAGAGAGAGAGAGAGGTGAGCTGGGAGAGGCAGAGAGAGAGAGAGAGGAAGAGAGAGAATCCCAAGCAGGCTCCGCATTGTCAGTGCACAGCCCATGTGGGGCTTGAGATCATGATCTGAGCTGAAATCAAGAGTCAGATGCTTAATGGACTGAGCCACCCATGGGCCCCTCTGTAGCACCAATGTGTTTTCTGTAGTAGCAATTTGTAATCCCACCAATGGTGCAAAAGAATTCCCTTTCTCCACGTCCACACCGGCATTTGTTCTCTCTTATCTTTTTGATGATAGCCATTCTAACAAGTGTGGGATACTATCTCTTGTGGTTTTTATGGTTTGTTTTTTGTTTTGTTTTGTTTTGTTTTGTCTTGTGTGTGTGTTTTCTCATTGTGGTTTTGATTTGCATTTCCCTAATGACTAGTGATGTTGACCATCTTTTCATGGCCTTTTCATTGGCCTTTTGTATAGCTTGTCTAGAGAAATGTCTGTTTGGGTCCTTTGTCTATTTTTTTTTTCCATTGGGCTGTTTTCTTGCTTTTGAGTTGTATGAGTTCTGTATATATTTTGGATATTAACCCCTTATCAGATAGATGGTTTGCAAATAGTTTTTTTTCCCATTTCATAGGTTGTATTTTCACTTTGTTGGTGGTTTCTTTTGGTGTATAGAAGATTTTTAGCTCCATGTAGCCATGCTTGTTTATTTTTTATTTTCTAGCTTGTACTTTCGATGTCATATCAAAAAAGTCTTTACTATACTAAGACCCATGTAAGTGAGTTTTGTTCCTATGTTTTCTTCTAGGAGTTTCATGGTTTCCGGTCTTACGTTTATGTCTTTAATCTATTTCAAGTTAATTTTTGTGAGTCGTGTACAATAGGGGTCCAGGTTCATTCTTTTATATGTAAATATCCAATTATTCCAGCACCACTTACTGAAGAGACTGTCTTTTCTCCATTGAGTATTCTTGGTCCCTTGTCAAACATTAGTTAACTGTGTATACATGGGTTTATTTCTGGACTTTTGTCTTTTTCACTGGTCTGTTTGTCTGTTTTTATGCCAGTACCACACAGTTTTGATATTATAGCATTGTAGTATAGTTTGAATTAGGAAGTGTAAATCTCCTACTATGTTTTCTTCCTGAGGATTTCTTTGGCTACTTAGGGTCTTCTTCAGTTTTATGTAAATTTTAGGAGTGTTTCTTTTTTTCTATTTTTATTAAAAAATGCCATCGGGGTTGCATTGAATCTATACATGGCTCTTAGGAGTCTTGACATTTCAATAATATTAATTCTTCCAGTCTGTGAACATGAGATGGCTTTCCCTTTATTTGTGTCATCTTTGGTCTCTTTCATCCATGTGTTATAGTTTTCAGTGTTGAGGCAAAGCTTTTATCCCTTCACCATTGAGTATGAGGTTAGCTGTGGACTTATCATATATGGCCTTTATTATGTGGATATATGTCCCCTCTATCCCTAATTTGTTAAGAGTTTTGATCGTGAATAAATGTTGAATTTTGTCAAATGCTTTTCTATGTCTACTGAGATGATCATATGGTTCTTTCATTCTATTAATGTAATGTATTACATTGATCTGTGTATGTTGAACTATCTATATATACCAGGGATAAATTCTACTTGATCATCCCAGCAAATGATCCTTTTTAAAAACTTTTTTTAATTTAAAAAATTAAAAAAAATGTTTATTTATTTATTTATTTATTTATTCATTGAGAGAGAGAGAGAGAGAGAGAGAGAGAGAGAGAGATTGAGAGATTGAGCAGAGGAGAAGCAGAGAGAGGAAGAGCAAAAATCCCAAGCAGGCTTGGACCCACAAACCATGAGATCATGCCCTGTGCTGAAATCAAGAGTCAGATAGATGCTTAACTGACTGAGCCACCCAAGTGCCCCGGGAATGATCTTTATAATGTCCTGCTGCATTCAGTTTTCTAGCATTCTGTTGAGAATTTTTTGCATCTATATTCATCAGAGTTATTGGCCTGTAGTGCATTTTTCTGGTGTTGATATCAGGATAATGCTGGCCTTATCAAATGAGTTTGAGAGTAATCCTTCCTCTTTAATTTTTTGGAAGAATTTGAGAAGGATTGGTATTAATTCTTAAAGTGTTTGGTAAAAGTCACCAGTGAAGTCATTTGGTACTGGGCTTTTCTTTATTGCAGCATTTTTGATTACTGATTCAATTTCCTCATTCAAGTTTTCTATTTTTTTTCCAATGCAGTCTTGGTAAGTTGTATGTTGCTAAGAATTTTTCTGTTTATCTCTAGACTGAAATATAATTGTTCAGAGGAGACTCTTATGGTCCTTTAAATTTCTGTGATATGACTTGTAATGTCTCCTTTGTATTTATAATTTTATTGATTTGAGTCGTTTCTCTTTTTTTTTCTTGGTCAACCCACCAAGGGTTTGTCAATTTCATTTATCTTTTCAAAGAACCAATTTTTTGTTTGGTTAATCTCTTCTAATATTTTTCTGTTCTCTATTTCATTTATTTTTGCTCTAATCTATGTTATTTCCTTTCTTCTGCTAACTCTGGGCCCAGTTTGTTCTTTTTCTAGTTGATTAAGGTTGTTTATTTGGGGTCTTTCTTGCTTCTTGATGGAGGCATTTATTGCTATGAAATTCCGTCTTAGAACTGCTTTTGCTGTATCCCATAAATTCTGGTGTGCGTGTTTTCATTTGTCTCAAGAGACTTTTTAACTGTCTCTAATTTTTTCTTTGGTCCATTGGTCACGCAGGAGGGTGTTGTTTAACTTCCATGTGTTTGAAAATTTTCCAGATTTTCTCTTGTTATTGACTTCTAGTTCCACACGTTATGGTCAGAGAAGATACGTGGTATGATTGCAGCCTTCTTGAACTTGCTAAGACTCATTTTGTGGCCTAATGAATGGTCTGTCCTAGAAGATGTTCTATGTGCACTTGAGAAAATGTGCATTCTGCTGTTGTTGGAGAGAATGTTCTGTATACGTCTGTTAGGTCCATTTGGTCTATACTGTTGTTCAAATTCACTGTGTCCTTATTGATTCTCTGTCTGGAAGATCTATCAGTTGTTAAGAGTGGGGCATTAAAGTCCCCAACTATTATTGTGTTACTGTTTATTTTTCCTTTTAGCTCTGTTAGTTTTCACTTTATATATTTAGGTGCTCCGATGAACAAAGCTATTATATTGTACAGCATTTCCCTGAAGGCTGGAAGAATGGTTTAGAGATGCTGATGGTAGGCAAGATTTAATCACCAACTCTGAGCTGAAAAGATGGGGTAACTCAATGCTTTAGTAGTCGGAACTGAGGTGAAGTCACAGAAAACTGTACCAAGTTAAATGAATGTATTTTTTAATTTGTTCTTTCATTTTTCTCTTGGTCTAATTTTAAAACCACAAAATGATAGGAATTATTACTCAAATAAATGTTGGCTTTCAGGTTATTCTCACAGAAAAATCTCAGTTATCATTTATGTTCTTTGGGTCTGTGGTATTTTGAGTCAGTTGTCAGTTTTAAATGAAAGAAAGTTAACTCATGTTAATAATAATAATACAAAAAAGACGTCCTTAGCTCACTTAACTGAAAAGCTCAGGAATAGGAGAACTAGATTCAAGGGTTCCCTGACATCATTTTCTTTACCCTCAGTTCTGCTCTTTTCTGCACTGGCTGGTCTCAGCCTAATGTCCCTCTGTGGTCCCAAGATGGCGTTCAGAAGCCCTGTCTAGTCACTCATGACATTGAAAGACTGACAATTGCTTCAGATATCACCTGAGACGATTTATTATAATCCTTTTCACAAACAGACTGACTGACAATAAGAAACCACATGTGATAACCTCTTCAGGGTCTCCAGGGAAACTTGGGTTCCTGTAAAAGTACAAAACTCATGAACCTACTATTCCTATAAACATGTGCATGTCAAATTACAAGTTTAGCTTATAATAAATTTTATTTTCTCCCATCCAGGCTGGCCACCATTCCTGAGAGTTGCTCATGTCACTGGATGAAAGATAATTCACCAACTCACATGTTTACACTGGAGGGGGGCAGGGTGCATAGGACCACATTTGCTGAGGAGCAGGTCACCTGCATTTTATTTTAATTCAGCCACTTGTGCTGGGCATGACTGCACTCCGGTTATGTCTGTAATTACTGTTGCTGCTTCTCCCAGCACCCAGAGGTGTGTAGTAATTAGCAAGAGGGCATGGAAAGCTCTAGGAGTTCCTTGAAAATCGAAATGCTGAGGGATGTTACTCTGTGGCTGGAGAGAAGGGGTGGAAAATAAGGCAGGGCTGACCCTGATCCATCATGCTCCTTCCATCTTTGGGAATTGGCCCCTTTGTCACAGCGAATTGGAAGTTTCACACTTGTCTGAAGCATTTGGGTGAGCGAGGTCCCGTGGCAAGGGCTTTGCCGAGTTGTGCGAGTGCAGTCTGGTCAGAAAGGTGACAGAGGGATTAGGTTCCTCTCCATAGCACTGGTCCATCCGTGATGTGCTCCCGAAGAGCCTTGGGCCATCGTTCACTCCTCCTGCCATCTTGTTGTTCACGTTCAAGTTATCAGGTTACGTTGTCCAGTTTCAGGCTATGGCCACTGCTTCTTTCACTTTCCAAAATCTTCCCCTCTGTTTGTCTCTGCCTCTTCCATAGGATTATCTTCTAAACACATGTACACGTGTCAGTCCTCAGGGGGCCATCCTTCCCTGTTGACCTCAGTGCCACTGAATAATGGCCCAACCCTACAGCCTGGCTCTGAAGACCTTCTTGGGGCTGGGAGTTACTGACCTCTTAAAAACATCTTTTTCTTTTGTCCTTAATGAGCTCTCTACTCTCCCACATGTTCAGGCTCTTTGAATAACCTTCTCTAAACCATGTGCCAGCTTCCTTAGTTGTGTAAAAGAGTAACAATACTTCCCTCTCCCAGGTAGAGCAGCAGATTAAACGGAACATTTCATGGAAAGAGTCGAAAGCATTTATGTGGTCACAAAATGGTGGTTGCTATTATTATAATCTTTTCTTCGTGGCTTAGCCTGAGAGCTTTTTCTTTTCCCATATTGTCCTTGTCCTTGGCCTAGGGGGATTTTTTTCTTCCCTTGAAATCCCAGAGTACTCAGTCTCCTTCCAAACATAATTTGGTATCACATAAAAATTATCATGTACTTGGAGTTGGTATCAAGTCCAACTTTATGTGCTTTTATGATACGCTGAGCTTCAGATGCCCCTGTATTATGCCTTTTCTTCCTCCGTTGCAAGGGCTCTCTGGACACCAACTTGCCTAGTGGCCTCAGGCTTACCTCTTCCACATCACCAAGCATGGCCATGAGAATGCAGTGTGGCTGTTGTGACCACCATTGTGCTCATGGAAACAAGAGCCGCAGTAGGTCCAGTGGTGAACGGGTGCAGAGTCTTGGGACAAGGTGGAGACACAACCTGGGGATGGTTTGTCTTCGTTTGTGGAGCCTCCAAATGGGGTCACCAAGAGTTAGGCCAGAAGGTTTGAGGGCCCAAGCCCCCACCAGGGTCTGTCCTGCTAAGGTGACCCTAGAGATAGGAGGTGAGTTGGATTTAGATTTGGAGTTGGTCTAGGCTCGCGGGACTGCCTCAGAACTGAGTTAAAGGGTCACACCTAAGGTGTGAGATCTGGTTTCCCAGTGGCTTTCCAGGGGTGCCAGGTAATACAATGGCGGTGAACTTGGACCAGTGAGAACCAGGAGACAAGAATGAGCCTGCGTATAAGTTTTTCTCCTTTCTTCCCCCATATGGTTCACAGGCTCCAGTTTTCTTTCTTTCTTTCTGTTTCGTTTGGAGACGGTCCATGCAAGTGGGCAAAATGTACTTTATGCTGAAGGTGTGGGCAGCTGGGTGGGGGTCCACCTTCTCTTTGCTATGTTTTCTACCCAACTATCCTTTCCTCCTCACTCTGGCTTTTGATACATTGTACTCCCTAAGAAAAAAGTGTGGAAGTGTCGCATATGTTTCTGTTTCCTAGGGAACCCTGCCAGGAAAATCTTAATCTACATTTCTCTCTCTTCTCTGGACTCTCCTCTCCTCTGCTCTCCTCTCTCTATTTTGTTCCAAGCATGATCCTAGAGAGTAGAATTTCTATGGAGGATTCCCAACATTTCTTCATCTTTGAGGCGAATGCCTTATCACACCATGGGGCGGTAGCTTTCTGAGTGGGATTCGGGAAGCTAAGCTTCATAAAATAAATGTGGGTGCTCTCCAATTTTAAGTAGTCCCTTGCACGAAAATTCTTATTTACTCAAAAGATTAGTTGGAAGGATGATTGTTTTCTTTACAAAAGAGTTTCACATAAGCTTCTATCACATATAAGTAATGGTTTGATTAAATACATTTTCAATTGTCAATGAACTTCACAGTTGTAATCCAAGTATAAAAGGCTGTGAGGAGGCTGGCTATTGCTGAGGATTGCTGCCCAGAAGAGAAGGCACATACCCACGCTTCCCTGGAAGATTTGCCTTGCTCTTTCACTGCCTCTGTGGTGGGACTAATATTCCAAAAACCTTCCACCTCAGCACTGGGGTGCTTCATAAATGTCTGACATGGTTCTGTGTGTGTGTGTGTGTGTGTGTGTGTGTGTGCGCGTGTGGTGGGGTAGTAGGTAGAATAATGGCCTCCCCAAATGCCCATGTCCTCATCTCTGAAATCTGCGAATATGTTACCTTACCTGGGAAAAGGGACTTTGCACATGTGATTAAGTTGAGGACCTCATAAGGGGGTGATTACCTTGGATCAGTCATGTGGCTCCTAATATAGCCACGACTGTCCTAATAAGGGGGAGGCAGGACTGTCCGAGTCACAGAAATGTGAAGATGCTGCCCTGCTGGTTTTGAAGGTAGAGGAAGGGGCCATAAGCCCACAAATTTAAGACACCTTTAGGAACCAGGAAAGGCAAGGAAATAGATTCTCCCTCTGAGCCTCTACTGAGGGCCTGAACACAGGACCCCTGGCACTGTGATTTTAGCTCGGTAGGATTTGACCCACAGAACTGCAAGATAATAAATTTGTGTTGTTTTCAGTCACTAAGTTTGTGGCAATTTGTTACAACAGCCATAGGAAACTAATATGGGGTAAGATATTAATTTTTGAGTTACGTGTAGCTAATTATTTAAATACTTTTTAAGCCTATCATTGGTGTTAGGCACACCAGTCAGTAACACAGACATGGCCACTTTCTTCTTGGAGCTTGCTGTTGATACGGCAACTCGGCTAGCATCCCACTATGTTCATAACTTTATTAGATTGCGTGTTGTATTTATTGGTTAGGATGTTTCTCTTTCTCCATGTGATTTTTTTCTCATTAAGAAGGCATTTCTAATTGAAACCATCAAACATTTCACACTTACTATGTAGAAGCTGTGGTGAATGGATATGCATTAGTGAGATAAACAATCTTTTTAAGGGGCGCCTTAAGGGTGGCTCAGTAAGTTAAGCATCCGACTTCGGCTCAGGTCATGATCTCATGGTTCGTGGGTTCGAGCCCTGTGTCGGGCTCTGGGCTGACAGCTCGGAGCCTGGCGCCTGCTTCGGATTCTGTGTCTCCCTCTTTCTCTGGCCTCTCCCTTGCTCCCACTCTCTCTCTCTCTCTCTCAAAAATAAATAAACATTTAAAAAAAAAGAGAGTCTTTTCAAGAAATTGCCAATGCATTTGTAAAACTGGAAGAAGTCCACAATACACAACTAAATGTACAAAGCAGTATACGATTTTTGGTAGAAGAGATTAGGGCTGGAAGCAGAACTGAGGAGAATGCCTTGGTTCTCCCTCCACTTGGCAACTCTGCACTAGATAGATTCCGTGTTGTACTTGGCCTTGCAGAAGAGGAACGCCTACTGCCTATGGATCTAGTTTCTCTGCAGATCCCAACCCTGCTTGTTAATCCGAACTATACCCAGCTTCAAGAACAGCCATGTCCCTTTAAATGTAGACTTACTCTAGAGGCAGGTCAAGGTTATACCAAATGTTAATCTTGCCCTGTTAATTTTTACTGCACATAAAGGAAGGGAAATTCTTTTAAAGGCATACTATTCATCTCATTTTTATTCCTTCAGTTAAACATCTCCCTCCTGTGTTCCATCAGCAGTGTGGCCCTGTTGTGCTTTGCTGCTTTATTGTCTCCTCGGACGTTGCTGGGACCAGATTGGGAGGACAGGAGCCTTGGGCTCCCCTGGAGGTCAGAGTATGTATGGCCAGCTACGCTAAGTGCCTCAAGAGACTCCTAGAATTTCTGGGCATGAATGGACCCCAGGGGAGGAATGCGTCAGGAGGTCAGTGGGTCACGGAATCCTGCATGAAGGAAGGGAACAATCTGTGCCTCAAAGGACAGGGATGATGTGACAGAGTGTTGTCCAGGTAGGAGCCTGCAGCGAACAAACCAGAGAAGTGGGAATCTGTGGTGTTTAGGGTCCAGATCCTACACTATTTTGACCTGACTTTGTCAAGCAATTTTAGTTGTCTGATTTGAGTCTTTCTCAAAATATAACTGGTATTTATAGAAGAGTTCTGCAGCTGAAGTTCTTAGATGGAGTAAAGTGATTATGTTGAGAAATCAGGGAAGTTTAGGACCTGGATTTGTTCTTAATCCTTTTTAATTGGAAGCCCCCGGGGAAACAGCTGTCTCTGGCCCTTTATTCACCTGCAGATGAAATGAAACAGGTATTACTTGACAATTTCTCTGGTCCTTGGTTCAAGAGCCGATTTAAGAGAGGAATGCTAAAGAACAGCAAGATGGCAAGGATTATAGTCATTTCCTACCATTGCACTATTAGTGTGCAAAGAAGACAGCAGCATGAGATAATGCAGATGAATTTCAATCGCATGAATTTACTCTCCGTGGAGTCAGCAGCGAAGCCTGCTTCTAGTAGTGAAAGGGTAGATGATATTTTCTTTTTAAGTTGATCTTTAAATTTTTAAATTAAACTCCAATAAATCTGAGTGTGGAAGTGATTGAGCATAAATTATCATGGTCTTAGGTACTGTATTTAAAAACTGGTTAATTAAGACTCTCTCAGAGAGACCCTCTAAGTGCAAGATTCCATAAATTATGGAAACATTCTAGGGCAGAGGGTCTTGGATGACACTGTTTAGATAACAGAACAGTAATTGTTATAGAACAGATTGTTATAGAATGGTCTACCATAAATATATTAATTTTACTTTATTTTACTTAGCATATGTATGATCTCATTATTGGAGTCTCATTCCTCTGTGTCTATGTTTTCTAGCTTTCTTGAGTTTCCCACTGAATTAAAATTTCTTTCAGTAGATAATACAACCGGAGCAGTCATTAGTCATGACCATTTTTAAAAATGTTTGTTTGTTTGTTTATTTATTTAGAGTGAGAGGGGGAGGGGCAGAGAGAGAGGGAGAGAGAAAATCCCAAGCAGGCTCTTTCTCCTGGGGCTCCAATCCCACCAACCATGAGATCATACCTGAAGCCGAAATCAAGAGTTGGATGCTTAACCGACTGAGCCACCCAGGTGCCCCAATCTTGACCGTTTTATTTTATTTATTTATTTATTTATTTATTTATTTATAATTTAATTTTTTATTTTTTAAAATTTACATCCAGATTAGTTAGCATATAGTGCAGCAATGATTTCAGGAGTAGATTCCTTAGTGCCCCTTACCCATTTAGCCCATCCCCCCTCCCACAACTCCAGTAATCCTCAGTTTGTTCTCCATATTTATGAGTCTCTTCTGTCTTGTTCCCCTCCCTGTTTTTATATTATTTTTGTTTCCCTTCCCTTAGGTTCATCTGTTTTGTCTCTTAAAGTCCTCATATGAGTGAAGTCATATGATTTTTGTCTTTCTCTGACTAATTTCACTTAGCATAATACCCTCCAGTTCCATCCACGTAGTTGCAAATGGCAAGATTTCATTCTTTTTGATTGCTGAGTAATACTCCATTGTATATATATATATACCATGTCTTCTTTATCCATTCATCCATCGATGGACATTTGGGCTCTTCCCATACTTTGGCTATTGTCGATAGCGCTGCTATAAACATGGGGGTGCATGTGTCCCTTTGAAACAGCACACCTGTATCCCGTGGATAAATGCCTAGTAGTGCAATTGCTGGGTCATAGGGTAGTTTTATTTTTAGTTTTTTGAGGAACCTCCATACTGTTTTCCAGAGTGGCTGTACCAGCTTGCATCCTCACCAATGCAAAAGAGATCTTCTTTCTCCGCATCCTTGCGAACATCTGTTGTTGCCCGAGTTGTTCATGTTAGTCATTCTGACAGGTGTAAGGTGGTATCTCATTGTGGTTTTTATTTGTCTTTCCCTGATGATGAATGATGTTGAGCATTTTTTCATGTGTCGGTTGGCCATCTGGATGTCTTCTTTGGAGAAATATCTAATCATGTGTTTTGCCCGTTTCTTCACTGGATTATTTGTTTTTTGGGTGTTGAGTTTGATAAGTTCTTTATAGATTTTGTGTACTAGCCCTTTACCCAATATGTCATTTGCAAATATCTTCTTCCATTCTGTCAGTTGCCTTTTAGTTTTGCTGATTATTTCCTTCACTGTGCAGAAGCTTTTTATTTTGATGAGGTCCCAGTAGTTCATTTTTGCTTTTGTTTCCCTTGCCTCTCTCTGGAGACGTGTTGAGTAAGAAGTTGCTGCGGCCAAGATCAAAGAGGTTTTTGCATGCTTTCTCCTCAAGGATTTTGATGGCTTCCTGTCTTACATTGAGGTCTTTCATCCATTTTGAGTTTATTTTTGTGTATGGTGTAAGAAAGTGGTCCAGGTCCATTCTTCTGCATGTCACTGTCCAGTTTTCCCAGCACCACTTACTGAAGAGACTGTCTTTATTCCATTGGATATTCTTTCCTGCTTTGTCCAAGATTAGTTGGCCATACATTTGTGGGCCCACTTCTGGGTTCTCTATTCTGTTCCATTGCTCTGAGTGTCTATTCTTGTGCCAGTACCATACTGTCTTGATGGTTACAGCTTTGCAGTATAGCTTGAAGTCTGGGGTTGTGATGCCTTCTTTAGTTTTCTTTTTCAAGATTGCTTTGGCTATTCAGGGTCTTTTCTGGTTCCATACAAATTTTAGGATTATCTGTTCTAGCTCTGTGAAGAATGCTGGTGTTATTTTGATAGGGATTGCATTGAATATGTAGATTGCTTTGGGTAGTATTGACATTTTAACAATATTTGTTCTTCCTATCCAGGAGCATGGAATCTTTTTCCATTTCTTTGTGTCTTCCTCAATTTCTTTCATAAGCTTTCTATAGTTTTCAGTGTATAGATTTTTCACCTCTTCAGTTAGATTTATTTTTAGGTATTTTGTGGTTTTTTGTGCAACTGTAAATGGGATCGATTCCTTGATTTCTCTTTCTGTCACTTCATTGTTGGTGTGTAGGAATGCAGTCAATTTCTGTGCATTGATTTTAAATCCTGCAACTTTGTTGAATTCATGAATCAATTCTAGCAGTTTTTTGGTGGAATCTTTTGGGTTTTCCATATAGAGTATCATGTGATCTGTGAAGAGTGAAAGTTTGACCTCCTCCTGGCCTATTTGGATGCCTTTTATTTCTTTGTGTTTTCTGATTGCAGAGGCTAAGGCTTCCAATACTATGTTGAATAACAGTGGCGAGAGTGGACATCTCTGTCTTGTTCCTGACCTTAGGGGGAAAGCTCTCAGTTTTTCCCCATTGAGGATGATATTAGTGTTTGGTCATTCATGTATGGCTTTTATGATCTCGAGGTATGCTCCTTCTATCCCTACTTTCTTGAGAGTTTTTTATCAAGAAAGGATGCTGTATTTTGTCAAATGCTTTCTCTGCATCTATTGAGAGGGTCATATGGTTCTTGTCCTTTCTTTTATTGATGTGATGAATCATGTTAATTGTTTTGCGGATATTGAACCAGCCCTGCATCCCAGGTATAAATCCCACTTGGTCGTGGTGAATAATTTTTTTAATGTATTGTTGGATCCGGTTGGCTAATATCTTGTTGAGGGTTTTTGCATCCATGTTCATCAGGGAAATTGGTCTATAGTTCTCCTTTTTAGTGGGGTCTGTCTGGTTTTGGAATCAAGGTAATGCTGGCTTCATAGAGTTTGGACGTTTTCCTTCCCTTTCAATTTTTTGGAACACCTTCAACAGAATTGGTGTTAACTCTTCCTTAAATGTTTGGTAGAATTCCCCTGGAAAGCCATCTGGCCCTGGACTCTTGTTTTTTGGCAGATTTTTGATTACTAATTCAATTTCCTTACTAGTTATGTGTCTGTTCAAATTTTTAATTTCTTTCTATTTCAGTTTTGGTAGTGTGTATGTTTCTAGGAATTTGTCCATTTCCTCCAGATTGCCCATTTTATTGGCATATAATTGCTCATAATATTCTCTTATTGTTTTTATTTCTGCTGTGTTGGTTGTGATCTCTCCTCTTTCATTCTTGATTTTATTTATTTGGGTCCCTTCCTTTTTCTTTTTGATCAAACTGGCTAGTGGCTTATCAATTTTGTTAATTCTTTCAAAGAACCAGCTTCTGGTTTCATTGATCTGTAGTACTGTTTTTTTGGTTTTGATAGCATTAATTTCTGCTCTAACCTTTGTATTTCCTGTCTTCTGCTGGTTTTGGGTTTTATTTCCTGTTCTTTTTCCAGCTCCTTAAGGTGTAATGTTAGGTTGTGTATCTGCGATCTTTCTTCCTTCTTTAGGAAGACCTGGATTGCTATATACTTTCCCCATATGACTGCCTTTTCTACGTTCCAGAGGTTTTGGGTTGTGGTGTTATCACTTTCGTTGACTTCCATCTACTTTTTAATTTCCTCTTTAACTTCTTGGTTAGCCCATTCATTCTTTAGAAGGATGTTCTTCAATCTCCAAATATTTGTTACCTTTCCAAATTTTTTTCTTGTGGTTGATTTTGAGTTTCATAATGTTGTGGTCTGAAAATATGCACGGTATGATCTTGATCTTTTTGTACTTACTTAGGGCTGATTTGTGTCCCAGTATATGGTCTATTCTGGAGAACGTTCCATGTGCACTGGAGAAAAATGTATATTCTGCTGCTTTAGGATGAAATGTTCTGAATATATCTGTTAAGTCCATCTGGTCCAGTGTGTCATTCAAAGCCATTGTTTCCTTGTTGATTTTTTGATTAGATGATCTGTCCATTGTTGTGAGTGGGGTGTTGAAGTCTCCTACTATTATGGTATTACTATTGATGAGTTTCTTGATGTTTGTGATTAATTGATTTATATATTTGGGTGCTCTCACATTTGGTGCATAAATGTTTACAATTGTTACGTCTTTTTGGTGGATAGACCCCTTGATTATGATATAATGTGCTTCTGCATCTCTTGATACAGTCTTTATTTTAAAGTCTAGATTGTCTGATATAAGTGTGGCTACTCCGGCTTTCTTTTGTTCACCATTAGCATGATAGATGGTTCTCCATCCCCTTACTTCTTTTTTTTTTTTTTCAATATATGAAGTTTATTGTCAAATTGGTTTCCATACAACACCCAGTACTCATCCCAAAAGGTGCCCTCCTCAATACCCATCACCCACCCTCCCCTCCCTCCCACCCCCCTCAACCCTCAGTTTGTTCTCAGTTTTTTAAGAGTCTCTTATGCTTTGGCTGTCTTCCACTCTAACCTCTTTTTTTTTTTTCCTTCCCCTCCGCCATGGGTTTCTGTTAAGTTTCTCAGGATCCACATAAGAGTGAAACCATATGGTATCTGTCTTTCTCTGTATGGCTTATTTCACTTAGCATAACTCCATCCCCTTACTTTCAATCTGAAGGTGTCTTTAGGTCTAAAGTGGGTCTCTTGTAAACAGCATATAGATGGATCTTGTTTTCTTATCCATTCTGTTACCCTATGTCTTTTGATTGGAGCATTGAGTCCATTGACATTTAGAGTACTGAAAGATCTGAATTTATGGCCATTATGATGCTTGTAGAGTTGGAGTTTCTGGTGGTGTTCTCTGGTCATTTCTAATCTTTGTTGTTTTATATATATATATATATATATATATATATATATATATTCATCTTTTCTCCCCTCAGAGAGCCCCCCTTAAAATTTCTTGCAGGACTGGTTTAGTGGTCACAAATTTTTGTTTGTTTGGGACACTTTTTATCTCTCCTTCTATTTTGAATGACAGCCTTTCTGGATAAAGAATTCTTGGCTGCATATTTTTCTGATTCAGCACACTGAATATATCCTGCCACTCCTTTCTGGCCTGCCAAGTTTCTGTGGATAGGTCTGCTGCAAACCTGAACTGTTTCCCTTGTAGGTTAGGGACTTTTTTTTTTACCTTGCTGCTTTCATGATTCTCTCCTTGCGTGAGTATTTTGTGAATTTGACTATCATACGGCTTGTTGATGGTCGGTTTTTGTTGAATCCTGTGTGCTTCCTGGATTTTGATGTCTGTGTCTTTCCCCAGGTTAGGAAAGTTTTCTGCTATGATTTGCTCATATAACCCTTCTACCCTAATTCTCTCTCTTCCTCTTCTGGGGGCCCTATGATTCTGATGTTGTTCCTTTTTAATGAGTCACTGATTTCTCTAATTCTTAAATTGTGCTCTTTTGCCTTAATCTCCCTCTTTTTTTTCTGCTTCATTATTCTCTATAAGTTTGTCCTCTATATTGCTGACTCTCTGTTCTGCCTCATCCATCCTTGCCACCATGGAATCCATTCAAGATTGCAGCTCAGTTATAGAATTTTAAATTTCATTCTGGATATTTTTTATTTCTTTTATATCTGCAGAAAGGGATTCTAATCTATTTTCGACTCCAGCTAGTATTCCTATTATTGTGATTCTAAATTCTGGTTCAGACATCTTGCTTGTATCTGTGTTGGTTAAATCCCTGGCTGTTGTTTCTTTGTGCTCTTTCTTTTGGGGTGAATTCCTTCATTTTGCCATTTTGAAGGGAGAAAAGGAATTAATGAGGTAGAAAAATTAAAATTAAAAACATATTAAAATTAAAAACATTAAAATTAAAAAATTAAAAACACACACAAAAATCGAATAAGTGATGCTAGATCTTAGGTGTGTTTTGGTCTGGGTGTTGAAAGTGGTTTGACAGATTAGAGAAAAAAAAAGGGGGGGGGAGAAAAAAAAAGAAATCGTTTGAGAATCTGAAAAAACGAATACACTGAAGTAGACTAAAATGAGATGATGGAAGTAAAATATAATTTGAAAAAATATACACAAAAGTAAAGAATATAGTAGAAAAAAATTAAAGAAAAATATTTTTAATAAAAATTAAAAATAAAAATGAATTTTTTCTTTTTTTATATTTAAGAAAAAGAAAAGAAATGAAAAAGAGAAAAAGAAAAAAGAAAAAAAGGAAATTGTTTGAAAACTTGAAAAAGTGGATATACTGTAGTAGACTAAAATAAAACAATGGAAATAAAATAGAATTTGAAAAAATTTACATAAAAGCAAAAAATATAAAAAATTAAAGAAAAATATTTTTAATAGAAATTTAAAGTAAAAATGAAGTTTTTCTCTTTCTGCATTCAAGAAAAATTAAAGAAACAAAAAAGAAAAAAGAAAAAAGAAAAATAAAAAAAGGAGATCTTTTGAAAATTTGAAAAGGTGAATACACTGAAGTAGACTAAAATAAAGTGATGCAAGTAAAATAGAATTTGAAAAAATTTACACAAAAGTAAAAAATATAGTAGTAAAAATTAAAGAAAAATATTTTTAATAAAAATTGAAAATAAAAATGAATTTTTTCTCTTTCTGTATTCAAGAAAGAGAAGTGTAAAAGAGGAAAAAAAAGAAAGAAAATTGAATAGATGGACCTGCTAACAGATTGAAGTAGGACTGAAATTACTTCATTTTCCTCTAGAAGTTAGTCTATGTAGCTCTTTATAGTCCATAAACTAAGCGGCAGTGAGACTTGTTTTCTTGAAGAGCTAAGTTGGCCCCGTTGGGCGGGGCTCAGTGTAACGGCTCCGCTCTCCACTAGATGGCGCTGCTAGCCTACTGGGGTGGAGTCTTGCGGTGCTCATTGGGGCGCATGTGTGGGAGTTGTGAAAAATGGCGCCACCCAGTCTGTTCTCCCCTATCAGCAATCGCGCACCGGTCTTCTGTCTTCATCTCTCATCCACTCCCTGCTTTTCCACTCTCCGTGACCAGGCCCCAGGCAGCACCTCTCTCCCGAGTTCTGTCTCAGATGCGGCTGTTTTCCACGGCCCCTTACTTCTGAAGGACTGCGGCTTTGACCCGCTCCGCCCCTCTGCGAGAGGGTCTCACTGAGCACTGGCCGAAAGAGCAATGGCCGAGTGTTGGCTGTACCCAGGAACGCCCGCTGGACCCTGCTGCTGCCGGTACCCCGAGACTGCGGCCAGGAGCCAGCTCGCCCCAGAAAAAGTTCGCGAGACAGTGTAGCAGCAGCGTTTCAGGGATTATGGGAAATTACAGCACACATCTGGCACCAGGCTTCACCCTAAAGACCTTGCTCCAGCACCAGCGAATGTGGCCGCCTTCCGGGGTCTGCTGAGACCAGGTGGCTTCAACAGCCTCTACCAAATGTCCTTCCAGCAGTGGAACCGCTTTTCCCCGTGTGGCCCGAGAGCCTCCCGGACCCCACTCTGCTCCTGGGGATTCGCCCTTCCCACCCGAGCACCGCCAGGTAGGGAGCTGCGGAGTTGCAGCCTTTGCCTTCCCCTTGTTTACAGTCTTAATGGAATTTAAACCCTCTCCTTTCTCCTTTCTCCCTTTTTGGTTTAGTCCCTGCGGCTGTTTCCAATTTTCCATTTTCTCTCCAGCTGCTTTTGGGGAAGGGGGCTTTTCCCGTATTCTCCCTCCCGCCCCCAGTCTCTGTCCTCTCCCCGCTCGCAAAAGCACCTCCCTTCCTGTGTCTTCTTGCTTCCCAAGTTCACTTCTCCGCGCCGCATACCTGCTGAATTCTGTGGTTCCGGTTGTGCAGATTGTTGTGTTAATCCTCCAGTCAGTTTTCTAGGTGTGTAGGATGGTTTAGTGTGGGTCTGGCTGTATTTCATGGACGCGAGACACACGAAAAACTTCCATGCTCCTTGACCGTTTTAGATGGGATCAGTGGCTTAGAGCAAATCGATAATGCAAGAACACATCTTGCAAATACAGGAATCCAGAAGAGAAGGGGCCCAGGAACCCAATGTCACAATTTTCCAAGGGCAAATTCGTTTACCATTTCAGGTATTTGGGTTGCCGGCAACAGAAACTGACTCTAGCCAATAAAGGGGGAAGAAATAAATATACTGGAAGGATATGCGATAGCTCACAGAACCGAAGGAATAGATGAATGAATGAAGCAGGGAGCCCGAGAATCTGGGCAGAGCTGGAGAAATAAGGTGTGATGTCTATGTGACATCTTTGCGATGAATTTATACCAATTGTTTTCTCTTTTTCACCCCTCTGCACAAAATCTGAGTCTTGGGTGGGGGTGAGGAGAATCCAGCTTTGGTGTATCTCCCCTTGGTCGGTGGGGGGGGAGAGCATATTGAAGGACAGAGCGCTCTATCAAAACCATCAACCAGGAGGGAGGGTGGTTCTATTCAGGAAAGGCTGTTTTCAAAATCAAGTGAGTTGGGTTTTGGGTCGTGAACAAAAATAGTCATCATCTCCAGACAGCAAGAAATCTCTCTAATGTTTTCAAAATGGGAGGACAGTTTTCTTCTGTTCACTTTCCTTATAAACTTCAGGGTTTCCAAACAAGTTTGTCAAGGCTTAAACACAAAGGCGCTTGTAAAACTAGGTAATAAACACCAGAGCAGCGGGACAATTGGTAGAGGCTGCAATAACTCTGGTCTCCCTTTTGAGATTCATGACTTTATTTTCGTTTGGAAGCATAAAAAGGTTAAGTAATGTCTCATAAACTAGTTCCAGGTTTCTGAAAGAAATGTCCATAGTATTGTAGAGAGCGTCAATGTAACATGGTGGAAAGAGCCTGGACCTTGAGTTGGAAGGGTTTATTAAACTTAAGGTTTGTTTTTTGTTTTTGGCAATTCTTTTTTTTTTTTTTTTTTCCTTTTCTTTCTTTCTCTCTTTCTTTCTTTCTTTTTTTTTTTGTAATAGAGAACTGGCAATAGCTATGTCATAGGACGGTTGTAAGTTATGTGAGGCTCTTGGTGTATATTGAGCCGTCAATAAATGTTAGTTTCCTTCTCTCCCATTGTGTGTTTGTGTATATATTTCGATTTTTGTATGAGTCATGTTCTAATGTAGCTTACCTTTCCCTATAATGAGATGAAAACCAATTTTCTTTCCTTCAATTTTATTTTTCTGCTTTGGAGCTGATGTTCGTAATGAGAGCAAATAGCAGATAGGTCGGTCTCTATCCTGAGGTCCATTTCACAAACATATAATCATCTTTCCCTTAATTGCAGATGGGGCAATTTATATACCTGGTTGTCTTAAACATCTCATACAGCTAGAGTCAGCTATAGTTTAAAGGCAAAATGAAGTCCTCTGTGGATCTGAATCATAGCTTGAAGCAAAAATCATCTAGTTACGAATGCTTGGTTGAGCCAAGAAAAAGGAATATCTTACAAGAACTGAAGTGCAGTGAATGGAGGTACGTCATTCATTGCAATTTAAGTATTCGAAAAAATATTTCTTCTTCTCTGCTCAGCCAATTCCTCATGTTAAAATGCTTTAAGGCAGGTGAGTCTTCCTAATTTTTAAACGAGGCTGAAAACGAACACTGGCATGGAGATTACCCAGGAGCCAGGAGCTGTTGTTGTATGGAGGCATCCAGAGGAAGGAGAAGATGGGTCTGGGAACATGTAGAAGAGGGAACAAGTCATTTTGGAAAATATACAGGATCCCTGCCGTGTCAAAAGTTTTACTTTCTCTAGTTGTAGTTACTTTCCAGTAACTGGGGGCAGATGATCCTTTTTCTGACCTGTTGTCAGAAGGTCAGTGGCCGTCTAATCCTACATCATTCACCTCACTTCATCAGGTGGGTGTCTTATCACCACATCAATACAAGAAGATGGTGAGGATAGTGCAAGAAAATATTTTGAGAGGCAAAGAAAGAGAGACCACTTTCATATAAGTTTTGTTCCAGGATGTTATTGTAATTGTTCTATTTTATTTATTATTTATTATTATGTTGTTAGTAGTAGTATATATGATTAGCAATATACTAACCTATTAGTATATTAATTTATTATTATTAACAACAGTTATTGTTGTTAATCTCTGTGCCTAGTTTGTAAATTTATCTTCATTAAAGAGAGGTGTGGATAGGGAAAAACAGTATATATGGGGTTTTAGGCACCCACTGGGGGACTTGGAACATACCTCTCACCGATAAGGGGGTCTAGTGTAGTAGACAAAACCCACCGCTCCCACCCCGGTCCAAGGGGAGGGTATTCTGGGGTACCCAGCACATGGACAATGGGCTTCAGTCAACTGGAATAGAATTAGAATTCCAGATGTGCCCCTGCCTAGGAGCTGATTGACTTTGGAAGCGTTTCCCAGTCTCTCTGATGGTCATTGTCCTCATTACTCTCCCCAGGTAAAAGGGACTGGATAATAACTCCATTTGCTGGGTTATTGTGAGGTTAGATGCGAATGCAAAGTACCTTGGAGTGATTGGAACACACAAAATAGTCCATAAGCGGTATCATGTTACGAGTCTAATACAGTTACTAGAAAGCATGGTCTAAGCTATATATTAAAGTATGCATTCGTTAAGAATTTACCTGGACATTCTGCTTTTATTTATGGTTGATAATAATCTTATTAATTCTCACACCCTAATACTGAAATGTGATGCGGTAGAATGTAAAAGAAAACACAGACTGTGGGGTCATACAGATTTTAGCCTCTTCTGCTGGGGAGCTGAGATGTTTGGATGAGTGTCTATAGTGTGCTGAATCTTGGTGTCTTCATCCACACAGTGGGGATAATAAAATTTACTTCTTGGAGTTTTGGGAGCATTACAAACCAACCAATGAAAGTTTCCTGGCATGTACTAAGCCACAAACTCTAGTTCTATTCCCATTTGGTATTTATTCAGAGACTATCATAATCCTGTTATGCCTCATAGTTGCTTCAGAATATGGGCAGAATAGGGAATTTCAGAATCTCACAAATGGTATATATTATAATGGAATCGTAGAATATAAAAATTTGAGAGTGAGCCTTGCGCAAATGTACCTTAAATACTGGTAATTGATGTGCCACTGCTTTATGAAACATTCCTGGTAATTGAATTGTTAATTTCTGTAGTAATTAGCCCCTCACTGCCTTAGAATGGAGAGGCCATTCTATTTATAGACAGCTTTATCTGTCAGAAAGTTCTCTGTGTTGAACCCAAGCCTCCTTCTGGCAATTTCCCCTCATTGGTCATAGTTCCAGATCCTGATGATTTTCATATCACGGCCCTTTGTATATTTCACATGTGCTCTCATAGAAGAGCATGTGGCCTGTAGCAGACCCTCACCAAATATTTCCCAGATGAATGAGGAAGGGAGTGAGTGAATGAGACAAGAAGCAAGAACCATTTAATAGTATTAATGCTTTACTGTGTATGCTGAGAATTTTAGCCCATTTTCATTTGTGCTAAATTATAATATATTCTATCACTCATGGCATAAAAGGGAAAATGGAATAATTAATGTCTTTTTTAAAATGTTTATTTATTTTTCAGAGAGAGAGAGAGAGAGAGCGAGAGAACATGTGAGCAAGGAGGGACAGAGAGAGAGAGAGAGAGAGAGAGAGAATCCCAAGCAGGCTCTGCACTGTCAGTGTAGAGCCTGATACGGGGCTCACTCCCATGAACCATGAGATCATGATCTGAGCTGAGATCAAGAGTTGGACGCTCAACTGACTGAATCACCCAGGCGCCCTTCATTATGGGTTTTATAGAATAAGATTTTCTATAGGATTGAGGCCTTCCACAATTATGGAACATGCTGGAGAAGCAGGGGTTTGAAAGAGATTGCAGAGTCAGGGAAGCATCAGTATCCAAGCCTTCTGATGCACTAGTGCAAGTGGACTAGTGGATGGGGATGTGGGAAGGCAGGGGTACCACCTGAGGAGTGGTCCTGGGGAGGAAGCCTTGGGGGAGGGGTCTAGGGAAGGCTGCGGGCTTTGCATGTGCTTGTCAGCCTGGAATGGCTGTTGGTAAATGTATTAGTCAGGGTTCTCCAAGGAAACAGAACCAATGGGATCTATCTCTATCAATCTATCTATCTATCTATCTATCTATCTATCTATCTATCTATCTATCTATCATCATCTATGTGTCGTCTATCTATCTATCTATCTATCATCTATCTATGTGTCGTCTAACTATCTATCTACCTATCTATCCATCTGTCATGGAATTGACTTACATGATTTGGAGGCTGGGAAGTCTGAAATCTGCAGCCTGGGCCAGCAGGCTCAGGACCCAGGAGAGCTGATGACACAGTTCCAAGTCTGCTGGAGAATTTTCTCTTGCTGCAGGTGGCCAGTCTTTTTCTCTCTATTCAAGCCTTCAGATGATCAGATGAGGCCTGCCTACATTATGGAGGTCAATCTGCTTTACCCAGTGTTTGCCAATTTAAATGTGAACCGCTTCTAGAAAACATAATCTAGGTTGACACGTAAGAGTCATCATTACAGTCAGCAAGGCTGGAAGTCGAGGAGTTGGGCACCAAAGAGGGAAGAGTAAGGACAAAACCTGGAACCTTCTGGCACTCTGTCTCTATCCCTCATTGTGTCTAAGCATGATGCTCTTCAAAGAATAAGGGCTACTTTTCACTTCTGCTTTCCAAATTTTACTCAAGTTTCCCAGAAGGGGGTTCTGGGACCCACAGTGCCAGTAGGTAGGCTGACATAGTATAAAACGAGGATGTTCCACTCCTTGTCAACCTGGCATCAATATGTACCTTCCCATATTTAACTTTCTAACACGATGCAACTATTCCTCAGACAGCCTAAAACATGGTAACTCTCTCTCCCAAGGTCTCATTTGTCGCTTAATCTATCCCCAGGCGATGTTATTCCTCTCCAAGATGCATGGTGCTCTTCCTTTGAGATCTTGTAACTTAAATACTGAGATATAAGGCTAACCAACTATTAAAACATCTGATGACAGATAAGGTAATGGGAGAGGGGGAAGAAGAGAAAAATAATTGACTAGTATATAGACAAATGTTCTATATCTCGATAGGAGAGGTTAGGCAAATGTCCCAGCTTGACAAGTGATGGACTTGGGATCTGATTGCACAGCTCACGTGCCTTCCACTCATCACAGTGCTTCCATGGGCTGTGAGGTCAGCTTGGTCCAACTTGTGTGGTCTATGAAAGTTATCCAAGATGTGTTAAGACTATTACATTGATGTTTGTGTTGGTTTTCTCAGGCTGCCATAACAAAACAACCACAGACTGAGTGGCTTAAAGGAAAGAAATTTGTTTTCTCACGGTTCTGGAGGCTGGAAGTCCACGATCAAGGTGTTGGCAGATTTGGTTTCTCCTGAGGCTTCTCTCCTAGTAGATGGCTGCCTTCTTGCTGTTTTCATGTGGTCTTTCCTCTGAATGTGTGCATCCCTGGTGTCTTTCTGTGTCTAAATTTGCTCTTCTTATAAAGACATTAGTCAGATTGGATTAAAGCGCTTCCTAACAGCTTCATTGAACTTAACTTTTTAAAGGCTCCAAATCCAGTCACATTCTGAGGTAATGGGGGGGGGGTGGCACTGGGGCTTCAGCATATGAATTTTGGAAGGAGACAATTCAGTCCATAATCATGGTTCTGCCAGAGTTGGGTTGTGGGCTGTGTAAGACAGGGCTGTGCCTTCCACAAGTGGAGCCCAAAGAAAATATTAAATTCCCTCTGTCCCCTTCCTTACAAGTTTTTCACACTGGGAAATTTGGTGAAAATTGACAAATAGGGAAGAGTTGAAAGGTCCATTGAGAGAGGGGTTAATGGCACCAGATGGAACCATTGTCTCTTTTCCTCTAGCCTCTGCTGCACCTTTGAGATGCTTACTTATTGATCCCTCATTCATTCATTTATTCAAATACCATTTATCAGGTGCCCTACTCTGTGCTGAAGCACCATGGTAAGCATCGAGGATATGCCTGTATTGTCCCTGTTTGCAGGGGGCTTTCCCTCCTGTGGGTGAGACAGAAGGTAATGAGTGCAGTGATTATACACAGGCACTGGATAGGCACAAGCAGCCCTAACAGGTGGGTGCAGGAGGGGTATGAGGTCAGGTCGTTGGTGGTGATACGTAGGCAGAGACCTGAGCAATGAGAAGGAGCGACCTCAGGAAAAGTTGAAGGAAGAGGTTTCCAGACAGAGGAAATCTTTTTTTTGCAAGTGCAAAGTCTTTCATCAGGAAAGGAATGTTCTAGATATTGAGAAGAGGCCACTCTGATAGAGCAGAGTGAGGTTGGAGAGAAAAGCAGAACGGCGCCCAGAAACTGTTGGCTGTGGCAAGAGAATCCCAAACTGGGACCATAACCCTTTCATGACACCCATCCCAGAAGCAAGCTTCAGGCAGAGCTGGTGCGTTCTAAGGCAGGTTAGACCTTGTGTCGTAAGGTTTGAAGGAAGGACCGAGGAGGGGTGTGTGTCCTCACCGGAAATTCTAGCTCTCACAATTTGGAGTCTGTCTGTAGATTCTGCCATTCTATTAGTAAAGAATCCTCTGTCTTTCAAGTCCCTTTGCTTTGTCTGGGAAGAGACACCTGTTGAGGGGCTGGCAGCACATCCCCTTAAACTATCAAGAGTCTGACGGCTGGAGGGGAACAGCTTGTTGGAGGACGAGCCATGCCCCGGGCTCTGCCTGCACTGTATCTGACTCCGAAACTTACCTCTTTGCCGACATCACCTCTTTTTCCCCTTGAGTATTTCTGAGGCTCTTTTCCCTGTCTCCCCACTCCCATCCAGTCACTTCTCAGACTGCAGACCCCTCCCTGCTGTCCCAGCCTGTCCCCACTCCCTCCTGGTGTTTAGCTCCGCACACAGCCGGGACTCCTCATGCCAACATCATGCCCTCCTTTCTGTCCTAGATTTCTCACTCTGGCAACTTTCACTGCACCCATAATGCTGACCCCAAATCTTGGGCAATCAGATTATCTGCTTTCTCCATCCTGATGGGTTTCTAAGACTCACTAGAGAAAATCTCCTGACTTTGCTGGTTGGCTGTGACATTTGCCCCCTGTTACATCTCTTGGCAGAGAGATGTCTCTTGGCTGGACCACTGTCCATTTTACAAACTTGATTTCATCATTGAACACATTTCTAAAGGCTTTTTAGCTACGTGCAGAGAAGTAACCCATGCCTTGGAATCACAGCCGTGGGTTCAAAACCCCACACTGCTCCTTTACTAACAGCTGTGTTATTCTTGGCCACGTTACTCTGTTTCCTTGAGCTTCAGCTTCCTTGTCTCTAAAACATGTTAAAAAAAAAAAAACCTACTTGCTGTGCCGTTATAAGTCTGAATGTGTATTGTGGCCAGAGTGGTAACAGGTGACAAGCAATGTACATTTATTTCCTTTTTCCTTCTCAGTGCTCGAAGAGCAGAGGCCACATTGGCATAACATACAGATCCCAACAAACATTCTGCAGGCTCTTGAGAGGAAGCCAGGCCAAGTCCTGGCTGTGAACCCCTTGCGATCGTCAGTGTCAAAGGGAAGGTCATGTGGGCTTCTTCCTTTCTGTGGTAGCCCTGCTCTCCAGAGCAGTGTCCTATCTGCAGTCACAACAAAACATGTTGCGGCCTCACGAATTCAGGGAACACGGCTAAATCTGCCTCTCTTTCCATTCAAGGCCAAAGTTCATGTTGAATTTAATCAGGACTGACATGAGCACAGCAATAAGCAAACTGCAGGATATATGTGTGACCACTAATGAATATATTTCAGTACAATGACAGCCACCAAAAAAGGAAAAAATAATTAATGGCAACAGCTAGAAAATGATTCCAGTGTAATCAGGTTGCTCATGATACACAGGTTGGAAAAATTAATTCAAAGGGCATTTCTCCAGGTATCAAAGATACAATACCATTGAGGACGTTTTTTATTATAGCTACTTGGTCAACTCTACTCTTTTTTTAATGCAAAGATAAAATACAATTAAAATGATGTAGGTCGTTTTACATGAGAGCTACATGGTCAACTTTAAGCTTTTCTCTTTAGTGCAGGGCGGGAGGGGTTGAAGAGAAAACGGCTCACCTTAAGTAAGCATTTAGGGCTTACGAAGTGCCCTGAGTAACATCTAGGTTACGGTGTGTGAAGAGGTTGAAGGCAAAACCCAGTTGAGCTAGTGAGTGGGCACCCTTGAGTCCAGAGATATTTAACAATGGGAAACAGGAACGAGCTATGGAGGCCAGGGAGAAATGAGTGAGCAGTTTTGAACCAGGTTTCTGACTGGTGAGTGATGGTGGTTTCTTTCTCAAGCTACGAAGACCTTCATGTGCCTCTCACAACTGAGGCAGAAAATATTGCAAGAAAGATACTTCCAGGTAGCTTTGAGTTTGAAGGCCATATACAAAGCCACCTCTTTGGCATTTTAGGCTTATTAGAGCCAGAGAAACATGGTTGATAAAGAATTTGTGACGAAGGAAGACTATAGTAATAATAGCGATGAGGATGACAATGTGAAAATAGCAATTTCCATTTATTGAGCTCATATGACATGCCAGACACCTAGCTCTCCACGCTTCCTGGAATGATTCATTTAATTCTTACAGGATTCTTAGTCTGAGGCCCTTGATCTCTTTATCTATAACTTTCCACTTAGCCTCATTAGATCTCTGTTTTCTCATCTGAAAAACGGGGGCGTTATCTGAGACAATGGATGGAAAGCCTTTGTTTGGCCCAGTGTGTATTACCGAGTAAGCATTCCGTGTGAGTTGTGACTATTACAGAGAAATGTCCGTAGGTATGTCTCCAGGGGATTCCAGGCCCTGGCCCACCCTGCTTTTGCTTGTGTGGGTTGCTCTGCTGAACGTGGTTTCCTCAGCTGTACTCAATTGTTACCAGTACAGAGTGTATTTCCTCCTCCAGTCTCAGTCCCTTAGGCTCCAAGGTGACATAGGCCATTACCTAAAAGAAGCTTGGGAGAGTTATTGACTCTGTATTTTCTGTATATATTCTCTCTCTCTTTATACATATATAAATACAATGAGATTTATTATATGGAATTGGTTCCCACAATTATGGAGCCTGACAAGTCCCAAGATCTTCAGGGTGTCAGGAACCTTGAGTTCCAGGAGAGCCAATGGTGTAGTCCTTGCCCATAGGCCAGCAGGCTCAAGACCCAGGAAGAACCAGTGTTTCAGTTTGAGTTCAAAGACGGGGAAATTCAATGTCTCAGTTCAGACGAGATTGGGCGTGTCAGGGTGGTATGCCTGTAGACCAATGTCTCAGTTCAAATGCAGTCAGGTAGAAGTAGTTATCTCTTATTTTAGGGAGAGTCAGTCTGTTTGTTCTATTCAGGCGTTCAACTGATTGGATGAGGCCCACCCACACTAGGGGGGCAATCTGCTTTACTCAATACCTATTAAAATGTTAATTTCATCCAAAACACCCTAACAGAAACACTCAGAATAATGTTTGACAAAATATCTGGCACTCTGTGGCTGGGTCAAGTTGACACAAAAAATTACCCATCACAATTTCCCCTTCTCATCTCTTTCGAAGCCCTCTCCCTCCTCCTGCCAGTAAAATGGCATTTTGCTTAAAGGTCTCAAGTAAAATTCACCCCCAACGAATTTTTGTCTAAGGGACAAAATTTTTGTCTAAGGGACAGAGACAGGGGTGGGACAAGGAAGGAATGGCAGGAGTAGTTAAAAGTAATGGCTATAATTGCTTTTCGGTCTGTTCATTATACTTTTCTCTCTTTTTTTTTATGTTTACTTTTTTTTTTTTCCTTAGGAATCTCTACACCCACCATGGAACTTGAACTTAGGACCCTGAGATCAAGAGTTGCACACTCTTCTGAGTCTGTGCCACCCAGGTGCTCCCATACTTTCTTATCAGTAACACTTGGCCTCCACAGCACAAGTCTCCTGATCTTAATTTGTTAGCCTTTCTCAGCCTACTCCAAACAGGCTGTATTCAGAGTGATCCTTGACCCTGGATTCATGCTGTTTGCTTCTCTGTCACTCAGCTGCCACCATCCTCTGAACAGCTCAGGTCCTGTCTGCTCCTTAATGCATTCTGTGATGGCTCAGTCCTCAGTGTCTCTCCTTGCCTCTGCATTCTTTTTGTCTAGCCTCATCTGTACACAGACTGCTGCCATTTGGGCAAATGAACCTGTATGACCTCGTGTTATTAATGACTTTCCCCCACTACCTTCCCATCAGCAGAGGGCAGAGTAGACAACCTCAAGATAAAACTTTGTTCCTTGTGTATCTGTATTAGCACTTATGCAGAACAAAGTCCTGCTAAATAGGTAGTTGCCAGCTTTATAATAAATGACCCTAAAATGTACGTCAGACCACATGCTCCGCTCTGATCAAAGCCTCTAATGACTTTTTGTCTCCATCACGGTGAGTGCCAAGCCCTACAACAGTTGACAGGGGGAGGGGGGACTCAGTCTAATCCCCAGTGCCCTCTGATCTTGTCTCCTGCAGTTCTCCTCCTTATTCACTGGAGTATCACCTGGAAAAACCCGTGTTGGGCAGGGGGGGGGGGGGGAACGACAAGTGTTGGGGTCCCCTCGTACTGTAAAGGCAAGTACAGATACAAACAAGATGCTTAACTCTTTCTGTTGAAAATAAGGGAAGAGATGTCCCCTTTCTTCAATCATTACGTTTAGAAAACTTGTTGTAAATTCTTTCTCTCTTTGAAATGTATGTAAATCTTTTTAAAAGCTAACTAAGCCTCTTGCCAGCTTTATGACCCAGAAATGTCTTTCTCAAGTGCCCCATTTCCCAATTTCTGTGAGAGGATAGGGACCTAACTTTGGCAAGTGCCTCACTCCAAAGCTACCTCCTGTCATAAAGATGTGAGAGGTTTATTTTTCCTTTGGATAAAGCCAATTAGCAAACACAGATGGCAACCTCAGGTACCAGGTGAATCTGGGATGATCTATGTGTGACAAATGGTGCTGTCAGGTCCTGTTATAGAGGAGTGGTTATTGTTTATCTTGAGAACATGCATGTAAATGGTTGCATCTTCTTGGCTCTATAAAACAGGAAGATTTTTTTTCCCTCTTTGCAGCCTCTTTGCAGATGGCCTATGATACACACCACATTCTGGTTCAACAATTATTCAATGATAGAATTGTGTTCTGTCTTTGTGAAGAGGTTTTCTGGGCTGGCAGAGATGTTGTTGATTATATTTCCCCGATAGTACCTGCCTGGGTGTGTCTCCCACTATAGATTTCAACCCTACAGCTCCCAATTTCTTCCTCCGTCCTTTCCTCTTATACTTCATTGCACCAACAGAGTAGGTTTCCCGCTTTCTTTTCCTTCTTGGAAAGGATTTCCCTTTACTATGGCTTTCTGTGCAGCACTGATCTCCACAGACCAGACTTCATGAAAGAAACTCCATCATCTGAGTCTACGAGGCACGTTTTTGGCTCTGGAAGCTCTCTCATTTGGATTTTTCCGAGAAGTCCTTAGAGAAAGATTTGAATGCAAGTAGTTTATATGGGAGGGGGCAAGGAACACTGGTGGACGAGTGGGGAAGCGAGCAAGGAAAAAGAAAAAGGCCAATAAATGGGTGAATTATTAAGATAATTATTGCACTGGGTGATGGGAGCTTAATCTCCTAAGGAAACTTGGAGAAGCATCACACATTGGAACTATATCATGGAGGGGTCAGGAAGCTGGGGTATTTCATTCACTTCCAAGAGTCAAGGCTGTAGATGGTTATTCATTCCCTGGTACATACAGCCTGTCTTGTTTGTGGGCAATGTTGCCCACAGTGGTTCAGCAAAGAGCCAGCAGGCATAGTGATGGGGCTTCTGCCCGGGAGAGAATTGCCCACACTGGAGGTCAGAGCGGTAAAGACGGGGAACAGCAGCATCTGCAATAGGAGCCAGTGGTAGGGTGTCACGTTGACACCCGACTGGACAGCCCAGATGCCTTCAGTGCTGGACTTGGACTCAGCCACGGAGAGTATGGTATGCACACAGACTTCAGCTGTCATTTCTTTAGGACCAGCTCAGCTTCGGAGCTGTGCCCAAGGTCATGCTCTGAGCCAATGACTGATCTGTATGGGAGGACAAAGGCCGGGCCATATTGGTCCTATGTGGCACAGCCCTAGAGGGCTGGTCCAGCTGTGGAGGACACATGAGTCAGGCCAGGCTGCATTGTGACAGCATCATGGCTCTGCTCCTTCTACCTGGCTCTGCTCCTTGCTGCTCCCTCCCTCAGGGTTGGTCCCAGGGGTCTGCTTAACAAACATCCTGCACTCGAAATGCCTTCCCTAAGTCTGCGTCCCAGACAACCCCAACTACCTTAATGTGGAAGCAGCAATCGCCAAGGGTGAAGGCACATTGGCTTGATGTCCTAAGATGATTACCCCCGCTAAACAACTGAGAAGGATCTACAAATCCTAGTTTTTCCACAGAAAGAAATGGTGGGTCCTTATAAGGGCAATGATCATTTTTAATAAGTGATTATGCCTATTATTCTCAGGGAAAATTCTCTTCCAGTTTGGGCTGTCTTCTTTGTGCTCTGCATGGTTCTTGCATTGAGACCTCTTTTTCTTGCTTCAGGGATTTCGTTTCTCAGTCTTTCGAGGCAGTTCTAGCCCACCACTCAGTCTTCATCAAATGATTTAAGGAAATAATTATTTCTCTGCAGTATCTCTGCCCAAAGCTGGCTGCCACCTTAAAGAAACATTGACCTGAGGTTGTTACCCCTGGTTTCACTCAGCTGAGTGCTGGGAAACCCTGTTCTTCCTTCTCTGGCTGTCTCTGCTTTGCCTGCTAAGGCAAATAAGAGGGGAGTTTGAATTCCCTTCAAGGAAGAAGCTCTCCTTCCTTAGTGTCCCAGCTGAAGACACATTCCCCACTGTAGAACATCAGGGCACGTTCTGTGATATTGTGGCAGTCCAGCTCAGCGATCACATAATTCACAGTATTTGGGATTTTACAACCTAAACCTTAAGTATGGCCCATAAAGGGAGAGAAAGGCAAAAGAGATACCAGAGTTTTATAAAAATACAAAAATGTTGCTTGTTTACATTTGCAAACAATCTGCTTTCATAACTTGTTTGTGTATAATGCCATTAAAAATTTTTTTAATGTTTATTTTTGAGAGAGAGAGAGAGAGAGCACAAGAGGCAGAGGGGCAAAGAGAAAGGGAGATAGAGGATCTGAAATGGGCTCACTCACACTGACAGCAGGGAGCCCAGTGTCTGGGCTGGAACTCATGAACTGCGAGATCATGACCTGAGCCAAAGTCAGGCACTTAACCAACTTAGCCACCCAGGTGCCCCAGAGCCATTTATAATTCACCCAATAAGTATCTGAAAGTTCATTCTAATTTTGGAATCCTGGTGTTTTTCTACACACCCCACTTAGACACATGGACACGGACACAGACACACAGACATACAGATACAATGCATTTTGGGTGAGCATCTCTTCCCCCTGCGTACAATTGCTATTTGTCCCAGGTGTAGGAAAATACGACAGTCCCGTCATTGTGTAGCACTCTGTATGTACCCTCTTACAGAGTCAGGTGCAATACCTTGCCGTTTGCCAAGAAACATTAGTTAAAATTGTTTGCTGTCAAGGCAAGCCACAGGGTGGGAAAAGATATTTGCGACATATATAACTGGCACATGTGTGCTTATGGGTACTAGAAACAACCCAAATGTCTACCAACAATAGAATGGAAAGGTAAATTATAGTACATTCTTGCAATATAATACCACACAGCAACAACAAAGACCAAACTACAGTAGCTCCATGTGACACCCTGGATAAACCTCATAATCATAATGTTGGGTGTCAGAACCAGGCATAATAGAATACAGCGTGAGCCTATTTACTTAAGATCCTAGATAGGAAAAGCTAGATTACAGAGTGAGAAATCAGGAGAGTGGTTCCCTTTGGGGAGCTAGTATTCGGGAGAGAGCCTGAGGCAGGGACCGGGCTCCCACAGTGCTGGCAATTTTCCCTTTTTTTTTTGGACAGGGAGGGGGTGTTAAAAAGGCTCTCTCTCTGATAAGTCATTAAACTGTTAACCTATTTGTTTGTGTATATTTTTCTGCAGATTTGTTATATTCTAGTTGAGAACATCCTATGATTTAAAAAGAGTCAGCTAAGAACAGGCAATTCAAATTCTTTCTCAAACTTGTTTTGAGTCCGTATTATGTGTTCTTTCCAGGATAGGACATGCAGGGGGTTCAAATGCATAAACACGTTGCTTTTAGTGTTAAGAAACTCAAAACCCAGCAATTTATAATAGGGGCATATCTGGGGAAGGGAAGCATGAAAGGGGCTGATGAATTCCTGCTCTTCTAAGATCTAAGAATAAGGGAAGTTTTTCCTAATGCTCCAACTTTAGGATATCGATACATGATTAGCATTTTTACTTGAGCCATAGAGCTAATCACACCTGAAAGAATATGACAGAAATTTCAACAGTAAGCACAAAGAAAATCAGTTGAAGCGCTTGAATTAAGAAACTTGCTTACCTGTTGTTTTCTCTTTTTAGCTTGTATAGCAAATGTATCCTGCTCAATGAATATTGAGTATATTTGTTATATAAAGGCAGGCATCAGTGTTCCTCTGGTGATATATGTAGGGAATGAGTATTGTTAGCAGAGAAAATAATCTAGCTAAATATTAATAGAACTTCAATGGGAATTTTTTTTTTTTTTAAATTATTTTTTTCAACGTTTATTTTTATTTTTGGGACAGAGAGAGACAGAGCATGAATGGGGGAGGGGCAGAGAGAGAGGGAGACACAGAATCGGAAACAGGCTCCAGGCTCCGAGCCATCAGCCCAGAGCCCGACGCGGGGCTCGAACTCACGGACCGCGAGATCGTGACCTGGCTGAAGTCGGACGCTTAACCGACTGCGCCACCCAGGCGCCCCTTCAATGGGAATTTTGATGCCTAAAAGTTGTTCCAGAATTTTTGAAAATTACACTGGCTAAACTATTCCTTGTGATATTATGTGAGAAAAATTGTTATGCTAACATGAAATATATTAAGGAAAATGATATTTGCCATTTATTGAATTAATTTATTTACTCTATTAAAGATGTTTGGAGGGGCGCCTGGGTGGCTCAGTCGGTTAAGCATCAGACTTCAGATCTCACAGTTCGTGGGTTCAAGCCCCGCTTCGGGCTCTGTGCTGACAGCTGGGAACCTGGAGCCTGCTTCGGAGTCTCCCTCTCTCTCTCTGCCCCTCCCCTGCTCATGCTCTGTCTCTCTCTGTCTAAAAAATAAATAAAAACATTAATAAAAAAAGATGTTTGGAAAAGTAAAGACATAAAGTTAATGTCTTTTGTGTTACTTAAAGATATTTTAGTTAGCTAGGCAATAGTATTAATGACTTTCACATAAAGCCTTCAGTATTTCAGTAGTCTGCCCAATGGGTTTGGGATAGCTGATGAGGGCTTTAACAAAACTGGATGGATATCAAACATTCCTTAGGGCATTAAACATGTCTGAAAAATGTATATAGAGAAACAGTGATGTGGCAACCAGCAGTTACTCACAAGGGCTGTTGAACTTGGAGATTGGCACAAATCTTGGCCAGGTGGGCGCTTTTATGACCCCACTGCTGACTAGTATCTTCTACTTGACAGAAATAAAATACCACACATGAGCCTCTCACTAAATTCAGCCTTCTCTGAATGTTCACTAAGATTTATCTCACATAAGATGGATTGAACTTTCAAGGCTTAGGAAAAACTGTACATTCATTTCCAACTCACCAGCAAAAAAGTATGCCAGACTCATGTCATACTTGAAAGGAAGGCATCAGGGATCATTCTGATGCCCCAGGAAGGGATAGTATTCCATGTCACCACCCAAGATGTTAAGACTGAGGCTTTAAAAACACGTTTTTGTGCTGAGACCCAAATTAGCATTGATCATTTGGGCTGTAATAAGTTTCCGACCACCTGTTAAGGATAAATTTTCAGTGTTGCTTGAGAATTAGAAATTTTCATTAAGCTTTGGGTGGCTACTATCTGGAAGGTGCTTAGAAGTACAGGTTTCCCTTGAATGACCTGGGGACTAGGGGTGCCAACCTTCATGCCATTGAAACTCCACATACAACTTTTTCTTTTTTTATAATTTATTGTCAAGTTAGCTAACATACAGTGTATACAGTGTAGTCTTGGCTTTAGGAGTAAATTCCCATGATTCTTCGCTTACATGCAACACCCAGTGTTTATCCCAACAAGTGCCCTCCTCAATGCCCATCACCCATTTTCCCTATCCCCCACCCCCCCACCCCATCAACCCTCAGTTCGTTCTCTGTATTTAAGAGTCTCTTATTATGGTTTGCCCCCCTGTCTGTTTATATCTTATTTTTCCTTCCCTTCTCCCATGGTCTTCTGTTAAGTTTCTCAGATTCCACATATGAGTGAAAACATATGATATCTGTCTCTTTCTGACTGACTTATTTCACTTAGCATAATATCCTCCAGTTCCATCCACATTGTTGCAAATGGCAAGATTTCATTTTTTTTCATTGCTGAGTAGTATAACTTTTGACTCCTCAAAAAAGTAACTACTAATAGCCTACTGTTGATCAGAAGCCTTACCTATAACATAGTCAACTAACACATATTTTTTGTATTATATGCATTATGTACTGTATTCTTACAATAAAGTAAGCCAGAGAAAAGAAAGTGCTGTTAAAAGAATCATAAAGAGAATACATTGACAGTACTATACTGTGTCTATCAAAAAAAGTCTACATATAATTGGACCTGTGCAGTTCAAACCCATGTTGTTCAAGAGTCAATTGTAGTTAAAAATAGAAAAAAAAAAACCCTCTCTATATTTTGTTGATGCTCTCGGTTTACTGGTTATTTTCTTATCTATTATAAATTGATTATAAATGATAAATATCTAAAATAAAGAGGTAAGCTTCTGCTAACTCCTCTATATATCTAATTTTGTCATAGAACAGTTGAATCCCAGTTGACTCCAAATCGAGGAATATTCGTATTAATGGCTTGAAATAGTGCTTTTGTATAAGGATAGCTAGATTATGCTGTGATAACAAATACACCCTCAAATCTCAGTGGCTTATTTATGACTCTGAAAGGTCCAGGAAGGTTTATTTATGACCCTGTCTCAGTCTTATTCAGGTCAGGCACCTCTCCTTGGGGTGTCTCAGGGATCTAAGCTGTCTCCATCTTACCTCTCCTTTATCTCATTGTTCCGGCCATGCTGAAGGAAGAGGAGACGATATGTAGAAGCCATGCCAGCTCTTAATGGCGTTGGATAGGATGTGGCCCACTAGCTCTACTCCCTTTCCCGTTGATGAGGACTCGGTCATATGTCTGTGTGCCTAGGAAGGGGAGAATCGGTAGTGTCTGCCCTGGCCACTTTGCTCAGCCAGAACTGGATTGTATTGCACATCTCAGGTGCCCTTTGCTCCTTCTTTCTCCTCTTCCCCCAAATCTGTTGGTTTAACCCAAATGGAAAGATGATGGAAAAGTGGAAAGATCAAAAGTGAACTTTCTCCACTTGACATAAGCCCTTCTTTTCCAGGCTAATGTACTTCTTTGTCACTTTAAAATGGTTCATGCTATCTTCTTGGCATTCCAAGATGCAAATAAATATGCAAATTCATTTATCTATCTACCTCTATATGGATATATGTTACAGGCATAAAATCTACAAAATATTTTAATTTGTATTCTTATAAAGATAACAAAAAGATGTTTATATTTTCTTACAGTATTTTTAAAAGGATTTGAAGGGATTAAAGGCATTTGAAGGGATTAAAGCTTATCTAATAATTATTAGTTAATTTATTTAATCAGGACCTCATTTGGGGTCTTCTTGTGTTGCAGAAATTCTGATAAAAAATTATTGGTATTATAATAGTTCAAAGTGTCTTTTCCCTTATTCCCATCTCTGTCTATTCAGCTAAGTCTCTATAATCTTCTTTTCCCACCTGGTCTTTATTATCTGCACAAAAAAATCCACGTACACAATGGCATTTTGACACATTAGGACCTTACCCAAAGTTTTCAAGGCAGAAGGGAGGCATGGAGAAGTGATCATATGAGATAAGGCAAATAAAGACCTTTACCATCTTGTCTGGGAGTTCATTCATACAATCTAGCCCTACCCAAACTCACACTGTCCAGATACCACTTTCACCAGGGGAATCGCTGAGAGAACAGTTCTGTATCTCACTTGAGTGGGCACTAGAGAGAACAGTCCCTTCCTGCTCTTAATGCCCAAAGAAAATCTGCTTGTCTTTAGGTCCCCTAGGTTTTGGCAAATAAAATTTTCTCTATCTTGTTATACATTGTTACATCCTACCTGCTTCTTAACATACTTTTAGATGATTTACAATAAAAGCCAGTCACAATAAAACTAGGAAGCATGAAAGTCAACGGACAAGACATGAATAACAAAGAGGGACACCAATACCAGTTAGTCCAGACTGAGGAAAAAATGATTGTGATTAACTTAGAAACCTAGCTCCAAGCTTGCTGGTTGCTGACAGCATTAAGGAAACTCATTAATTTTCATCTTGGTTTGGTAAGTTTCTGTTTTCAGTTTGCCATGACTCTTCTATTTCTTCTTCTTCTTTTTTTAAGTTTATTTATTTATTTTGAGAGAAATAGATAGAGCAGGGGAGGGGTAGAGAGAGAGGGAGACAGAGAATCACAAGCAGGCTCCTAGTGAGGAGCCGAACATGGGGCCCGGACTCAAGAACAGTGAGATCATAGGGGCGCCTGGGTGGCTCAGTCAGTTAAGCGTCTCACTTCAGTTCAGGTCATGATCTCATGGTTTGTGAGTTTGAGTCTCCCATCGGGCTCTGTGCTGACAGCTCAGAGCCTGGAGCCTGCTTCGGATTCCATGTCTCGCCCTCTCTCTGCCCCTCCCCTGCTCATGCTCTGTCTCTCTCTGTCTCTCAATAATAAATAAACGTTAGGAACAAAACAAAACAAACAAACAAAACTGTGATATCATGATATGAGCCAAAACCAAGAGTCAGATGCTTAACTGAAAGAGCCACCCAGGCACCCTGCCATGACTCTTCTTGATTTGGGCTCTGTCATCCAATGTTTGGCCCACCTTCGTTCCACTTATTTCTTTAACATGTATTTGTATATTTGTTGTGTGTCCTCATTCATTGATCTGATTCAATTTGAGTCAATTCAAATTCATTGACAAAGTTGATGATAAAACATTAGCAAAACAGGGCCAAACAGAGCTCTGTGGTACGTTTTGGCAATAGGTTCTAGTGTTAACTCCAATTCATTGATTCGTTTGGTCTCTCAAATATACTGACATGTTCCAGACACCATGCAAACGTATGAGAAGTAGTTATTAGTACTCCCTGCTCCTAAGCAGATTGTAATCTAAAGAAAGTAAAGCTTAGAGAGGTTTAGCAACTTCTGAATTTAAACAGAGATTTGGTCAAATTACAGAGCTGGAATTTGAAGCTAAGTCAGTCTTCATGAAAACCTATGCTCTTAACTTTTATCCCTCCACTTCCTCTATGGTTGGTGGAATTTCTACAATGCCCTTCACAAAAATGTCCTTCCCTGATCCATAGAAGCTGGGAATATGATGACATCTCACTCCCATGACCATGTCATATTTTTTGGCAGAGTTAGCCTTGTGAATACTTGGGTGGGCCTGACGAAACACAGGATTCCTTACAAGCAGAGAGCTTCCTCAACTGGTAGTAAATGAGGAAGTCTGGGTTTCAAAGCATGAGGGAGAGCCAAGGCACTGTTGCTGGCTTTGAAGATGAAGGGGGCCATATGTAAATGAATGAGGTGCCCTCTAGGAGCAGAGAGCAGCTCCTAGCCAACAGCCAAGAAGGAATTGGGTGCCTCAGCCCTATCGCCATGATCTAAATGTGCTTGGTATTAGACTCATCTTTACAGCCTCCAGTTAATAGCCCAGCCTGGCTGACACCTTGACTTTGGACTTGTGAAACCCTAAGTAGAGAACCCAGTCAAGTTCACTGGGTTTCTGACCTATAGAATAGTGAGATCACGTATTGTTTGAACTACTAAGTTTGGGGTAATTTGTTACACAGCAAAAGAAAATGATTTTATTGTCTCAGATTAAAAAAAAAATCATCAGCCCACCTTCTTTGGGTAAGTGATCAGTCAGTTGTGAATCAAAACAGTTGTGTCCTATCTTCTACAAGAATTACTTAATACTTTCTTAAAATTATCATGAGAAAATTCCATGAAACCCAATTGTAGCTGCACATGAGATACATACTTCAAATGGTTCTTTATATTCAGTGAAGTGCTTTCCTACATATATCTCTTTGGGAACCAGGAATGACAGGTGTCTCTGAACCCATTTCCCCAGTGAGGAAACAGAATCTCAGAGGTTAGGAGACTTGTGTAATGTCACATAGAAAATTGGTGGTGGATCTGGATTGTTTAAATATGTTTTTCTTTACTAAAAAAAAAAATCTTTCCTTTAGGGAGCAAGATTCCTAAATCTGATTCTTTGGGCTAAAATTACCTCTAAAGGTGGATTTAATGTCTGATGCAGTTGTGACATTTACATAGGGAAATATTTTATAGTTGGTTTTTCTATTCTCATTTTTAGACATATTTCATTATGATACTGTCTTGGGTTTTGCCAGCAAAATGTCTTTTAGTGACCTCAATTGTATGCTTTTGATTTGCTTAAGCCATGCCATTTCCATTTCAGTAGTGATCCAAATGGTTGGCATTTGATAGAACCTCACATCCATTGTTATATGAATAGACACTGAAAATCATTTTGATGCAGAAAAAGAAAGCAACTAAGTTTAGGTTACTAAAGAAAAGTCAGACTGAACTCTTTGACCCTGAGCCCCAAAGAGCACAGTATAAATGCTGGGCAAACTATTTTTGTCCTCTGCTTTATAAATGAGTTCTTTTCTTTTTCTGTTGACTGCTGTCTGGCACAGCTGCTGTTTCCAGAGCATGAAAGAGACGGGAATCGGGAAAGCTTGGAAATGAAACCTTGCCTAAAACACATTGGCCCGTGAATCATGGCCTGTTTCCTCCTTAGCCCGTGTATAGCCTCTAAGTCATTTGTGAATGGAAGAGTATAGGTTAGTCATGGCATCAATAAAAGGACTTAAGACTGATGGGTTCTATTTCTGGGTCCAAACTGATGATAAAATGACTTTAGAGAAGTCATGTTAACTTTCTTTCAGAGTTCCTACCTGTGAAATGAGAAGAAAACCTTTTTTTCTTGAAGATGATATAAAGCCCTTGTACTCAGCTGGATTCTCTTAAGCTTCTCCCTCGCATTCAACCCTGCACACCAATTCTGCGACCTATGCTTTTTCTTGGTAGGGGGGAATCCCAGGACAGTCACTCAAATGACTCCATTTTGATGCTGGTTCACTTGGAGTTTTGAGCTCTGGTTGGGTTGTGGCTTTAGTTCTCTACTCAGAGGAAACCACTCTGCTGAAATTTATGTTTATTATTCTCTACCACTCCCCCCTCCCTTTTTTTCACTTTTCCCAGATGGCATTTCTCTAAATGATATATTGTTCAGTGTTACATGTTTTTGAATTTAATATAGACAAAATTAAAGTGAAACTTGTTTTTTTAGTTCAACGTTGTATTCCTGGGATGCCTGGGTGGCTCAGCTGGTTAAGTGTCTGACTCTTGTTTTCAGCTCAGGTCACAATCTCAGGGTTCATGACATAGAGCCCCCCCCCCCCCCTTCCTCGGTGACAGAGTGGAGCCTTCTTGGGATTCTCTCTCTCCCTTTCTATGTGTCCCTCCCTGACTCATGTGAGCACTCTCTCTCTTTCTCTCTCTCTCTCTCAAAATAAATAAACTAAAAAAAATTATATTCCTGAGTTTCATCCATGTTTTATATATATCTGAAATTCATTCATTTTCACAAGACCATGGTGTTTCATTATGTGACTTTCATGCAGTTTATTTTTCTCTTCTACAATTGACAAACATTTGGGTTGTTCCCATTTTTCTTCCTATTACAAAAAGGGCTGTTATGAACATGCAATTGTCTTGTAGAAGTACTTGCTGGGTAATGTAGTTTTCAGAGATGCTTGTCTTAATTTACAGTCCCATAGACGAGTAACTCCAGATCCTTACCAACTTAGATTTTGCAAGAATTTTTAACTTTTGCCAGTTTGGTAATTGTAACGTGTTACCTCATTGTGATTTGAATTTTTATTTTCTTGGTGACTAACATGGCTGAGAATCTCATTTATATTTGGCTGTTTGGCTTTACTCTCCTCTGAAGACCTAGTCAATCTTTTGTTTCAGTTTTTATTTGCTTTTTAACTTAATGGTTCATTGAAGTTCTTTATATATTCTAGATAGTATTCCTTTGTCAGTAATACATATGGCAAACATTTTACCAGTTTGTGGTTTGTATTTTTATTTTCTCTTTGATATCTTTTGGTGAACAGAAGTTCTTACTTTTAATTTACTTAATTTACCCATATCTTACTTTATGACACACCTTTTTTTGCATCTTGTTTAAAAAATTTCACCTCTCCCTAATGTCACAAATATGTTGTTTTATGTTGTTCCTAAAAATCTCATAGTGTTGTCTTTTGTATTTTAATCTAGTTCATTTGGAATTGGTTTTGTGCCTTAGGTAAAGTAGGGCTTTGATTTCATTTTTTCTACACTAATGATAATTGTCCCAGTCATGTTTACCAAAAGTCTATCTTTTCCCCACTCGTGTGCAATACCTACTCCGATATAACAAGTTTCAATTCTGTTTTTTTTTCTTCCAAGTTTTTATTTAAATTCCAGTTAATCAGCATATAGTGTGATATTAGTTTCAGGTGTAGGACTTAGTGATTCATCCTAAGTGATCATCCCAGCAAGTGCCCTAATACCCATCACCCACTTAACCCATGCCCCCTACCCACCTTACCAACTCTGTTTTGACTTTTAATCTGTTTCATTGATCTATTTGCCTTTCCCTATGATAATAGTGTCACACTCGTCAAAGCTTTATAAGAATAATTTTTTAAATTTATTATTATTTTGAAAAATGTTATTATTTATTTATTTATTTATTTATTTATTTATTTATTTATTTAGAGTGTGTGTGCCAAAGTGGGGGAGGGGCTGTGACAGAGGGAACGAGAATCCCAAACAGGCTCCACACGGTCAGTGTAGAGCCTGATGGGGGGCTTGATCTCACAAACCATGAGATCATGACATGAGCCAAAATCAAGAGTTGGATGCTTAACTGACTTAGCCACCCCAACATCTCTCATTTATAAAAGAGATGATTTTTCTAATTTTCTTTTCTTGTGGTGTTTTGTCTGGTTTTGGTGTCAGGGTAGTGCTGGCCTCATAAAATAAACTTGCAATTATTTCCTCCTCTTCTATTTTTTAGAAGAGTTTGAGAAAGGTTGGTATTAAATCTTTGAATATTTAGTAAATTTAAATGCTATATATATATATATATATACACACACACACATATATATATATATACACATATGTATGTATGTATATGTATTTTATATATACACACACAAAAAAATATATACATATATATGTGTGTGTGTGTATATATATATATATATATATATATAATTTTTTACACTGTATCCTTCAATAAGATTGACCTGTGATTATCCATTTTCATAGTGCCCTTATCAGGTTATGCTAGCTTTATAAAATTACTGTGTCTCTACTTATATTTGTTGTTTTGTTTTTTAAGTCAGTTCTAGGCCCAACACTGGGCTTAAATTCATGACCTCAAGATCAAGAATCACATGCTGTACTGACTAAGCCAGTCAGGTGCCCCTGTTTTTGTTTGTTTGTTTGTTTGTTTTTGTTTCTAGTTTTTAAAGGAAGAGTTTTGACTGATTAATTTTTTTAAATGATAATAAGCATATTCATTGTTTTTTATTGCTTTTTTGGGTAACTCTGTAAATTATATTTTCCATGGAACTGTCCATGGCATCTAACTTTTCGCATTTATTGGCATAAAGTTGTTATTATCTTTTTCATGTTTGTAGCATCTGTAACTTTGGCCCATTTTCATTCCAATATTATTCAGCCTATCTTTTTTCTTGAGCAGACTTGTCAGAGATTTGTCAATTTTAGTGTTCTTTCAAATAACCTAGTTTTCACATTACCATTTCCCTCCATTGGGTGTTTGCTCTCCATTATTTCATGTTCCTATCTTTATGCTTTCATCCTTTAATGTTCTTTGGATAGTTAGATAAAGTTTAAGCCTTTTAACTTTTCTCTGATAATCACATTTCACTATACATTTCACTACAAACACCACTTTCCTTTTCTTTTACACGGTTTGTGGCACATGTACTATTTCTGCTGTTATTCAAATTCTAGATATTTTATTATTTCCATTGTGAGTCAGTCTGTGAGTTATTTGTGTTTTAAAATTTTCAAACATATGGGGATTTTCACTTCCAGTTTTGTTTAGAATTACATAACTACTTTGTAGTTAAAAATGTGATCCATGTGATACCAATTGTTTGATATTTTTTGAGTTACTTTAGAAGTGGTTCATTTTTTAGGTATTTTTCACGTATTTGAAAAGAATGTGTCTTCTGAGACCATGGTGTTCAATATTGTGCATTAGATAATGGTTTGTGTACTGTTCAGATCTATATCCATACCAATTTATATTGGATTTGGCCTATTATTGGAAAAATATGTTTAAATATTGCACTGTAATGGTGGAATTGCCTTTTTTTTTGGTACTTCTGTCTATTTGTGCCTCAAATATTTTGACATGGTGTCTTGGTTTATCCTTTTGACACAGATGCCTAGGAGGATTGAGTTACTACATCTGGCTATATTAGGGTTAATTTTCAAAAAAACATTCCTCAGCTCTGCTGAAGATCTTTCCACTGTCTAAGAATTTATGTCAATATGTATTTCAGATGTACAAATAAAAGAAAGTATTAGATTGGTGGACTGTGTAAATAGCACCAGCAGGATTTGTGCAAATTATTATTGCTTATTGGTAGTGTTGGGGAAGCTGGGTTTGTATTTTTCTAGTTGGATTCATTAGATACATTTACTATCACTTCTTTTCATAGTTAATACCTTAACCTGTTTATGAATCTCTGAGTCTATTTAGTCCCCTAAGAGGAAAAACATGGTGTTGAGGGCTGTGAGTCAGTGATGGAAGAAAGATGAGGGAAGAAGCCACAAAAAAAGACCCAGTTGGTTAATGTCTACCTGTATAGAGCCCTGTCAGTATTTTTCTTCTCTTTTGTAGCTTCTGGGCTCCTTGAGGAGGCATGAAAGAGATGGCCTTTTAGAATCTGCTGTCCCATTTTCAAGTGTCACACAAGAAATCGTTAAATAAGATTATTGCAGAGTGTGGATATGAATAACATTAAACATTAGACACCTAAGACCAGCATTTTTTGAAATCTTAGCTTCATGGCACCATTTTTAAAAATCCAAGTTACCTTCAATCATAAACATATTCAGAATATGATAGCAATTACCCATAATTTTGAGAGATATGCAAGAACAATACATTTTTGAACTGTGTAGTTTTGACAGAGCATAGTTTCTTTTGAAGTGCTTTATCAGGAATGAAAATGATGAAGTGTGCTGAGAATATGCAAATACATTCAAGTGCACACAATTAAAACCCTGAGATGCATTTGATGATAAATCACTTCACTGTGGTTGCAAGTATTCGCAATAGGAATTCAAATTGATAATTATGATTATATGATTCTTAGAATAGCTAGCAGTTTTCCATTTTTGTCTGCTCTTTGAAATAAAAAGAGGTATATAATAACAAAAAACCAGTCTATAACAGGCAGATTGCATTTCAAATATATGGGAACTCTTTCTTTTCTCTGGTGGTCTGGTATAGAAGTGACTTGAAAAAAACACAAGTAAGAAAAAAAAAAGTCTGGTCCTATTCCCAGGATCTCACGCCCCCAACCTTGGAATAAATCCCAAAAGTTCTAGTTCTAAAATTATCTCCAATATATGCCTTAAAGAATGAGGGTAGGTGCTCTATGGACCCATTGCAATGCAAATGTGTAGCACTTGAATTTAAGCCACCTTCCAACCAATCCCTTCCCTGAGCAAGCTCTGACTGATGGAACCACCTTATGATGGGAGTGTGCGTGAGGGCATGCTAGAGAAGGACCATAGTGGTTTCTTGACTTCGTCATTCATTATCAACTTTGCCAGTTCTTCTCTGCTTTCTGTTGCTTTTTCAGGTTGGAAGGATGAGTCAAGCTGAGCAGACAATTTTCCAATTCAGAACCCACGTTGGTTGCAAATGTGATAGCTTTGTGGAGGTACGGGAGGGCTAGCTCGGATGCTGGGATCACTGGGAACTTGCTGGAGATCTGGTGCGGTGCACCAACATCAACTCATTCCCTCCTGGCACAGGATTTTCCCTGAGAAGGAGATTGTTCTGCCGTTCACCCTCACTTGTCTTCCATCTGCCTGGTCCTAGCTTATTTCAGTGTTTAATTTTCAAATGTGCTGATTTTAAAATGTAGGTTTTGTATGATGAGGCCAATGGTTGGGAGATGGTCGCCACTGAGAAGGCAGTATGTTAGTCGTGAACTGTTTCCTGGTTTTGGGGCATGCCATGTCCCACAGGGCCAGGCAGGAGGTAGAGGGAGAGAGAAGAAAACATGGGCAAGAATCTGTACTGTGTTTCCTGCAGAAAGGAATGGGTGAGGCAGGGTAATCAGGCTTGGGATGGGCCATTTTGAGTGATTTCAGTGGGCTCTGAGGCATTTAATTGGGGCACTTAGGGCAGGGGAATAGTGGCCCCAGAATGTAAAAGCCTTATATAGGAGGTGGTTGGGGGTACAGGTGTCATCGGATTGGTTGGTTTGTATATGAGGTAGGCTTGGAGGTGAATCCTTTACCGCGTCTAGGAATTGACTTGCACTGGGAGAGGCAGTCCCCAGAGTTAGCAAGTCCTGAAGATGTGAAAGCATCAAAATTGCATAGTTAAAACAGTGCTGCAATGACCAATGTCCCCCTTCCTGTGGGTACTTCTCAAGGCTTTGCACAATTGCCTCATAGTGACTGGACTCTAGGTAGTTAGTCCCATGACCTGGATGAGAGAAGCTGTATGGACTGACAGAACACTGTGTCCAAGGTTAGGGTTCACCTTCCTTCTTCCCGCACCTAACCTGGGGTGGAGGCTTCTGCCATGGACTTTGCTTAAGACATCACTTAACCTCTCTGAGTTTCATCTGTGAACTGTGGACAAGAGCAGTCTTATCTACGGAGAATGAATCAGAAAACAGACACAAAAGGGATTTAAAGCATAACATACCGTACTGTGTGAGAATGATTCATGATTACCGGGTAGGGAAGAGCAGCAGATACCTCGAAAGAAGCATACATGAAAATAGGAATAACATACTCCCAACAGTGAAATAGAGTCTGTCTTTTTTAGTTTGATTTAAAGCTTACATAGGAAGGGTGAGTTCCACTTGGCATTCCTAAACTTAGAGTTTTGGCTTCAAGTTGGGCTAATTCATAGAATTTGGCAACCCTCTGCCTCACTGTGGGGATGATGTCCAAGAGTGTTGGAATTCTTAATCGAATTATCACAGTGCTGTATCTGTGTGCTCTTGTCTGTTTCTTCTGAAGTAAGATTTGGGCAATTTTCCTGTATGCCCTTAAGCATTTCAGGTTTCCTCAAAACAGTTTCCACAAAACCTGTTTTCTTTTATGACTGTGACAAAGTCCCAGAGAAGCCTTGATTATACTGCTTGCCAATCCAGTTAGAAAAAATGCTTTCTCTTGACATACTGGGGATCCTTACCCGTAAGCTCTGTTTATTTCCTTCTGTGCCGGGAACGTACTAGTTAGGAGTTGTTTAGCATCCCAGACTTTAAAAGAGAAGGTGGTGAGGCTTCCTGTAAGATTATTGTAGTTCTCAAGAAGCAATTATAAAGAAGACATAGAGAAGATGATTATATTTTTGTTTTGAGGATCTTGGCAAGCAGATGCAATTGAAAAATACTATCAACAGAGAGGAAAAAGGGACGTGTGAGTTTATAGAACAGGATTAGACACTGAGTTACCCGAATAAAAGGCAGGAAGCTGGGAACTCTTGTGTTTAAATGCCAGCTCTGTTGACGATAAGCCTGTTTTTCCATTTATTATTTGAAATGTAGAATGAGCCATCTTATTATATAAGAAGGCCACATTCACCAGCTGGTGATACTGAAACCCACAGAAACTTCACATTTCTCTGGAAATGCAAAAAAAAAAAAAAAAAGCTCTTTAGTGGAGACAGTAAAATAATTAACAATTGCCAATGCATAAGCTTTAAAAATACATTATCAACTTCAATTTCTGGAACAATGTCTCTCGGTGGAAGGTGTGATGAGATTTGCCTTGCCTAACGAGGAGGAAAAAAATAATTTGTAAAATGAAGATTAAACACCGCATGCCCTTTTCTGGACATATCCACCAGCCCCCTACATGGTAGATCTGAGGCTGTATGATGCAACTCTTTCATATTGATACTTTCTCAGCATTTGCTTACATGTTTGTGAATGGTCTTAGCCCTGATTTTCATAAGACTCTGGAAGTTTTGAAAGAGCAAATATTTGATGGGGGCAAGGGCCCTTGATGGATTCTGGGTCCCCCTTACTTTCAGAGATCCGGTGGAAGTTGATAAAGTTCAGGTCCTGACAGGAGAGGGATTGGCATAGAGTGGGTGTCTCTGGGTTTAATATCTGATCTGGTTCTCAGCAGAGGGCTTTGCAGACGTGGCATTTGGAACTTTCTCCTTTCCCAACACCTCATACTCTCATTCTTGCTGTGCTGGCTCTCCATCCTCATTGGAACATCTGCTCCCATAGCCCCTCTCTCTTGTCAGACTTTTTGCTCCATTCTGCCTCTTTTGTTTCTGTACTCAACCTGGACCCTGGGGCCCAGGTTGTACAAATTTGCCATTCATACCTTAGCATCCCTTGGCCCATTTAGCCTTTCATATTTCCCTCTTGTCACATCCATGCCTGGAGAGGGACACTTTCTCCTGCTATTCGCAGGTGCCAAGAACTGATAGAAGAAGTCAAGGAACTTCTGAGCTGTCAATCCTCAGCCCCCTCGTCCCCCAGAAAATTTTCCACTCTTACTTTGCTCAGACAATCACATCTATCTAACAGCGTCCCCTTCATTTCCTCTCATATCACTTCTAAAGTTCTCTGAGTGTTGGGAGGGTATTTCTGAGATATTAACCTATGTCAGCTTTATTTCCTTCCAGTATTTCTTCCTTTTTCTTCCCATACGTAGAAGTGAATTGGCTCCATGTTCGTGGTCTCAGCAGAGGGACAGGACAGAGTGGGTCTTACTGGCTTTGATTGCCGAGAATTCCCAAGCTTTTAGGAGAAAGAGGAAAACTGAGAATTGACGCAGTGTTTGGATGAAATAAGAAAGGAGAATTCTCATCCCCACCCCGGCCTAGTCCTTTCCCCAAACTAGAAGATTCCTCTGGGATGGTGGGGAGAACAGAGACTCTGTGAGGCCTGGAGAGAGGGAACCCACTGCTTAGTGTGACAGAGACTGCTGCCCCCCTGGCTGGCACAAAGGCTGAAGCAAGAGTCCCCTGCCACTGGAGTGATGTGGAAATGGTGGAGGGAACCTCTAGACTGAAGGCACAGGCATGTTTTAGTGAAAATCCCTGACCAGGTTTTAGTACTCTAAGTACCCCAAAACCTTGATAGAGTCGTGGGAAAGGAAGTAGGGCGGGGAAAATCAACTAGGATAAAATTTCCACCAACCCAGTGGGCTGGGGGCTTATAATGCAAATTAGGTTGAGTTACAGAAAAGACCATTTGGAGCACCTGGGTGGCTCAGTCAACTGGTCAGTCCAGCGTTTGTCTCTTGATTTCAGCTCAGGTCATGATTCGAGGGTTGTGGGATTAAGCCCTATGTCAGGCTCCATGCTGAGTGTGGATCCTGCTTAAGATTCTCCCTCTCTCTCTCTCTCTCTCTCTCTCTCTCTCTCTCTCTCTCTCTCTCTGTCTCTCCTCTCTCTCTCTCTCTCTCTCTCTCTTTAACCACTACCCCCCCTCCCCGGGGCCCCTCTACCCCACTCATGTACTCTCTCTCTACAAAAAACACAAAAGAGAAAAGGCCAGTCATCTCACACTTGAGTTAAAGACTGACATTCAGATCCACCTCATTGCCTTCTATTCCATTTTCACTCCAAGAACACCATGCCACCATATTGTTTAATATTTTCCAACATCTACCAAACCTTTGCTACAACATATATCCCTTCTCATAGTAGGTCATTTTAAGTCTCAAGGGACAGATGTCTAACTCAGAGTACCTAAGACAAGAAGGAGAGTCTGTTGGCTCCTGAGATCCAAGGAAACATTGAAGGGGAAAACCACCAGAAAGGCAGTAATATAGCTGTGCCTCAGAAGTAATTAGAACTTGGGTCCAGTTGCCCTTAGGATTCTCTCTCTCTCTCCATTTCTTCAATGCATTGCTCTCCAACACTGCAATTATTATCTTTCTTTGCAGACCAACGGGCTTATTCTAACAGGGAAGAAATATGATTGCTGACAGCACCAGAGTTTTTCATGGTAAAATTTCTGCTGTGGGGAAAAGACTGACTCATGCTTTCTCTTTGGTACCACATTTAGAAATGCATGCACTCCTGTGCCAGCTGCAAGTTTAGATGTGGGGGTAGAAATAGTTTACAGAAAGGACTGGGCAAGGGGTGGAGCAGACAGAACAGTAGATAGGCGTCTATGACCCATCTTAAAGCGAGGTAAGCTGTCAGTAGTCGCTGGCTGGGTTATGAGCACGCACATTCACACACAGAAAGTAAACACTCACAAAGGAGTAGGAGTGTATTACCTGCAGTGCTTCCACTTCCTTACCATTCATCATCTTCAGTTTCTTGCACCTTGTTCCTGCTATGATCACCACAAAGAAATTCTCTTAGGGGCGCCTGGGTGGCTCAGTCGGTTAAGCGTCCAACTCTTGATATCAGCTCAGGTCATGATCTCACGGTTCGTGGGTTCAAGCCCCACATTGGGCTCTGCACTGACAGTGTGGAGCCCGCTTGGGACTCTCTCTCTCTCCCTCTCTCTCTGCCTCGCCTCTCCCCTGCTTGTGCTCTCTCTGCCTCTTAAAGTAAGTAAACAAAATTAAAAAAAAAAAAAAAGAAATTCTCTTAAAGGTCACTGAGTGACCTCACAATTCTCAAATTCAACTACCTCATCTCTTTTTTTTAAATGACTTTATCTTTTTTTTGACTTTACCTTTTGCCCTCCTTTATCTTTCCACAGTAGATGACTCTGTTAATGGCCTCATTTTGCCAAGACACTTTTTTCCCAGCTCAAATTCATGTGCCCATTTTTACCTGATTTTCTTCCTGCCTCCCAGATGGTGACTTCTGTGCCCTTTCCTGATTTTTCCCTTCTCTTTCTGCTCCTTAATTGTAGTCAATGCTCACATTTCTGACCTCAGTCCATTTTTCTCTGCTCTTTCTCCTACTGTGGTTTGAAAGCTTTAATGGCTTTTTATTTTCCACAGCATAAAACCAAAAGCACTAAGAGCCTCAAAAATCTAAAGCAGAGTTAACATTCCACAATAATAATAATGTGATAAATTATAATAATAACGGCACGAGTTGACAATTATTGAGCACTGACTGTGGCTCTAAGCATTTCACTTAAATTAAGCCATTTGACATTCATCCTATAAGATGAATACTTTTTCTGTTATTCCCCTTTTAACAAATAAGAAAATGGAAATGTGCAGGAGTTAAATACTTGTCCAATGTCAAATGATGAGAAAGGCAATGTTCATGCTTGGAGAGTCTCCTAAACTAGCCTACAGCTTCCCGGATTCTCACTTTTGCTCCTGGTGATTGGCATCCATACCATCATTCAACCTTCTGCCCCTCACGCAAGGAAGAAGCTCCTGGATTACCCCTTCTCGGTAAATAATTCTTCCCCTCCTTGGAACTCCCAAGGTGTCTTGTGTGTGCCTTGCTTATAAGTTTGTGATTCTATATTCTACTTGATTATTTAAAATATGTCACCTTGCAAATACCACATGATTTCACTCATAAGTGGAATTTAAGAAACAAAACAGATTTCACTCATAAGTGGAATTTAAGAAACAAAACATAAGGGTGGGGGAAAGAGAGGCACACCAAAAACAGATTCTTCACTGTAGAGAACAAACTGAGGGTGGCTGGAGGGGAGGGGGGCGGGGGAATGGGTTACATGGGTGACGGGCACTAAGGAGGGCACTTGTGATGAGGGCCAGGTGTTGTATGGAAGTGATGAATCACTATGGGGCACCTGGGTGGCTCAGTAGGTCAAGCATTGGACTCTTGGTTTTGGCTCAAGTCATGATCTCATGGTTCGCGGGCTTGAGCCCCTCATCTGCCTCTGCACTGACAGTGCAAAGCTTGCTTGGGACTCTTTGTCTCTGCACCTCCCCAGCTCGCTCTCTCTGTCTTCCAAAATAAAGAAATAAACTTAAAAAAGTTTTTAAAAAGTGGTAAATCGCTAAATTCTACTCCTGAAAATAATACTATGCTGTATGTTAACTCTCTGGAATTTCAATAAAAATGTGAAAAAGAAAAGAAAAATGTCATCTTGTTTAATAGACCGTAAGCACCTATAGGTTTGTGTGCCCCCTGCCATAAGTACCTTTTAGTGCTTTGTTTTATTACAGATGCTCAATTAATGCTTACGAAATGAATAGATAAGCCATTCGTCAAATAATAAATACTTAACGGAGAATCTTTTGTAAGGCTCTGTAGACCAGTGCTGCTTCAAGTGTGGCCTGAAGATTGGTGCTTTTCCTGGAAACATTTGTTAGAGTGAGGTAAAGAGTTTGTATCAGAGTGTAAATCAACATCTAGTTTTCTTCGTTAAGAAAGTCCTGCTAAGAAAAAATGTTGGTGGAACTAAACAGTGTGCAAATAAAACAGTAAATTAAGCATAGTTTGAAGACCTGTATTTTGAGTGGCACTGCTTTGGGGGAGAGAAAGCAGATATGATGTGACTTCTGCTCCTGGGGACTTACATTCCGGGTGAAGAGATATAATACGATATTTTTATTTTATTTTATTTTATTTTATTTTATTTTATTTTATTTTATTTTATTTTATTTTATTTATTTTTTTGAATTCAATATAATTCATTTTTATTTTTTATAGTAAATATAATTTATTGTCAAATTGGTTTCCATACAACACCTAGTGCTCATCCCAACAGATGCCCTCCTCAATGCCCATCACCCACTTTCCCCCCTCCCCCACCTCCCATTCACCCTCAGTTTGTTCTCAGTATTTAAGAGTCTATTATGGTTTGCCTCCCTCCCTCTCTGTAACTTTGTTTTCCCCTCCTCCTCCCCCATGGTCTTCTGTTAAGTTTCTCAAGATCCACAATGAGTGAAAACATATGGTGTCTGTCTTTCTCTGTGTGGCTTATTTCACTTAACAATACCCTCCAGTTCCATCCACGTTGCTGCAAATGGCCAGATTTCATTCTTTCTCATTACCAAGAAGTATTCCATTGTATACATAAACCATGTCTTCTTTAGCCATTCGTCAGTTGATGGACATTTAGGCTCTTTCCCTAATGTGGCTATTGTTGAAAGTGCTGCTATCAACATTGGGGTACGAGTGCCCCTAGGCATCAGCACTCCCGTATCCCTTGGGTAAATTCCTAGCAGTGCTATTGCTGGGTCATAGGCTAGGTCTACTTTTAATTTTTTGAGGAGCCTCCACACTGTCTTCCAGAGCAACTGTACCAGCTTATACTATGATATTTTAAAACAAGAGCAGCAACAGCTAGATCACAAGATGATAAGCTTGCAGGTCAGTAAAAAGAATAAAGGAATCAAAGGGACCCCAAACTTTTGGTCCAACTCTCTGATGATTGCAGATCAAGAAACAAAGTCTCCAACAGGCTATTACAGGCAAGTTTTAATAATGCAAAAATGCTTCCATGGAAACAAAAAATTAGAAACACAATTCAAAATACGACTACATGTTAACTGTGATATGAACATTCATAACTGTTAATAGGTGAGGTACGTACCACATGAAACACTTTCTGATCTTTATCTGTGGATATAATAAAATCTAAAAGTTTGCATGATGAAATATGAGAATTAGGATATAAATGATTTAAAAATGTATTTTTGCAATCTACCTTTGCTCTACTTAAAAATTCTACTTTTATCTTGTTAAAAAAATTGTAAATACTTAAGAAAGCCCTTTCTGAGTGGCTATTTTTTCTTTGAAGGGCTTTTAAATGTAGATGGTACGCAGGAAGGCTTTCAAATGTTTGTTGGTTACAAATACAATTTTAAGTAGTCTGACGATTATTTTTGGGGGGAAATATTATCAACAAGGATACACTTACTGAATGAGGCATTTTGCCAAAAGTAGAACTGATTACAAATATTGGGTTGAATGTGCCAGATTTCTTGAACAGTCACTTCCTGGAGACGTGTGTTAAATCAGCAGATTGCTACAGAAGTGGCAAAAGAAATGAACACATCTTTAGGAACAAAATATGTAATCTGACAGTAGAAATTTATGCTGTTGCAGGTAAAGGAGGAAGAAAAATCTCTCCTCCAAGACAAAGTCGGTAAATAATTCATGTGCTTTCTGGCGAAATATTTGGTGGTTCATGTGCTTTCTGGCGAAATATTTGATCTGCCTGGGCACACGCAAGATGGCACACAGCTGGCAGGAGGTAGGGACAGATTCTAGCACAAATAGTCCAGCACACTCTGACAAAGGGGTGATTAAAAACATCTGATTTACATTTTCTATTAGTTCCATCCTTGTCACTGAACTAAGGGAACACACAGGGAATTTCATTTCTCATCAAGATGAAATACCAAAGAAACCTAAGCAAAATGTAAACAAAAAACAAAACAAAACAAAACCCTGAAGAAGTCCAAGGTCACAGTGAGGAATTGTTAGGTAATTTTGCTCAAAAGCTATTTAAAGATACATACAGCACATGAAGAAGTTGGAAAATCAAGATGGAGAGACTTTGAAGCTTGGCCATTAAATGATCTTCATTGATTAGGGGTGAACGGTGGATAATTGAGCCCTGGGTGTAAGGGACATTTTTGTTTGGCACTTTTTGGTAACTTCCAAGATGAGAGAGAATCCAAAGGCTCTTTTCTTTAGACTATTACAAGGCTAAGGTAGAGAAGGAGTGCAGAACCTTGTATGAGCTTTGCTCTTTGTTATGAACTGAACTGTGTCCCAAATTTATATATTGAAATCCTAACCCCCAAAGTAACTGCGTTTGGAGACAGGGTCTTTAAGGAGGTAATTAAAGTTAAACAGGGTCACTTCAGGGAGGTAAATAAAGTTAAATGGGTCACCAAAACAATAGGACTGGTGTCCTTATAAGAAGAGAGAGAGAAGGGTGCCTGTTGGCTTTGTTGGTTAAGCGGCCAACTTCGGCTCACGTCATGATCTCGCTGTTCGTGGGTTCGAGCCCTGCATCGGGCTCTGTGCTGACAGCTCAGAGCCTGGAGCCTGCTTTGGATTCTATGTCTTCCTCTCTCTCTGGCCCTCCCCTGCTCACACGTGCACGCATGCTCTCTTTCTCTCCTCTCTCCCTCAAAAATTAGAAACATTAGAAAAAATTAAGAAGAGAGAGAGAGAGACATCAGGGACGTAAGGACACAGCAAGAGAGCAGCCATCTGCAAGTGAAGCAGAGAGGCCGCAGGAAAAACCAAACTTGCTCATGCCTTGATCTTGGACTTCTAGTCTCCAGAATCAGGAGAAAACAAATTTCTGTTGTTTAAGCCACTCCGTCTGTGGCACTTTACGTAGGAATCCTAGCAGACTAAGACATTCCAGAGGTGTTCTAGGCAAAGTGTGTCCTTCCTGCAGACCAGAGCCAGTCGATGAAGTGTTTGTTAGCAGACCATGGTGGGTTAAATACTGAAACTGAGAGTCAGATTTAAGAAACTTAAAAAACAAAGCAAAACAAAACAGGGCATCTGGGTGGCTCAGTCAGTTCAGCGTCTGACTCCTGATTTCCGCTCAGGTTATGATCCTAGGATTGTGGGATCGAGCCCCACATTGGGCTCAGCATGGAGCCTGTTTAAGATTCTCTCTTTTTCTCCCCCTGCTCCTCTCCCCTGCTCACGTGCTCTCTCTCCAAAAGAAAAAATAAGGGGTGCCTGGATGGCTCCGTCAGTTAAGCCCTGGAGGTGGGCTTTGCATTCACGGTGCAAAGCCTGCTTGGGATTTTCTCTCTCTCTCTCTCTCTGTCTCTCTCTCTGCCTCTCTCTCTGTCTCTCTCTGTCTCTGTCTCCACCCCACCCCCTCTCTCAAAATAAAGAAATAAAACTTACAAAAAAAATAAAGCAAACATAAAAAATAAAATAGTAAAATAAAGAATAAAATAGGGGTGCCTGGGTGGCTCAGTCGGTTGAGTGACCGACTTCAGCTCAGGTCATGATCTCGTGGTCCGTGAGTTCAAGCCCCGAGTCTGGCTCTGTGCTGTCAGTTCAGAGCTTGGAGCCTGCTTCAGATTCTGTGTCTCCTCCTCTCTCTGTCCCTTCCCCAATCACGCTCTGTCTCTCTCTATCAAAAAATGAATACACATTAAAAAAATTAAAAAAAAAGAAAAGAAAATAAAAAATAAAAAATCAGTTTGATGTACTTTATGTCTCTTGAATCAAATAATACAATATTAAGACTAGCAATACATTTTCTTTTGAAAATTTCACTCCCCTAACAATTTGTTTCTGCTGTATTTGACAGAAGTATCACTTTGTGATGGATTAGAAAAATAATCTGGTCCTTCAGCACAGGGTCAAGACTTACAAGGAAATTAGTTCCCTCATTTCCCACCCATGTTTTGAACCAGAGACAGATGATTCAATTCTGTGATCTCTGAACTGATATAGGTCCCAGGATTCAAAGAGAGATTGACTTGCATCTTCCTCCACTCAGATTTTCATAAATGGCCTGGATTTGTTTGTTTGTTTTGTTTTGGAGTGAGGACAATGTAAACTGAAATTTCCTCTGAGGTCAGATGCTCTGAGGCTTCCCTTAGCCTCAAAGTAGCAAAAGCTAAACCCAACAGAAGAAGGGTAAGGGCCCAAAGAACATGGTTTTTACTGTCGGAACTTACCAGAAGCTCCACATTGCTTCTTCAGATAGTTTAAGAATACAGGAATTGCCACATGGGCCCCAAACGTGATCCACCCAGCCTAGAAGTTGCTTTATCATAGGAATTCTGGAGATGGATTATGGGAGGGCATGTTGCCCCCAAATCCTCCAACCCCAACTGTTCTCAGTGTCTAGGATAGGTATCTCTAAGAGCAAAGTCTCCATAATTCAGAAGAGCCCTCCTGTGGTATGGCCTAGGAGTAGGAAAGGAAGTGGGAAAGAAAACCAGTGTTTGTTGAAAATCAATTTTCTAACGAGGTGATGGGTGCTCTTACACTGAGCACTTCTAAAACAAATTTTCTTTTAATGTTTACTTATTTTTGAGAGAGAGGGAGACAGAGTGTAAGTGGGGGAGGGGCAGAGAAAGAGGGAGACACAGAATCCAAAGCAAGGCTCAAACCCACGAACTGTGAGATCGTGACCTGAGCCAGAGTTGGGTGCTCAACTGACTGAGCCACTCAGGTGCCCCAACACTGAGCACTTTTTTTAAGTTTATTTATTTTTTTTGAGAGAGAGAGAATGCGTGTGTGCGCGCGCGCGCGCGCGCGCGCGCGCGCGCACGCCAGCCAGGGAGGGGCAGAGAGAGGGGGGAGAGAGAATCTCAAGCAGTCTCTGCACTGTTAGTGCAGAGCCTGACATGGGGCTTGAACCTACAGTGAGATCATGACCTGAGCTGAAATTAACAGTTGGATGCCTAACCAACTGAGACACCCAGGCGCCCCACGTTGAGCACACTTAAGGCTCTCAACAACCTTATGAACTTCTTTTTTTTTAATTTTTTTAAATTTTTTTTTCAACATTTTTATTTTATTTTTGGGACAGAGAGACAGAGCATGAACGGGGGAGGGGCAGAGAGAGAGGGAGACACAGAATCGGAAACAGGCTCCAGGCTCTGAGCCATCAGCCCAGAGCCCGACGCGGGGCTCGAACTCCCGGACCGCGAGATCGTGACCTGGCTGAAGTCGGACGCTTAACCGACTGCGCCACCCAGGCGCCCCAACCTTATGAATTTCTAATGAGGAATTGAGAATTAGGAAGGTTAGCAAGTGTGCCTAAGGTCACATCACTAATAAAGGGTGGTATGGAGTTTCTCTCTGTCTTCGGTTGCATTCAACTAATACCTAAATCTCATTAGTCCTTCCTCTTAAAGGAGTTTCAAATCCATTTTGTATTGGCCAGTCTTATTACTATGAGTTTACTTCAGTCTGGACCACTGCAGTGACCCCTTAACTGGTCTCCCTGCTTGTCTTACTACCCCTCTATTGGGGTAGTTCCATTTGTGTCTCTTTTTTCTTAATATAGTTCAGGTTCCTGATGAAACCTGCCATCTATGTTTGTTACCCGATCAGTCGCATTTGTTTTAAAGACATCACTAGCTGTGGGTATGTTTCTATTATTCAGGTTCTCTTCCTTTTTTTTTTTTTTTTTTTTTTTTTTTACAATCACTTGGTCCTGTTTCTTGGCATGCCTGGAATTTTTTGACTGACATATAAATGTCAGATATTATATATAAAAAATTATAGAGGATTTGGATGATGTTTTCTTTCTCCAGAGAGCATTTACTTTACTTCTAGTAGGCAGGTGCAGTGACAATAAGCCATCTTTGCTCCAGTCATTCTTTGAAAGGTCTGGTCTCATTCTGGCCATCTTTTTTTTTTTTTTAATTTTTTAAAAATGTTTTTATTTATTTTTGAAGGAGCAAGAGAGAGCATGAGCAGGGGAGGAGCAGAGAGAGAGGGGGACACAGAATCTGAAGCAGGCTCCAGGCTCTGAGCTGTCAGTACAGAGCCCGATGTGGGGCTTACACCCACAAATTGTTAGATCATGACCTGAGCCAAAGCTGGATGCTCAACCAACTCAGCCACCCAGGTGCCCCTCATTCTGGCCATCTTTAGCCCTGGGGTGTGGCCTGTTAGGGTCTTGCAGACTTCAACTCCAACTGTGGCTTTCATGCCCTTCAAGTCTGACAAAGCCCTTTTTAGCTTTGTGAACCCTGAGCTTCCAGTTTATCCTTGCTTTGTAGCCTTTTCCTTGCAACTGAAAAATAGATAAATACCTGGAGGAGAGTGTGGCAGAGGATAATAAGATCACACCCATGTAGTTCCTTTCTCTCTGGATCTTGGCCCATTAAGTCTTGGCTGCTTTCTTGATCTCTCTCGGTTTCAAACAGCTACTTTGTTTTTTGCTCTTTAAATATTCTTTATAATTTATTGTCAAATTGGTTTCCATACAACACCCAGTGCTCATCCCAACAGGTGCTCTCCTCAATGCCCATCCCCCACTTTCCCCTCCCCCCCACCCCCCATCAACCCTCAGTTCTCAGTATTTAAGAGTCTCTTATGGTTTGCTTCCTTCCCTCTCTGTAACTTCCCCCCCCCCCTTTTCCCTTCCCCCATTGTCTTCTGTTGAGTTTCTCAGGATCCACATATGAGTGAAAACATATGGTATCTGTCTTTCTCTGACTTATTTCACTTAGCATAATACCCTCCAGTTCCATCTACCTTGCTGCAAATGGCCATATTTCATTCTTTCTCATTGCCAAGTAGTATTCCATTGTATATATAAACCACATCTTCTTTATCCATTCGTCAGTTGGTGGACATTTAGGCTCAACAAAATTTCACCTGTGTAGTTTATCCGGGGGGAAGTTGGTTTGAAATAAGCTATGGAATCGTAGCCAGAAGGTGAAGTTTCACAATTTCATTTAGCTTTGTCTGAGGGAAGAGTCCTCCGCATCAGAAAACACACACTTTAAAGCACCCTGAGAGTACAAAGAAGCCCTCTCACCAGGCTTGAGATAGGGAAGGTAAAACCCCACAATCCTCTCCCCGTGTGGGGGGCACTCCACTAAACCACGGCAGCAGCTCTTGGCAAAGAAATCTTCCGGCTAAATTGCCCCTCCCCTACACTTTTCTATTCCTGAAGCTGGCAAGGAGAGTCAGGAGTCTTGGAACAGGTTTTCAACTCTCATTGGAAGTTTTCTCTGCGGGGGTCTCTATGTCACAGTTACACCAGTACTGTTCCATGGTGCCCATGACAACACCATGGTGGGAAAGGCATATCCTGACACCCTGTTGCACTGTAATGTAAACAAAACTCACAGGGTGCCTGGGTGGCTCAGTCAGTTGACTCTCCAACTCTTGCTTTCAGCTCAGGTCATGATCCCAGGGTCCTGGGATGGAGCCCCGTGTCAGGCTCTGTGCTGAGCAGGGAGCCTGCTTAAGATTCTTTCTTTCCCTCTGCTCCTCTCCCCAGCTTGCACTCTCTCTCTAACGTAAAATAATAAAATAAAATAAAATAACCAAAACAAAAAAAAAAACCCAAAAAACAAAAAAAACAAAACCCACTCACTTCTGACTGGCACTAAAATAAAAATGAGAAGTAAAAACATTTTTAAAATTTGTTTTCCCTTTTGAAGTACATGAACCCTTGTTCCCAGGACCTCAAACTCAGCTTTCTCTTTTGAGAACAGCAGTTCAGTGACATTACGGATTAAATAGTTTTGTTTGTTTGTTTGTTTAGAGCTGCCTAGGAGTCTGACTTCCATTCATAATGTTATTACTATGGGAAAAGGCTGCACGAAGTAGCCAATTATAAACAGTCTGCAGAACACAGTCCATGTGGAAGGTGCGGATCGCCTTTGTTAAACCTATTAATTCAGAAAGTTAAAGACTTAGAGAAGGGAAATGGGCCCCTTTGGAGAAGACTGTGCATTTTCTGGAGCCATTTTCTTCATACCACTTAAATAAGGCATTTGAGAGCATGGTGCCTTCTGCATTAGCTGCAGCAGAATAAGTGATATAAAAGGAAACGTAGATCTTTTCAACTTGTTTCATACAAACTGCTGGAGCTCACCCAGAGAAACAGAAACTATGTGGTGGAGTGTGATGGCAAATTGGGTGTGCCACCTTGACTGGAAACAGGGGGTACAGACTAAATGTGATCTCTGGGTGTGTCTGGGAGGCGTTTCCAGATGAGATGGGCATTGGAATCAGTGGGAGCAGGAAAGCAGAGGGCTCTCCCCAGTGTGGGTGGGCATCGTCCAATCCGCTGAGGGCCTGCATAGAGCAAAAGGTGGAGGAAGGAGGAATTCATTCCTTTCCTCCTGCTTCCCTGTTTGAGTTGGGACATTTCATCTCCTCTTCTCCTGCCCCAGACTGGGATTTACACAACAGGTTCCTTTGGTTTTCAGGGCTTTGGACTTGGACTGAATTACACCCGAGGCTTTCCTGGGTCTCCACTTGCAGAGGGAAGATTGTGGGACTTCTCATCCTCTGTAATTGCATGAGCAAGTTTGTCGCAGTAAATCTCTATCTATCTTTATACAGATAAAGTTCTCTGTAGAAATGGATATATATAAAATGGATATCTACATTTATAAATATATAGATAAATGTAAAGGTGATTTTATATATGTACACACACACATATATATAACACAGAGGTATACCTATAATAGATAGGTATTATAGATATATCCCCCCTATTGGTTCTGTTTCTCTGGAGAACCCTGATGAATACACAGAGTAGCAAAGGGAAACCAGTTTCAGAGCTATGAGGGCCAATGGTTTTGAGCTTAGCTACATAAACAATCTTGGCTGAAACTTTCAAACTTCAAACCAGGAAATCTCCAGAGTTCCTAAGGCTTTGGGGTTCTGATGTGACTGTGTAGATGAGTGAGTATTGGAACTGTATGCTTTTTTAAAAATTTATTTTGAAAGAGAGAGCACACACATGCACGTGGGAGAGGGGCAGAAAGAGAGGGGGAGAGAGAATCCCAAGCAGGCTCTGCGCTGTCAGCACAGAGCCTGACTTGGGGCTCGATCTCATGAACCATGAGATCATGACATGAGCCAAAATCAAGAGTAGGACGCTCAACTGACTGAACCACCCAGGCACCCCTATACTCACCTTTTAAAGATAATTTACTCTGATGCTGTTTGCTTGAGCCTATCGGGAGCTTTTACTGTAGCCATATCAGTCTGAAAGAAGATCTTCTTCCCACATGTCCTGGACTGGGGTGAATTAGAACAGAGGTATGTATAGGTTTCTTTAATTCATTTGCCAGGGCTGTTGTAACAGAGTCCCATAGAAATTTATTGTCTTACAGTTGTGTGGAGGCAAGAAGTTCAAGATCTAGAAGTTGGCAAAGTTTCTTCTTTTGAGGGCTGTGGGGAAAGATCCGTTCTGTGCCTTTCTTTCAGCGCCTGGTGGTTTGTTGGCCATTGTTGGTGTTCCTTGTCTTGTAGACACATCACTCCAGTCTCTGCCTTTGTCTTCATATGGTGTTCTCCCTGAGTGCATATTTGTGTCCAAATTTCCTGTTTTTATAAGGATACAAGTCATGTTGGATGAGGAGCCTCGCTACTCCCCTATGACCTCACCTTAATTATATATGCAAAGACTCTACTCCCACACCATGTCACTTTTTGAGGTACTGGGGTCTAGGACTTCAAGATAAGAATTTTAGGGGACACAATTCAAGCTGTGGCACTTCTGTGTTGACTTGAGATTCCCAGACACTCTGCTCCTGGCCTCCAAACATCTCCCCATTGAGGGTTAAGAATCTGTGATACAGAACTTCACTTAATTAGCTATTATGATTCAGTCAGGGGGGAGGCATTAGTTACCAGTCTTTTCTGGCAGTATGAGGGTTAATCTATTATGCAGTGAAATTGTCCTGAAGGCCACAGTTTACTGGAATCAGGAACCTGCCGCTGGAACCTTTTATCAGGTGTGCACAATTGTGTTGATTGATCTCCTGTTTTTAGAAACTAGCATTTTACAGTCATTCATTTTCAATCTGGTAATCAGGCTGATTAAACTTTGACAAGCATAAAGGAAAAAAACAAAAAAGGAAATAATAACTCTTCTGCTAAATTTTAACCAGAGAAGAAAGCTGACAGCCCTGGGAGGGAGAAATGATGGGTATTTAAAAAATAAAATTTGAAAAAACAGTCAGCATCTGGAGGGTCCTTGTTAAACTCCTTGTTAAGATAATTAGTGATATAAAACTTTGAATCTTAAATCACCTCCAAAATTTTTTTTAGCTTGATTAACATGAGGAAAATCTCTGAAAGTGATACATGAGGTATTGTTTTTTATTTCCTCTTTTTCTTTTTCTTTTCCTTTTTCTTTTGTTGTTGTTGTTTGTTGTTTTCTTGTTTTGCTCTCTTACCATCAGCTCTTCACCTGTGAGCCTGGTTGACTTTCTAATCACTTCATCCTTCTCCAGTGGTTCCAAGTGGGGGCAGTTTTGCCCCCCAGGGGATATTTGACAATATCTGGAGACAGTTTTTGTTGTTACAACTTGGGCTAGGGCTGCTACAGGCATCCCGTGGATGGCGGCTGGGACTGCCCGCTCCAGGATGCTCGGACGGCACCCTTTGCCCCCAACTAGGAATTATCCAGCTCCAACATTAGTAAGGCTGAGAAAGCATTCCTTTTCCCTATGGTTCTGTGTTGGGAAGTCCTCATTCTGGTAGCTCACTGTTCTAAATGTAACCTGGATGTCACCAGAGATTCACTCTGGTCTTGGAGCATTAGGGAACATTATACAGGAGGGAAGCTGACACTCTGAGGGAGGTCCGATGTCCTCCTCAAGAATTTTGAAGATGTTTGGGAGCTCATGTTCTCAAGATCTCTCATCCTTGGCCTTGTGCTTCTCATAAACACATAGATTTTAATTCTATCTTTTCATCTACTGTTCTTTTTAAATTTTTATTTATTTTTTATTTTTATTTTTTAGTTTTTTTTAATGTTTATTTTTGAAGAAGAGAGAGTGTGAGTGGGGGAGGGGCAGAGAGAGAGAGAGGGAGACATAGAATCTGAGACAGGCTCCAGACTCTGAGCCATCAGCACAGAGCCCCATGTGGGACTCAAACCTACAAACTGTGAGATCATGACCTGAGCTGAAGTCGGACGCTCAACCAACTGAGCCACCCAGGTGTCCCCCCCACTTTTTAAAATTAAGTAAACTCTTGGGGTGCCTGGGTGGCACAGTCGGTTAAGCGTCTGACTTCAGCCAGGTCACGATCTCGCGGTCCGTGAGTTCGAGCCCCGCATCGGGCTCTGGGCTGATGGCTCGGAGCCTGGAGCCTGTTTCCGATTCTGTGTCTCCCTCTCTCTCTGCCCCTCCCCCGTTCATGCTCTGTCTCTCTCTGTCCCAAAAATAAATAAACGTTGGGAAAAAAAAATTTAAAATTAAGTAAACTCTACACCCAACGTGGGGCTCAAACTCACAACCCTCACAACCCAGTGATCAAGGGTCACATGCTCTGCCAACTGAGCCAACCAGGTGCCCCTACCCTCCTACTGTTGTTCTCTCTGCTCCCCTCCAAACCAGATTGGAAGTTGACCTCCCTGCTTCTTTATATTCATAAAAACCTTAAAGAAATTTTTCAATGTTTATTTATTTTTGAGAGAGAGACAGAGAGACAGAGACAGACAGCAAGCAGGGGAGGGGCAGAGAGAGAGACACACAGAATCTGAAGCATCCTCCAGGTTCCAGACTGTCAACACAGAGCCTGACGTGGGGCTTGAACTCACGAACTTTGAGATCATGACCTGAGCCGAAGTTGGATGCTTAGCCGACCAAGCCACCCAGGTGCCCCAAAGTCTTCTTTTTTTCTTTTTTTTAATATTTATCTTGAGAGGTAGGGATGAAGGGGCAGAGAGAGAGAGAGGAAGAGAGAGAATCCTAAGCAGGCTCCTCGCTCAGCAAAGAGCCAGATGAGGGGCTTGTGAGATCATGACCTGAGCCAAAACCAGGAGTTGGACACTTAACCAGTTGAGCCACCTAGGCACTCCTTCATAAAAACCTTATGGAAGGTTTTAGTGTAACAGACTTTGCTGACTTTTTGTTTTGTTTTGTTTTTGGTGCATATGTGGGGTAATATCCTGGAGGAGGGAATTTACTTTTTGTAGTCACAAAAGAACAGACAGTAGTCTATTAAAATTTCTTTAGTCATCCCTATGTGTCGCTTGGCCATCTTCCTCCTTTTCCACAATCCTCTTCTGTAGTTGTACAGACCCTCAACCTGCAGGTTTCCTGGTGAAATCCGATTCCCCAGTACTGGACTGAGCATAGTAATTTAGTATTCTCTGTCTGGTTTGGCTCCAAACCTCCCTGTGCATAATTTGGGACACATTGTGGAGTGTTACTCTGCAGGGGGCGTCCCCTCTAGGTCCTGCTTTACCTTACAAAGAGATCAGATGAAGGTTTTGAACTTCTGACTTCTTCCTTTCTCGGTGTCTGACCAATTTCTAAAAGAGACAGAAGAAATATGGAGAATTGTGTGGGTAAGGGATGGTGTTCCTCATTCTTCCTGACTCCTGTTAGAGGTCAGACTGGACTTTCCAGCTCCTTCCCCCTTTTCCCCTTTGTTTGCAGAACTATTTGCCCCTGGAAGACTCACACAATGTCGAGTCACAGAAACCACAGCGTAAAGAAACCCGAGGACACATCTAGTTTAAGCTTTTCAGTTTAGAAGTAAGGGGATTGTTTAGGATTAACCCAAGGCTCATTAGGTATTCAGTGTCTGAATCCAGGCACCTGTTTCCTGATACTTTCTCACCATGATCACTGGGAGGAAAAGACCCAAATCCCAGTTCTCAAGGAAATCTCTACAGCATCCTGAGCCTCAGTGTCCTTGCTAAAAAAAACCAGTAAGAAGTGGGATTAGAGGATCTCTAAGGTCCTTTTAAATACAAGCAATCAAATAATTATTAAATGTTGCTTTCAGATTCTCTGAACATCCTCCAAGTTAGCAAATCACACAAATATATTTTTCCAACCATATTAAAAAGTTTTACTTTTCACCTATGTGACATTTTATTTATTTATTTAATTAATTAAAAAAAGTTTTATTTATTGTTTTTGAGAGAGAGAGAGAGAGCACAAGCAGGGGAGGAGCAGAGAGAGAGGGAGACACAGAATCCGAAGCAGGCTCCAGGCTCTGAGCTGTCAGCACAGAGCCGGACGCAGGGCTCAAACTCACAATCTGTGAGATCACAAGCTGAGCTGAAGTCAGACACTTAACCAACTGAGCCACCCAGGAGCTCCAACCTATGTGACATTTTAAAAGAGACTTAATAGGAGTGCCTGGGTGGCTCAGTTGGATAAACATCCGACTTCGGCTCAGGTCGTGATCTCACAGCTTGTGAGTTTGAACCCTGTGTCCTGCTCTGTGCTGACAGCTCACAGCCTGGAGCCTGCTTCGGATTCTGTGTCTCCCTCTCTCTCTGCCCCTCCCCTGCTTGCACTCTGTCTCTCTCTCCCTCAAAATAAATAAACATTAAAAAAATTAAAAGAAAAAAAAGAGACGTAACAGTCTAATGGATAAGAGCACAGATACTAAACCTAAAATACTTTGGTGGGAATCCAGGCTCAGTGTCTTACTAGACAAGCTGTGTGACCTTGGGCAAGCCACTTAACCTCTCTGTGCCCTTAGGGGAATGATAATCATAATGCCTATCCAAAGATAGCTCCGTGGATTAATGAGTTTATGAAAGCACTTAAAACAGCAGCCAGCACACTGTATGTACCATGTAAGTGCTTACTCTCATTATTTCAGGCACCTGCATTTGGTAGGCTACAGATCAGGAGATAAAATAATTAGGTTAGAATAGGAAGATTACAGGGATACACTCTTTGCTTTGGATATACTTCTTTTCTTGCATTTTAAGAACCAAAGAGCAATGTGTCAGTTTATAAGAGGCTCTCCCAGTATTATTTTTAGACTCTTAAGAGGAGAAACTTTTAATCATACTTGCACTTGAGATGACAAATTATTCGTGTCCTGACAACGTATCAGTTATTGAGGGTGGGCTGAAAACATCAAGATTGTGCTATGTAAGCACTTTGGCTTGTGCTGTTGAGCGAGGCTCTTTGGAATGTGTTACAGACAATTTATAGTTCCTGCAAGAATCCAGAGGAAAGCCAAATGCATGCCAACTGGGGCTTGATAGCATTGGTCTTTGAATGCAATTTTTCTAATCCTTGCAGTCAGAAGAGACGTGTTTTGCCTTGGGAACCCCACCTGTATTTAAGTTAAATTATTTTTAATTAGTTTCAAATTATTTTCCTGGGAGGTCTTAGACTTGAAAATTCCTGCTCTCCCTCTCTTTCTTTCTCTCTCTCAATGATCTCATTCAGAAGCCTCCAGTCAGACTTATCCGGCCCAACCTTGGGCAAGAGTTTATCCCAAAGTCATTTGGGTCTTAGAATATTTGCCAGTTGAGATCCAAAGGTGAGAACAGCTTGGGGACGGTTCTGGAACAGAAGTCCCCCAGTGAGGGCCCTGCCTGATCCAACACCTGGTGACTGCTTCCGTCAGATGTGATAATGGAGGTGCCCGTCTCTTTCCTTCCTCCCCCTGCATTTTGGAGATGAGACTGGAAAGCTGCAGAGGTGGGTGAGGTCAGCAGCCTCAGCCTCTGCCAGCAAGTCGAGGGGTGGGCGAGCAGGCTCTGTGAGTCACAGGTGCGGAGTCACCAGGCAGGCAAGAAAGGAATGTTTCAGGTCTTAACTTGGGTCCTCTGTTGACAATGAAGGACAGCCAAGTCACAGGGTGTCACCTGTTATGCTGAGACAATTTATACATAAATCAGGCCCCATTCGGGGTGAGTATCAGTTGGAAAGTGTGCCAGGCCGCTGAGTCTGCTCATTGCTGGGCCAGGGATGAATCTGTGGCTTAAAAAGAAAAATCCAAGCAGGCAGAGAAATGTCAAAGCAAGAACAAGGTGGCTCAGAGGGAGGGCAGGGCTTCCTAAATCTTCTGAAGCCTCTTCAAATGTTCTTTTTGGCGTGTTAACTTCTAGAAGTCCTGTCCTTCTTTCATGGATCAATGGCTTCATCTACTCAGTACATCCAGATGTTTGTTCTCTTCCGTGGTGATTTAGTGGTGTGTACATCCAGGCCCCTTTGCTCATAATGTTCACGTTCTTTCTACACTGGACCTCGATTTTGATCCTAGACCGTCTTCTGCAGTGGCATTAGAAGGCCACTGCAGCTCTATAGAAATGTCACCAAGTCCCAAAAGACCAGTGGGTCCAGCATGACCCTCTGAGAACATTTTCAGAAAGAAACTACTTTCCTAAACTTAGATTCCATGAGGGTTTCCAAGGCTTCTCTGAGAAGAGCCATCAGGAATCCGATCTCAAAATAAAGGCGAGCCATGGAACACAATGGAAAGCACAGGGGCTGCAGGAAATGGAATCCTGAGTCAGAAGAAAAGGAAGACGAGCAGGGCGGAAAGTTGATTTGAAGCCTTCTGGAGATCCCTGGATGAACAAACTTGAAGGGGGTCAGGTGTTTCTGGACCTTTGATTCTCCAGCAGATTATATCATTTAATCTTGAGTTTAATATATGGGAATTATTTGCACCATTTTATAAATCAAAGAGAAATCAAGAGTAGAAGTGATACACTCAAGGGTGTTGTACTCCCTGGGTCCCTTGGCTGGTGAGCATGACCGTGATAGCTTCCCTCCTTTCTGAAGAACATCACATCCAACTCTCATGGACTCCACCTCTGCCTCACTGACACCTTGATATGTTCCAGTCCCTCCTCTCTGCAGAGCTCTGCTGGTCGGCAGAGAGCACCGGCCATGCTCAGCCGCCCCTTGTCCTGTGTATGTGCCTTTCTGAGGCTTTGCTCTGCTCCTATGTCTACCATTAGGCAGTAAATCCCTCACCAACTAGAACTGTGCCATAGTCTTCTCTGAGAGAGAGAGAGAGAGAGAGAGAGAAGGGGGAGGGGCAGAGAGAGAGAGACGGAGACACAGAATCTGAAGCAGGCTCCAGGCTCCAAGCTGTCAGCACAGAGTCCCCGATGCGGGGCTTGGGGCTTGAACACAGCAGCTGTGAGATCATGACCTGAGCTGAAGTTGGACGCTCAATAGACTGAGCCACCCAGGCGCCCCAACATTTACTTTGAAACTATAATTTTTTTAAGGGGTGAGGGAGGATAGAATAGATGAAAAATGTGCTGAATGACTAATACTGGGTAAAGTGCTTTATAGGCAAGATCTTATTTAATCCTGAATTTCATATGTGGGATTTATTTGCACCATTGTATAACTCAAGAAACAGAAACTCAATAGCAGAAGTGGCACACTCAAGTAAGTTATGGAGTTAGTTTCTGAGCTAGTTCCTGCTGACTCCAAAGACTGAGCTTCTCTGTTACCCCATACGTACAGTGAAGATTTTTCAGTGTATGATTTAGTAAATCCTGAATCAGACTTCTCTTTCTAACTGGGCAGGCCCTAATTTCTAATTCTTGTGAGAGCTGGTTTCAAGCATAAGAAACTCAGTATGTGTGCACAATATATTTAAAAAGATAAATGTGTCGACAGAAATTCATGCTTAAAATGCACAAAGCTAGGGCATTTCCTAAATGAAATTCTTTTTTCCCCTCTATTTAAAAAAAAAAGACAAACCAACAAACTTTTCTTTTTTCTCTAAGTCAAGTTAAAAGCAGAGTAAAAGGGAGGATCTTAGTAGTAGACCATTCCATTGAGAAGAGTGATTTGTCTTCATTAATTTTCTACTTTTTATATGCAAATTGTATGCACTCTTTCCTTCTGTTATTTATACCAGTGGCAAATTGTAATTCACTCCCATGAAGGAATGCCACTAAAAATGAAAAGAACCTAATCTTTAAAATTAGCCAGACTTTCTCCAATTTGGGTGGAGGTGCAGGAGCCTGCCTGAACGAATGGGGTCAGTTAAAGGACTTTTCGAAGATTTTTTCCTAGTCTAAGAGCCATTTAATTATTCTGCTTTCCTGAATTATTTCCTGCCTCACATTTTAATATATATCAAATCAGGAGGCATCTTCTTATTGATGTAGGCATTTAAAGTGTTTATATTTCTTTATTTCCCTCCCCCCCCCCCTCACCATTTCTTTGGTTGTGTCTCACAATTGATGGCATCTTAGAATTGAGTGAATCTAGGAATCTGTATGGGTATGTTCAGGAGCTGTTCTGATTCTCTGTAAGCTTCTCTCCCTCCTATTCTGATAATATTTCTGTCCAAATTTTCTCCTGGCTGGGTAATGTCACAACCCTCTATCATCCATTAGTTACTTACCTATTGAATAATATATTGTGATATGGACTCCTGGCTGGCTCAGTCAGTTAAGCATCCAACTCTGATCTCAGTTCAGGTTTGATCTCAGGGTTATGAGTTCAAGCCCTATGTAGGGCTCTGTCCTGGGCATGAAACCTACTTTGAAATATATCTATCTAGAACACCTGGGTGGCTCAGTTGGTTAAGCATCTGCCTTCTGCTCAGATCATGACCTCATGGTTCATGAGTTTGAGCTCCATGTTGGGCTCTGTGCTGATAGCTCAGAGCCTGAAGCCTACTCCAGATTCTGTGTCTCTCTCTCTGTCACTCCCCTACTTTGCTCTGTCTCTCTCTCCTTCTCAAAAATAAATAATAAACATTAAAATTTAAAAAAAAATTTTAAGTTTATTTTTGAGAGACAGCGTGAGCAGGGGAGGGGCAGTGAGAGAGGGAGACACAGAATCTGAAGCAGGCTCCAGGTTCTGAGCTGTTAGCACAGTGGGGCTTGAACCCACGAACTGCAAGATCATGACCTGAACCGAAGTCGTACGCTTAACCAACTGAGCTACCCAGGCGACCCCCAAATTTTTTTAAATCAATCTATCATCTATCTATCTATCTATCTATCTATCTATCTATCTATCTATCTATCTATCATGATAACCTGCTGTCCCTTATGTTTGGAATACCCTTCCTTTGTTGAATATGTAATATCTGTCTTTTGGAATCTCTTCTGATCTGTTGATGCTGAGAGTGAAGAATCCAATGTCAAGACATACAGGTGAGCAACACAAGATCCCTAGGGCTCTCGAGAAGAAGATAGACCCTAAGCACACACTTCTCCAAATTCAGACCAGCCTGACTCCTCCTGGTTGTCATGGTGGTGGGAGGGGGCTAATTCAGGAAAGAGTTTGGGAATGGGTGGACACCACATGGCTTCACTTAGGGCCCAGGCTTGCTCTGTGAAATCTGCTTGAGATTGAAGCTTGCCTTAGGTGAGTCAGGTCTGCTGGAATCATTTTAGAAGACGGTTCGTTTTACTATTGAAACTGACCAAAAAGCTCTGTTCTTTGTCTGAGGCACCATCACCAAGTGGTAACAGACCTCGGGCAAGGCATGTTGAAAGTAAGTGACTGGAGAAAAATAAAGCCTGTTCCCAATGGGATCTCATCAAGGTTCAATACACTGGTTACTCAGCTTAGGTCACAGATGCAGAAGTTAGGGACAAGCTCTCAACACACTCTGCATTGCTTTCCTGAGCTGCACCCACTGTGAAGGATTGAGGGTCTGTGTTGTAACTCAGAGGCTCCTCACGTTCACCTGTAGGACATCATTAATCTTTCTTGGAGTGAGAAATAGGATTATAAAATAATTATGAGAAATCATGATAATATAAAATAAAAACAATACATTGTAACAATTACTAATACTTGACAGTTTCTGGAGACATATTTGGTTGTCCACAGTGGGTTGGAGGGGAGGTTGGATTCTATTGGCGTCTGGTATATGGAAGCCAGGGATGCTGTTCCCCATCCTACAAATCACAGGACAATGCTCTCAACAAAATGTCAATAGTGCTGAGACCGGGGAGCCCTGTATTGGGCCCTCACCCCTCTATCACAGGAACGTAGCAATATATATGTTTTAAAATAACCTCTTAATTTTAGAATAGTTTTAGATTAACAGAAAAGTTGCAGATTCAGTGCAGGGAGTTCCCTTGTACTCTACATCCAGTGTCCATATTTTATATTAGGATGATGCATTGGTCACAACTAATGAACTGATACATTATTATTATTATTAACTAGTGTCCATACTTCATATTTCCTTTGTTTTTACTAATGTCCCTTTTCTGTTCCAGGATCTCATGTTACACTTAGATGTCATGTCTCCTTAGGCCTTTATTTATTTATTATTTTTTAAAATATAATTTATTGTCAAGTTAACTAACATACAGTGTATACCATGCACCCTTGGCTTCAGGAGCAGATTCCCATGATTCATCGCTTACATATAACACCCACTGCTCGTCCCAACAAGTGCCCTCCTCAGTGCCCATCACCCATTTCCCCCTCTCCCCCGCCCCCTACTTTAACCCTCAGAGAACACTTTGTTCTCTGTATTTAAGAGTCTCTTGTGGTTTGCCTTCCTCTCTGTTTGAAACTATTTTTCCCCTTCCCTTCCCCCATGGTCTTCTGTTAAGTTTCTCAAATTCTACACATGAGTGAAAACATATAGTATCTGTCTTTCTCTGACTGACTTATTTCACTTAGCATAATACCTTCCAGTTCCATCCATGTTGTTGTAAATCTTAGGTCTTTTCTTTAGATTGTGACAGTTTTTAGCCTTTTATTTTTTTAGAAGGGGGAGGGGTAGAAATGTGGGAGAGAGGATCTGAAGCAGGCTCTGTGCCAACAGCAGAGAACCCCATGTGAGACTCAAACTCATGAACTGTGAGATCATGACCTGAGCCGAAGTCAGAAGCTTAACTGACTGAGCCACCCAGGTGCCCCTAGGCTTTCCTTGGTTTTGATAACAGTGACAACTTTGAGGAGTACCAGTTAAGTATATTGTAGAATGTCTTTAGGTTTGTCTGATGCTTTTTTCATGGCTAGAATGGGGTTACAGCCTTTTCTCTCTTTCTTTCTTTTTTGCAGTTTATTTATTTTGAGAGAGAGAGAGAGAGAGAGGAGCGAGCATGAGCAGGGGAGAAGCAGAGAGAGAGAATCCCAAGCAGGCTCCACGTTGTCTGCACAGAGCCTGATGCAGGGTTCAAAACCATGAGATCGTGATTTGAGCCCCAGAGATCAAGAGTGGGACAGATGCCCAACCAACCGAGCCACCCAGGCACTCTTGGGGTTACAGGATTTTTAAAAAAAAAATTTTTTTTTCAACGTTTATTTATTTTTGGGACAGAGAGAGACAGAGCATGAACGGGGGAGGGGCAGAGAGAGAGGGAGACACAGAATCGGAAACAGGCTCCAGGCTCTGAGCCATCAGCCCAGAGCCTGACGCGGGGCTCGAACTCATGGACCGCGAGATCGTGACCTGGCTGAAGTCGGAGGCTTAACCGACTGCGCCACCCAGGCGCCCCGGGGTTACAGGATTTTTGAAGGAAGACCACAGAGTTAACTATCATTCTCATCACATCGTGTCAGGGGTACCTGCTAACTGGCCGCTGTTGACCTTGATCACCTGGCTGAGATTGGGTTTGCCAAGTTTTTCTGTGGCAGTTAGTCTCCCCCTGCCCTTCTCCATGCTGTATTCTTTGGAAGGAATATAGTATGTGCAACCCACACTAAAGAGAGGGAGTTATGCACCACCTCTTTGCAGAGGGAGTATCTATGTGTATCTATATCTATATCTATCTATCTATCTATCTATCTATCTATCTATATCTTATTTGAAACTTTCCGCACTACAGATTTGCCTACCCACCCCTTATTTACGTATATATTCAATCACTTGTTTATCAGTGCAGTGAGTTGAATGGTGGCCCCTAAAAGGATATGTCCATGTCTTTTTTTTTTTTTTTTTTAATTTTTTTTTTTTCAACGTTTATTTATTTTTGGGACAGAGAGAGACAGAGCATGAACGGGGGAGGGGCAGAGAGAGAGGGAGACACAGAATCAGAAACAGGCTCCAGGCTCCGAGCCATCAGCCCAGAGCCTGACGCGGGGCTCAAACTCACAGACCGCGAGATCGTGACCCGGCTGAAGTCGGACGCTTAACCGACTGCGCCACCCAGGCGCCCCTGGATATGTCCATGTCTTAACCCCTGCAACCCAAGGGTGATCTTATTTGGGAAAAGGTCTTTGTGAATGTAATTAAATAAGAATCTTAGATGAGATCATCCTGGATTATTTGGGTGGGCCCTAAATCCAATGACAAGTATTCTCTAGCGGACATACAGTTTTATATTAGTTTCAGGTGTGCAGGGTAATGATTTGACATTTATATACACTGTGAAATGAATGCCTCAATAAAGGACGAGTATTTTCATAAGAGGAAGAAGACACAGACACAGAGGAGAAGGCCATGTGAAGGTGAAGCAGAGGTTGGAGGACACAACCACAAGCCCAAGACTATCTGGAGCCACCAGAAACTGAAAGGGGCAAAGAATAGATTCTCCCAAAGATCCCCACATGGATCATGGCCCTGTTGACATCTGGATTTCAGACTTCTGGCCTTTAGAACTGCGAGAAATGAGGGGCGCCTGGTTGGCTCTGTGGGTTAAGTGTCCGACTCGTGATTTCGGCTCAGGGCATGAGCTCGAGTTTGAGAGTTTGAGCCCCATGCCGGACTCTGTGCTGATGGCATGGAGCCTACTTCAGATTTCCTCTCTGTCTCTCAAAATAAATAAATAAACTTAAATAAAAAAAAAAAAAAAACTGTGAGAGAAGAAATTCCAACTGTTTTCAGCCGCCCAGTTTGTGGTCACTTGTTATGGAAGCCACATTTTATTGCTAGATCGTTCCAGCTTCGGCCACTGGGAGCCCTTTCACTTGGCAGCAGAAGCCTCTCCCTGGCATCCCTGCCTCCTGTCCTGGTGTGTGCTGCCCGTCCCCTGAGTGCCAACTCGGGGGTGCAGGGCTTGACCCTGCTTGGCAGAGCCCCTCAGTTAGTTCTGCCTGGAACCTGGCCATCTCCAAATCCTAACCAGAAAGTGACCTTAATGCTTTATTACTCCTTAATCAATCTGCCACCTATCAGCTCACCCAGGAGTTTAAGTGCCACTTTCCAGAAGGTTTGCCACAGGAGGAAAGAAATCATCGAGAATGTTGGCACTGTGCAGGCTTTTCTGTGCCCTAAAATTTTTTACGTATCTTCGCGTTCTACTTGCAGAGCATTAATGAGAGGAGGCAGAAGCAGACATGTGCTTTCAGACTGCTTTGAAGTTGGCCTGTCTAACGGATATGTTTTCATGGGAAGGCCGAGGGAAGGAAAAGTTTCCTGATAGCACATTTAAAATTTTAGGTACTTTAGGTCAGGTGCACATACGAGTTAGCTGAGGTGTCCTTTGCAAGCCTAAATGAAAGCCAGCATCCCAGTTTCCCTGAGGAATTTCCCGGGAGGTTTTGAGGGTTATAATTGAAATCACTCTCAATGTAATATGAAGAAACAAAACCCTTTTTGTCATTTTAGACTTCCTCTCTTTGTAAGGCAGAGGGGTTCAGTGTCCAGCGGCTACACATCTTGTAGAATTATCACATATGTCTCCTTCATAGAGGACAGGCTTGTTCTGAGAACCGAAAGCGATAACAAGTGGAGATGGTGGGACTCATGGGTGGCTCAGTCAGTTCAGTGTCTGGCTCTTGATATTGAATCAGTCATGATTTCGTGGTTTGTGAGCTCGAGCTCCGTGTTGGGCTCTGCGCTATGCTTGGAATTCTCTCTCTCCCTCTCTCTGCCCCTCCCCTGCTCTCTCTCTCTCTCAAAACAAACAAACAAACAAACAAACAAACAAACGTGAAAAAAAAAAAGTGGTGATGATGCTGAGAGGGAACAGAAAGACCCAATCTCTGTTCCCCCAGACCTGCACTCCTCAGACTTTCCCGTGTTCCAAAATGCTCCTAGTTTATGAGCCTTGAACCTGGGCTGTCACCTTTGGCCACTTGCTTCCCCTGCTCCTCCTTTGTTCTCCCGCTGCACCATCCACACACCAAGTACATGCCATTTATCCTTTTTAAAGTCTCCTCTACCTATTTGGTAATTTTAGTTGTCAGAGCCAGCACCCTAATCCCGACCCTTATCACTTTATTTCTGGAATATTGAAAGACTTTTAATTTAATTACTTACCTTTACACTCTCCAGTATGTTCCCCTATGTGCACTAATGCATAATCACATTTCCTAAACACAATCCTGTGTCTTGTTATGCCTCAGCTCATTATCCTTCGATGCTTCCCCAATGCCTGAGCAAGAGGGTACATACTCTTTACGGTTACTTTGAAGTTTGCCCAGATCCACAGCTTAGCACGCCTGTCCAACTGTAATTCTTGTAACTCAAAAATGGCATGAAAGCTTAGAGCTCACTGACCTGATTATTAACCCTGGGAAGATGCCTATTCCTATTACAATTTCCTCTCATTCTTACCTCCTATCTTGAATGCCCTTTCTTCTTTCCACTATGTGACCCATAATTTAAATGCCCTGCCCCAAACACGTGCTCCTCTCTTAAGGGTCCGCAAGTTGTCCAAGCTTCAGGCGATGGCTTTCTTCTTTCAATTCTTGTGTTCTCACTGGCCATTCCAATATTTTCCAAACTGAGTTCGGCAGGAGCATGCTATAGCAGTAGTTCTCAAACTTTGGCATGCGTGAGAAATCACCTGGATGGCTTTTCTTTTGGTTTGTTTATTTATTTTGACAGAGAGAGCATGTGCATGCAAGAGGGAGCAAGGCAGGGGCAGAGAGAGGGAGAGACAGAATCCTAAGCACGCTCCACACTGCCAGCACAGAGCCTAACGCAAGGCAGACTTGAGAACTGTGAGATCATGACCCGAGCTGAAACCAAGAGTCAGATGATTAATCGACTGAGCCACCCAGTTGGCCCCTGGGTGGCTTCTTAAACAGAGATTTCTGAGTCTCTGCCAGCATTTCTGATTCAGTAGGTCTGTGGTGGGTCAGAAAATGGGATTCTATACTGAGACCCAGACGTTTTGGATGCTGCCAGTCTGGCGACCACACTGAGAGAGCTGCTGTCCTATGGTTTTAAAATTTTCAGGGCGCCTTGGTGGCTCAGTCAGTTAGGTGTCCGACTTCAGGTCAGGTCATGATCTCGTGTTTTGTGGGTTTGAGCCCCACTTTGGGGGGATGCTGGCAACTCAGAGCCTGGAGCCTGCTTCGGATTCTGTGTCTCCCTCTCTCTCTCTGCCCCTCCCCCCTTTTTTTCTCTCTCTCAAAAACAAATAAACATTAAAAAAAATAAAAAATAATTTAAAATTTTCGTGCCCATCAGCATCCCCTGGGGTGCTGGTAAAAAAGATCGATTCCAGGGAACTCACCTTATGGTCTGATGAGGTAGGTCTGGGCTAGGTAAGATCTTTTCTAAAATCAGGCTCAGGGTAATTCTGACTCAGGTGGTCCTCATGTCTGCCTGAGAAATCTTGTTCTGGAAAATGCAGGGGTTCTCATTTCTGAGACTAGTAGCAATCTTGTTTGGCTTTGACTGCTTAGTATCTGTGTGTTTGGTCTCTTGTCAGTTAGAGCTGGTATCTTGGGAAGATTATTCCCATGGGATAGATAGTCAGGACAAGTATTTTGGATTTCACTCAGAAAAAATAGTTTTTGTGCATTATTAATTCCTGTTAATTCTTTTGATGAGAGTAAGAAAGAATTAAATTGCTAGGGAGGTGGGTAGGAGAGCTGGGGCTGGGCTCTGTGCAAAGGACTCAGGCCATTTTGAATTCCCAGGATGTGCCTCCACTCTCCCTGATGTGGGCACGTGAAGGTCACCTCTCATATTTCTCTTATCCCTTGAGGTGAGAATTGAATCACCATATCCCTGTGTTCAGGATGCACTCTGATTTCGAGGTTAAAAAAAGGCATTTTGTCCTTTGCTTTCAGGTAGTTTCTTATGAATGCTAAACTTTAAAAAATGAATCTAAATGCCACTTTCCTTTCAGCTTGAAGAGTAAAAAAGATTGAGGGCACAGGAGAAGGAAGATGAAGTTTTACTTCTACCTTGCGTCATGGCTTAATGTTTGATCAAGAGTGATGTGCATGGGATCAGGAGAGGCATGGAGAGGGAGGGACAGGAAAGCTGGCGATTCAGTCTGTATTTGCCCCATGACGTTGTGTGCATGGTACAGAAGGCTTGTAGCTTGAGGTTCTCTCTTTAATGCACTGACCAGATGGCATATGTCTTTCCATTGCTTAGAGGAGAAGCTAGGGAAAAAGATTAGAAAGCGATCATTCATGAAGATGTCAGAATTTTTAAAAGTTTATATTTAGTTTTAAACAGAATTTCCTAGACTTACTCTGATCATTATTAGCATTTCCCCGGACAGTGTTCCCCAGAACACCTGTAAAAAAATGTTTGCGTAAATGTACGTATGGACAACTGAACTTCTGTGTTTTAGTAATGGAAGTGCTGGCCCTTCTAAGCCCTTATCTGAATTATTTTAAAGGAGTTCTAGAAGTGTGGATATTCCCTGTTACAAAGAATGGCTTTAGAACATCCTGATGGTCCTCAGGAATAGCACAATGCCTTAAAGTTCCAATCCAAGGTAGTTTTAAGAAAATTAAATAAGTATTGATTCATTTGACCCAGAAAATAGTGGTTTTTGTTTTTGTTTTTGTTTTTTAAAGAGCTGCATTTCATTTTAGGCCAAGTCCTAATTTTAGAGTTGGAAAGAAGCTTCCAGTTGCAAACTGAGGTCCGGACAAGTGAGGTGACCTGAGTGGAAAAAGCTTGAATGACTAACAGAAGGAAAAGCTGGGGGTAAAAGGAAATTGTACACCTATGCAAGGGAATCTAACACAAGTATTAGATTCACAAGAAGAGAAATGACTGACAGGGTGACCTGGAAGAATGCCCCTCAGACATTGTTGAGTAAAAATGAAGCAAATTGCAAAGTAATATGTATAGGATGATCTCAACTTCGCAAAATAAAACAAGGCAAGCCAATACCTAAACCCCAAAACAAAACAAAAAGCAAACCCATATGTAAAGAAACATGTTTCGATACGTTCGAGCATGAGAAAAAGCATGAAAGAATACTTCAAAATGTTGGCACTGGTTATCTAGGAAGGGGAGAGAAGGCGTTTTCAGTTTTTCCTTTCAGTGGTTCTGTGTCGTTTGCTTAGGGGCACTGACTCTATGCTTTGGTAGATGAATGGAAAATTCAATAAGATATTTCTTTTTTTTTTTTTTTTACTGTTTTTTATTTATTTTTGAGAGAGAGACAGAGCACAAGCAGGGGAGGGGTAGAGAGAGAGGAGACACACAATCTGAAGCAGCTCCAGGCTCTGAGCTGTCAGCATAGAGCCCTATGCGGGGCTCAAACTCAAAAGCTGAGAGATCATGACCTGAGCCGAAGTCGAAGGCTTAACCGACTGAGCCACCCAGGTGCCCCAATAAGATATTTCTTTTAAAAAGCATTCAAAAGAGGAAGGCCTCAAAGTATTCCAAAATATTTTGTTAGAAACACAACCATTGTTTTCCCTCCCCTTTAAGGGAGCTGTGACGAGCCATCAGCTGTGTAGCAAACAAGAACTCAGGAAGTTCTTGGGCACACTTGGTTTGTCCTCAGGTACAGAATGCTCTTTCCCTGAGATGTCCTTAAAATGGTTAACCTGCCTTTTAAACTGGAGACTTTCAAGCAAGGGTGAAAACCGACTGGGTGCCTTGGTCAGTTAAGCGTCTGACTTCAGCTCAGGTCATGATCTCACGGTGTGTGAGCTGGAGCCCCACATCAGGCTCTCTCCTGGCAGCATAGAGCCTGCTTCCGATCCTCTGTCCCGGCTCTCTCTGCCCCTCCCCCACTCATTCTCTCTCTCTCTCTCTCTCTCTCTCTCTCTCTCTCTCTCTCTCATTCAAAAATAAACACTAAAAAAAAAAAGGTATTTAAAAAAAGGTGAAATTCACTTAAAGGCCGCCTAAATTATTGAAAAAATTGCTTGGAGTGTTCTGAATATTGAGGTTGGAAATGTCCAGCTAGAAGATCCCATATTAGAGCAATTTCATAGCACAATGAATCTACTAATGAGGATTACTGTGTTAGGCCCAGAGGGAACCCAAAGCAGTGCCCCCAAACACTGCCCTTGGTCTCCAGGGAGTTTATCGTGAAGACGAAAAGACTAAATACACATAAAAATTAGAGAATGTAATGAGACAAAATATAATTTATCTGTGCAGTGCTTACTTTCAGTGCTGTAGACATTCAAAAAAATGGACAGATGAGTGAGGGCTGTTGGATTTGCATCCACAATGACAGTGCAGATTTTGCGTAACTAGAAATAAAATAAAATAAGATAAAATAAAAAATAAGAATCCTTGAAATTCAAGGAAAACAATTTATTCAAAAAACCAGAATATAAAGGAACTGGAATTCTCTTCAAAACTGTGCTAGTGAGGGTGTCTGGGCGGGTCAGTTGGTTGAGTGTTGACTTTTGATATCGACTCAGGTCATCATGCCAGGGTCGTGGGATTGAGCACCACATCAGACTCTGTGCTAAACATGGAACCTGCTTAGGATTCTCTCTCTCTCTCTCTCTCTCTCTCTCTCTCTCTCCCTCTCTCCCTTTCTCTTTCTCTCTCTCTCTAACCCACCACCCTCCTCCCCTTCTCACGCACTCTCTTTTTCTAAAATAAATTTAAAAAAATAAAATAAAATTGTGCTAGTGGACAGCATCTACCATTTGACTTTTCTTCATGTTCATGGTGATTCTGAAGGTGGCTAGCCAAGGTGGCTGAGCCTTTGGTATCATTTAAATAATTTCTCAGTTTCTCCTTCTTCTAGGGGCTCTGAAGGGAACCACTTGTATAAATCTACACATGGGACAGCTGCTGCAAATATTTGTTAAGAAAGCACAATGATTTCCCTGGCAATGTTTGTGTCTTCTGTGGAACTCCCCGAAATCATCTCCAGAGCTTTGTAGGCTTGCCCCCTATTCTGGGCAGCCATCCAGCCAGGGCAGGGATTTGAAACATTTAGTGCTTAGCTCTTTGGACGCTAGTGTTTTCCCTGCCAAAGCTGTGTAAACTCCTTCCTGGATGTTGTGATTACCTACAGCACCATTAGTAACGATAGGTACTCGTATAGTCTCCATTTGTAAAGTGCTTTACCCTGGCACTCACTTCTTATTTATTAGATGTTAATGCTTAATCACAGTATGTCTTTGCCAAGCCTTAGCCAATGCTTGGCTTCTGGGATGGGGTGCCCGACCCCTTTCCCCCTCCTGCACTGGATGAATGTGGGCTTATCCAGTGTAACTCCATCAGCACAGCCTAACACTGGCTCCTTGTGTGTCTGTGCCCTGATGACAGGAGACTGGAGAGCAAAGCAGGTAGAACCTGACCTGATCCTGGGCTGTGTTCAGCCCTTTGGTACCAGGTTACCAACTTCTGCTATGAAGATTATGTACTTATTACTTTTCTCAGCAGCAAGGACCACCTCCTTCCTTGGATCCAGCAAATACTTATGGTTGTAGTCACTAGGAAATCTCCCGTCAAAGACATTGGGTAGTTTGAAGAGTATTTTTTGATAACATAGTGGAGGTACTTACCACACTGCAATGTACATTATGTTGATGTTTTCTAAAAGGGGGCCATTTTTACCCCAAATAAACAAAAGCCACCCTTTTTGTCTTGTTATCTATCAGTATTAGCTGTCAGGACTTTATAGCCCAGTTGAGCAAGTGCATAAACAAAACATTTCTTGTCCAAAGAAGTTTAGAAATGCAGTCTGAGTTTCTTTTCAATTGTGAAACAGAAGCAATTAAGAACCTCTCTCAATTTTGATAAACACTGGGATTGTGAGGGTCCTTTACATGTGTGGGTTGAGTGAGTCTGGGATATTGTAGCCCAATGTGTTATTGATCAGACTTCCATATCTGGACTGGTGAGGAGCTGACAAGGAAATATTGCTGCTATGATCGTCTATAATTGTTTCATTGTTCGTTAAGGATGCTGCAGTTCTGGGTCACTTTCCTTTTGTTGCAGAGCTGAAGAAAAAGGACTCCACACACTTCTCTCTGTGTCCTTCATTATTGGGGTGCACATGGACATTTAGGCTTTTCCTCCTTTCACTGAAACCTAATTCTCTTGTTGTCTTCCACCATTCTCCTATGCTACCCAAACTACCACAGCTCAGTGGGACCAGAGTGCCTGCATCCCAGTGCTGTGGAAGAGAAGTCAGGAGATGATGTAGACCTCAATTTACTCCTCACTGGTTTAAACTGTTTTTTTTCAGAACCAAAAAAACCCAGGAAGAAGTGTATTAAAGTGTTATTCCTCTATAAAATGGGACTGACCATGGAGCAGTTGTGGTATAAAGTTCCTAGAATTATAATATTTCACTGTGCATTGTAATTTATTTCCTCTCTTGTGTAATAATGATATCTGTATTTATTTTCCAATTCCTCGAGAACAGGGAGGCACATCCAAAATGGACATTAGTCTAGGATCTGAAACCATCTCTAATTTGGGGAGAGCTTAAGATGAGTGGAAGCAGAACCCTGATTCCCACTAAATACGACTGTTCCAGATGTTCTCTCATTCCCTTGCAACTAGGGAACAGGCATTTGACCAAAGCTAAGCCTACTGTATTCTTACCTTAATTTTTTTTTTAAGTTTTTTGAGAAGTTTTATTTATTTCAGTAATCTCTACACCCACTATGGGGCTCAAAATCGTGACCCTGAGATCAAGGGTTTCATGGTCCTCCGACTGAGCCAGCCAGGTGCTCCTCTTACCTTAGACTTTGACTCTGGGGCAGTGGTACAAAGAAACAAGAGAGTGTTGGGAAGCAAAAGCTTTTATTCTACCTCTTAGAGTTCTTCTTTAAGAATTAAATTGACATGAGACAGATTAACAGGAGAAAAAAAATCAATGTTTAATTATATGCACATGGAAGCCCAATAATTAAGACCTAAAGAAATGACCAAGGCAGGTAGTTTTTATACTTTTTAGATGAAGAGACACTAAATCTGTGGGGAATTGACAGGAAAAATAAAAGTTACGTTTGGGAGCTTCAATCAGTGAAGAAATCTAAACAGAATTTGGGCTGGGGTAGTAAATTAGTAGAAAGTAACAAGATTTATCTAATCCTAAATTCCCTGTCTCCATCCCTCTGTCTCTTTACCTTCTGGTACAGGGAGGGTACCTTCCACATGGGGGATTTATTTCCTGCTTTCTGGAGACAAAGGTGGGGTCAGAGTGTTCTTTTTATACTGACTGTTTCTTAAGTAAATTTTAATTAAAAAGAATCAATATTTCAAAGTGGTGCATTTTAGAATGACCTGCCCTTTGCCCCTACAGCGAGCATTCTAGAATTTGTCTTAGAGGGACAGCTGTGGCTTCCAGTGTCTGCTCTGGAATGTGGCAATGTGGAATGTGGCAACATTCCTTGTCCAGAGCCATCAGTGGGGCTGATAAAATGGGGCTACCGTGGGATCCTACATAGAGTCCTCTATTGTCATGATTTGGACTGTGATACTGACCTCCCTATCTTGCCCACTTTCTGTGCCTGGCTGGCTAGTCCTTGTCTGAATCTTGTGATCTGTCCCACTTCCTTCAGGTAAATTGCCTTATGCCTTCAAGTAATCTGAGTTAGTTTCCTTCATGGAGCCAAGAACCCTGAACAGCACCCTTGCTCTGTGCCCAGGATATTGACTACCAAGGTTGGTAGAATCTACTGGGCCCAGTACCTCTTCGTAACAAGGGAAAGTTTTCTTTAAACTTGGGAGTGAGACTTTGTGTCAACTAACAAATGTTCCATGTTAAGTCTCTGAAGTTCTTTAGCCACCGTGTTTCTATTATTTTAATGTGTGATTCTCTCAGTGACTAATTGTACATTGCATACAAATGCTGATGGCACAAAATTCCTCCAGATTCTTAATGCCACAGCCTCCGCTAATACAGCTGATAGTTATCCTTCCTGAAATTGCCTGTGAATTCATGCTGTGATGAGAGAAATTCTGCAAATATTCTTGGCTTTAGGAGGGAAAATAATAGCTTCTGGTGGAGGATTATCCAAAGAATATCTTCACCATTGCTTTGGAGATGGATTCTTTGGTTTGTCTTACTCCCAAATGCACACCCAGATTCAACAGTTAAAAACTGTGTTGTTTCCCTAGGCATTTGATGTTTGCTTCATGCATATTTACAAATGGGTTATATTTACTTGTCATTTTTGAGAACTATTTTCACAGTGCTCATTTCGCATGACAGATTCTCACTTAGTGAATGGATATCATTTTTGTCCATATGACATAGTATCTCTGGATTGGTCTTTAGGGACAGGCAGTGTGTCTATTGTGTTTCATTTGTGTGTGTAGAATTCCTTTTGTATTGCATAGTGGTGAAAATCCTTATTTGAATTAATAGAACCATATTAAAATATATGGAAATATCCAGAATTATGTTATGAGTTAGCACCTAATCACAATAGGAAATGAAAAATAAACTCTCTGAATAAATAAAACATTTATCCAACCAATATTTCTGACAGCATCTTATCAGGTACTAGGCTCTTTGAGCTGAGCAGAAAGTAATGTGCATCCCACCCTTGAGGGCTTATCTATTTAACTGAGGGAATTTACAGTTTCGCTGGGAAGCTTATATTCTAATAGTAATTAGGAGCTGATAGTCGATTTACAAGTATGAACTCCTTGTTGGTTTCCATGTTACCAACAAATCTTTGGAAGTGGGCATTTGGAGACATAAAGGTAATGTCCTTTGCAGGTTTCTGGTCTCTAATACAAAAGTCCCCGGTATCGCAAAACTAATATTCTAAGGCTGCCTTTTCATTGATTTTCATAGTTCCTCTAAATAGAATAAGCAACAAGGTTTTGATAATCTGAGGCCTGGAAGAGAATAAAAATAGAGAGTAAATTAGAGCTGCTTAGACTAGTTTGGCTTGTATTAACACACAGGTAATCCAGCTTGATCCCTTTGGTTTACCACCAGTCCAGGGTTTCAATTTTTAAACCATTAAAAAAATTTTTGTAAGTTTATTTATTTATTCTGAGAGAAAGAGAGAGAAAGAGTGAGTGGGGGAGGGGCAGAGAGAGAGAGAGAGAGAGAGTGAGTGGGGGAGGGGCAGAGAGAGAGAGAGAGAGAGAGAGAGAGAGAGAGAGAGAGAATCCCAACAGGCTTCATGCTGTCAGCACAGAGCCCCACTCAGGATTTGAAACTTTGAACCATGAAATCATGACCTGAGCTGAAATAAAGAGTTGGACGCTTAACCGACTGAGTCACCCAGGCGCCCCTCAATTTTTAAACCATTTGTATGTGAGAAATGAGTAAGGCAAATCTCTTGATTTTTTTTTCTTCCATCCCTTGTCTCCAGTCCATTTGATTCTTCTGGCATACCCAAAGAGACTCCCTGGGGGGTGTTTTAATTTAGAGTAGAAGGCAGAGAGACCAATGCTAATATGGAGACACCTACCATGTTTTAGGGAGTGAATCAGGCGGGACACAGACTACCTCTTCCCATAGATACAGCCTCCTTGCCCATGGCATCCTTAGTAATTATAGAGCAATGTTTTCTTTCTCTTTAAAGGGACAGAAAAAATATTCTAGGTTTTGTGCACCTTTTGGTCTTCTGGGCAACCACTGCACCTCGCTGTTGTAGTGTGAAAGTAGCCATAGATAATACGTAAACAAATGAACATGGATGGAGGCCAATAAAACCATTTATAGAAACCAAAACGTGAATTTCACATCATTTTCACATCAAGACAGTATGGTATTAGCACAAAAATAGACACATAGACCAATGGAATAGAATAGAGACTTCAGAATTAGACCCACAAATGTATGGCCAACTAATCTTTGACAAAGTAGGAAAGAATATCCAATGGAAAAAAGACAGTCTTTTTAACAAATGGTGCTGGGAGAACTGGAGAGCAACATGCAGAAGAATGAAACTAGACCACTTTCTTACACCACAAAATAAACTCACAAAAATAAACTCAAAATGGATAAAGGACTTGAATGTGAGACAGGAAACCATCAAAATCCTAGAGGAGAAACCAGGAAAAAACCTCTTTGACCTCAGCCACAGCAATCTCTTGCTCAACACGTCTCGAAAGGCAAGGGAATTAAAAGCAAAAATGAACTTTTGGGACCTCATCAAACTAAAGATCTTCTGCCCTGCAAAGGAAACAATCAACAAAATTAAAAGGCAACCGGTGGAATGGGAAAAGATATTTGCAAATGACATAGCAGATAAAGGGCTAGTATCTAAAATCTATATAGAACTCACCAAACGCCACACCCAAAAAACAAATAATCCAGTGAAGAAGTGGGCAGGAGACATGAATAGACACTTTTCCAAAGAACACATCCAGATGGACAACAGACACATGAAAAGATGCTCAACATCACTCATTAACAGGGAAATACAATCAAAACTACAATGAGATATCACCTCACGCCGGTCAGAGTGGCTAAAATGAACAAATCAGGAGGAGACTATAGATGCTGGAGAGGATGTGGAAAAATGGGAACCTTCTTGCATTGCTGGTGGGAATGCAAACTGGTGCAGCCGCTCTGGAAAACAATGTGGAGGTTCCTCAAAAAATTAAAAATAGATCTAGCCTATGACCCAGCAATAGCACTGCTAGGAATTTGCCTAAGGGATACAGGAGTGCTGATGCATAGGGGCACTTGTACCCCAATGTTGATAGCAGCACTTTCAACAATAGCCAAATTAGGGAAAGAGCCTAAATGTCCATCAACTGACGAATGGTTAAAGAAGATGTGGTTTATATATACAAGGTAATACTACTTGGCAATGAGAAAGAATGAAATCTAGCCATTTGCAGCAATGTGGATGGAACTGGAAGGTATTATGCTAAGTGAAATAAGCCCGGCAGAGAAAGATAGCCATATGTTTTCACTCATATGTGGATCTTGAGAAACTTAACAGAAGACCATGGTGGAGAGGAAGGGGGAAAAAAAGTTACAGAGAGGGAGGGAGGCAAACCATAAGAGACTCTTAAGGACTAAGAACAAACTAAGGGTATATGGGGGCTGGGGGAGGGGGAAAGTGGGTGATGGGCAGGGAGGAGGGCACTTGTTGGGATGAGCACTGGGCGTTGTATGGAAACCAATTTGACAATAAATTATATTTAAAAAAAGTCATTCTTGGCTCACAAGTTGTTCAAAAACAGGCTGCAGTCTGGAATTGGCTGGTGGCCAGTAATGTGCCTATCTGTGTTGTGGGGAATCATTATGGAATGTTCCTTGTGTGTATCCTGGTGAATCTACTTAGAATTGGTGCTCAAAGAAAGTCAACATAATGAGAACATAATCATTTCAACACTAACTAGGATATAAGTGTTTTAGAAATTATTTTCTTCACATCCCTACATTTAGAGATGATTGGTGGCCCAGATGGATAAATAACAGCACAGTGTGACCTGGCTTCCTGTGTCACCTGTCAACCTCTCTCTTCTATGTTCATTCTGGTATCCAATGCTGCTTAATTGTGCCCCATATTTATTTCTGCATTAAAAAAATTTTTTTCTTAAAAAATTTTTTTTATTAAATTAATAAAAAATGCTTATTTACTTTAGAGAGAGAGACAGAGACAGAGAGATAGAGCGTGAAAGGGCAAGGGGCAGAGAAAGGGAGACACAGAATCCGAAGCAGGCTCCGTGCTCTGATCTGTCAGCACAGAGCCTGGTGTGGGGTTCAAACTCACAACTGAAAGATCATGACCTGAACCAAAGTCTGACACTTAACCACTCCCCAAAATTCTTTTCTTTATTTTGCTTTTTCCTCCTGTTTGAGATTCTCCTGGGTGATGTCTGCCAGCATTTGGGGAAGGCAGATGTCTGTTTGTCTAGTGACCCCTTGATCATCAAGGAAGCTTCCCAGGTTAGGAATTTGGATGAAGCTCCGTATAAAGAGGTGACATGGTTGCTGGCAGGGCTTCAAACTGCTGAGTCATAGTTGTGTCATCATTTATAGGTTGCTGTCTCTATTACAAGGCAAATATGAGGGTGTGTGAATTTACATATACTTTATAAGATCAAAATCGTGATACATTTGCCAATAGCTTTATGCAGGGTGGATCAAAGTAAAGTCCAGAAGCCTAGAGACTGGAAAGAAAAAGGAGATTAAGATTTCATCATGGCCCTAGATTTTAGCCACACATCAAAGGTGTTTGTTCTGTTGGCTTCTTTTAAGAATGTGCTTAAGTGGGTTATTATAGAATTTATTTCTCAGATTGAAGATCAGGAGTTGTGATAAACTAGAGACATTATGAGAAAACCAGTCTTAAAAATTTTTTTTTTTGCATCTACCCTAAAATAAAAACATTACAAGGTAAATTTAAATGTGTAAGATAAATCATATGGCTTTGACTAGGACTCTTCCTTGTCTTGTCTTTGGTTGAGACTACAAGGTAATAAGTCTCAACGTCTTCCATATTCAAAAGTGAAACACTGGGCCTCCTCATTTGGGCTTGCAAAGGATGGAGGCAAAATACCATTTGATGACCTTTAGCTGGCCACCTACCCAGCCTATGAATGAGGTCATGGGGTCTGAGAAAAGAACCAGGAACTTGGAGAGAATTTATTTGGAAAAATTTGGACCTTGCATTTCATGTTTTGCCCATGTTTCATACCCCTACTAATTTCTCCCCTCCCAACATTAAAGGGATTTTTTCTTTCTTTTTTTTAAATTTTTTTTCAACGTTTTTTATTTATTTTTGGGACAGAGAGAGACAGAGCATGAACGGGGGAGGGGCAGAGAGAGAGGGAGACACAGAATCGGAAACAGGCTCCAGGCTCTGAGCCATCAGCCCAGAGCCTGACGCGGGGCTCGAACTCCCGGACCGCGAGATGGTGACCTGGCTGAAGTCTGACGCTTAACCGACTGCGCCACCCAGGCGCCCCAGGATTTTTTCTTTCTTAAGGCAAGAGAGGGCTTTAAGGAGCTCGTTTGTGGAGTGTGAACTGTGAACCCTAGAGTTTATTACCTATGCCTACAAAAAAGTCTGCATGGGTGAGAGGCTGGCTGGCCTTGGGCGGCTAAGGACAGGCTGGGCATGGGAGGTGATGCAGTCTCTCTGATGGCAGGTCAGAGGTTCCTGCTGCCTGGGGCTCAGGTGAAGGTCACAAGTGAGAGTACCAGTTTGGAATTGTTTCAGATCTTGCCCCGAGGACTTCTGGGAGAAGCCAGAAGACATCACCAGAAAGGGGCGGGTGTGTGCCACCAGATGCCAGGCTGAGGAGCAGTCCTAAACTTTCTGTGACACGATCAATTTACCCTTATCACAGCGACTGCAGCTGCAGAATCCCAGGTTGGAGACGTTGTCCAAAGAACCCACCAATCATCCCAAAGAGAATTGGCTTTGAATACCAACTAGAACCAAAACTAAAGAACATGGGTGCCAGTTAAGTGGTTTCTTCCCTGTCTCCTTACCTCTCCTCACTTCTTTTGCGCTAATCGGGGATGAGGTGATAGCCACATCTGGAAGGGCAGGGGAATTGAGGGTAGAGGCTCTTTCTCCCTCCACCTTCAAATGAACTCTGGAATCCTAGCTGCTGCCTAACCACAACATACCCAAAGCTGTCATTGCACACAGTTGTAAGAGAAATTGTTTAATCCATTAAGAGAATGGAAAAAGAAAACACTTAAAATAAGCAGGTAGAAACTATATACATGAGCAGAACTTTCCACTTTATTGTTTTTAATTTTGTCTTACCGAAGTGTAAGGCAAGATTTTATGGGTGACAAGGAAGGTTGAAGACGGAATCAGGAAGACTTCCAAGGAAAAGACATCATGATGGGAAAAGTCTAAACATGAATATTTTAGTACCAAAGTGTGAAAACAACTTGGTAGATTAAGTACAGGATTATGATCATTGAGAAAAGAAAGATCAAATTCTTGGGGATCTGGGTGGCTCAGTCAGTTAAGCCTCTGATTCTTGATTTCGGCTCAGGTCGTGATCTCATGGTTCATGAGTTCGAGCCCTGTGTTGGGCTCTAAGCTGACAGTAGGGAGCCTGCTTGGGATTCTCTCTCTCAGTCTCTCTCTGCCCTTTACCCTGCTCATGCTCTCTCTCTCAAAATAACTAAATAAATGTTAAAAAAAAAAAAGAACAAATTCTTCTCAGGGCGATGAGAAGCCTGGATACAAATGAGAAAGTGGGTAGGTGAGGTAAATTTATTTCATGCCTAATCTTTCACTCTTCAGATTCAAACATGAACTTTTAATAAAAAGAAAAAACATGTAATGAAGTAAAATGAGGAAAAAAAAAAAGCATTCAAGCTGGTACTACCGGGTGATTGGAATGGCATTCTCCACACATTTTTAGCCGCTGTACAAAATTTTTGTTTTTATTTTTATTTTTTTAAGTTAGAATCATATATATTTTTAAAGTTTTTATATTTATTTCTGAGAGAGAGAGCATGAGTAGGGGAGGGACAGAGAGAGAGGGAGACACAGAACCTGAAGCAGGCTCCAGGCTCTGAGCTGTCAGCGCAGAACCCGACGCGGGGCTCAAACCCACGAACTGCGGGATCATGACCTGAGCTGAAGTTGGACGTTTAACCTACTGAGCCACCCAGGTGCCCCTGTACAAAATTTTTATAAGAAAAAACTGAGCATCTATGATGAAGCTCAGATAATTTTTGATTTTTATGAGTAAGCAAACCTCACAGAATCTGTGAAATTTAGTTACTAATTCAGATTGAGCCTATGGTTTCAATGGACATCTTTGCCCTGCCTTTCCTTGCACTCAGAGGGAACAATACTAAGCAGTTAATTTTGTGTTGTCACTTTCCTGAACATAAAATCTCCCTTTTAGGACCTATCTGTATCTCCCTCAGTTTGCTGGATTCCTGTGAGTGCACCAATGCCATGGGCTGGCATTTTCTCTAAGAGCCAGGTAGTAATGCTTTAGGCTTGTTGAGCCATTAGTTCTGACACAACTAGTCAACACTGCCTCGTGCTGTGAAGTCAGCCACTGACGCCATGTAAATGAGTGAGCTGCTGGGGACCAGTTACACTTTACTTATGGACACTGAAACTTGCATTTCAAATAATTTCCACATGTCATGAAATAGTGTTTTTCTTTTGATTTTTTTTTTCTTGTAACCATTTAAAAATGGAAAAGCCACTCGTGGTTTGCTGGTTTTACAAAAACATGTTAGTGGCTAGATTTGGTCCCTGGGCCATGCTTTGTGCAGCTTTGACTTGGAAACAGGAAGGGAGAAAATGAAAGTGAGTTTTTATCATGGAGGAGCTTTAAAATTTGTTTTTTGTTCCTTTTTTTTTTAAAGGGAGGATTTTTAAAAAATGTTTATTTATTTATTTTTGAGAGAGAGAGGGGCAGAGAGAGAGGTAGAGAGAGAGGGAGACAGAGAATCCCAAGCAGGCTCCACACTGTCAGCGAGGAACCTGACATGGGGCTTGAACTCAAAAACTGTGAGATCATGACCCGAGCTGAAATCAAGAGGTGGATGCTTAACTGACCGAGCCACCTAGGTACCCCAGGATTTTTTTTTTTTTTTACATTACTGTAATAGTAACAATAGCAGTTAATACTTGTGTAGTACTTTCTGTATGGTTGGTGCTTTTTTTTTTTTTCAATTTTTTTTTTCAACGTTTTTTATTTATTTTTGGGACAGAGAGAGACAGAGCATGAACGGGGGAGGGGCAGAGAGAGAGGGAGACACAGAATCGGAAACAGGCTCCAGGCTCCGAGCCATCAGCCCAGAGCCCGATGCGGGGCTCGAACTCACGGGCCGCGAGATGGTGACCTGGCCGAAGTCGGACGCTTCACCGACTGCGCCACCCAGGCGCCCCTGGTTGGTGCTTTTTGAAGTACTTTACCTCTATTTACTCAATTCTCTTAAGGCTTCAATGAGATAAGTACTGTTATTACCATGCCCGTTTTACAGATAAGGAAGCTGAGGCACAGAGGGTTTAAATAATTTGCTCAAATTCTCAGTGTTAGTGAAAATGATAGGGCCAACATGAGAACCCAAGCTGTCTCCTTCCGGCATGGATATACTTAACTATACTTGACCCTCGGACATTGTGGGGTCGGGGCACTGACCTGCCTCCCCAGACACTGTACAAAAGCTGTGCGTAAGTTTTGCTTCCTCAAAAACAACTGCCAGTAGTCTACTCTGGAACAGAAGTGTTACTGATAACACTAACAGTCAATTAACTCATATTTTTTATGTTCTATATTTTAGATACTGTATTCTTACCATAAAGTAAGCGAGAGAAAAGAAAATGTTATAAGAAAATCATGAGGAAGAGAAAATACATTGACAGTCCTAACTGTATTTATTGAAAAAAATTCTCACAAAGTAGACCCACACAGTTCCAACCTATGTTGTTCAAGGGTCATCTGTACTCTGTTCGTTTCTCACTTGTTTTAATCACACACCCAGTGAAGCCTGCCACGTGTTTCTCTGCTTGAGTATCCTCTGCATGGTCCAGACCATTTAGTAGCATGTTTTCATTTAGAACCTGTCTTTGAGGGGCACCTGGGTGGCTATGCAGGTTAAGCGTCCGACTTCGGCTCAGGTCATGATCTCACTGTTTGTGAATTTGAACCCTGTGTCGGGGCCATGCTGACAGCTCAGAGTCTGGAACCTGCTTCAGATTCTCTCTCTCTCTCTCTCTCTCTCTCTCTCTCTCTGCCCCTCCACCACTTGTGCTCTGTCTCTCTCTTTCTTTGAAAAATAAATAAGCATAAAAAAAAAAAGAACCTATCTTTGAAGTGGTCTCTGAAGTCAGAGAGATAGAAAAATGCTGATCAACCTTTTATTTCAAGTCAATGCATATTTTAAAAAACATTCTTCCCTAAAAAAATTCTTATAGTTTTAGCGGACAAATCAATCATCACAGGGAGACTTCCAAAAATTTTTTCGAAATGAAAATGAAGAAAGCAAGCTTTCTTTGATTGATTCATTGATTGATACTGAAGATAGGGCAGGCTTTGAGGGTTTGTGTATCTATTATTTGAATTACTGATAAAACGTGCTATTGAGGTGGGGTTCACTAGGGCCTTGGTGGGAATGGTCGTCCTTGGGAACTAAGCAGGCCCCTAACCAGCAGAATGTTTTAATTTCAATATGAGTTGTTATTCAGTAATCAAACAAGTTATTAAGTAATCAAAACAAGGACGATAGACCATCAGGAGAAAATCAGTCATCAAAGACCCCAAGTCTGTGAAAATTTTCTCAAATAAATGGCCACTTTGAATCAGTCTCTGAAACAAGCTATAACGTAGGGGTGTGTGTGTGTGTGTGTGCGTGTGTGCGTGCGCGCATTTGTGTGTGTTGGGGAAGGGCCCATTTATTTATGTGGGGAAGACAAGATGTGCCTGTAAAAGGCTGTCAGTTCCGCTGAATTCTAGCTATACTACTTTTGAGTTGATTAATATTTGGCAAATTCCTTTCCCTCTCCAGCATCCAATTACTTCTCTGAAAAATGGATATGATAATATTACAGAACTCATGGGCTTGTTGGAAAGATTGAATGAGATAATGTATGTGCAATGCAGACTATGAAAGAACCATACATATATTAATCTCTTTTAATAAAGCCAGTGGAAAAAGACAAATCGAGCTGTACCTTTTGGTTTAAATGCAAAGGAACTGCATTGCTGCCTGCATCAGCACATTCAGATAAGACGTTTGCGATTTATTTATCTTTCAACAAGAGCTGGAAGGCAGCTAATAATACAGCCACTATCGCAGATGGTTTTGGAGATCTGTGAAAGTGTAGAGTCAGTGTCACCTCAGAAATGTCTTACGGGACAGATTTTATTAAAATATTTGTTTTACATTCCTTTTAATGACAAGCATTTTTTCCAGTTTTGTTCTAAACTTATTTTTTAGAAGAAAACTCAACTACTCAAGTTAAAATGTGGTGGCCTCTTGGGGAGGAGGTGTGCTATTTGCTAAAAATCTCAACACTTTTGGTAGTTCTTAGCCCAGGGTTAACATTCAAGAATAAATTGATGATTTATCCATCTGTTTGGTGTTTTTTGAAACTGCCAATATACACCCCTATGTTATTGCAGCATTATTTACAATAGCCAAACTATGGAAGCAGCCAAAGTATCTGTTGATAGATGAATGGATAAGGAAGACACACACACACACACACACACACACACACACACACACACACTGGAATATTATTCAGCCACAAAGAAGAATGAAGTCTTGCCATTTGCAATGACATGGATGGAGCTAGAGAGTGTTAAGCTAAGTGAAATTAGGCAGTCAGAGAAAGACAAATGCTACATGATTTCACTTATATGTGGAATTTAAGAAATAAACCAAATGAACAAAGGAAAAAGTCGAACAAAAAACCGGACTTAACTATAGAGAACAAGCTGGTGGTTACCAAAGGGGAGAGGGGAGGAGGGATGGGTGAAATAGGTGAAGGGGATTATCTTGAGCACTGCTTAACATATAGAATTCTTGAATCACTATATTGTACACCTGAAACAAATATAATGCTGTATGTTAACTGTACTGGAATGAAAATAAAACCACAAAATGACCAATATTGTTTTTTTCCAAGGTTAATCTTTATTTTTACAAGCCCAGTCTTCCACCATCCAAAATTAAATCATTGGCTTTCTTTAAAATTATCCTATATTTAATTGGATAAAATTTGCATTTCTATGGTTTCAGGATGAATAGAGTATATATGGGATTTGGGTTGCGTGTTATTTGGAAGTGTATCTCTTTGGAGGCAAGGATCATACTGAGTGGTTTCTTTCACATACAAACACACACAGAGAAGAAAGAAGAAGGCATCACACACCTGTATGTTTTATCTCAGACCGCCATAACAAAATACCATAGACTGGATGGTTTAAACCACAGACATCTATTTCTCATAGTTCTGGAGGCTGTGAAGTCCAATGTCAAGTTGCATGCCCATTTTGTTCCTGGTTAGGACTCGCTTTCCAGCTTGTAGATAGATGCCTTCTCATTCTTATTGTGTCCTCAGATGGAGAGAGAGAGAGAGAGAGAGAGAGAGAGAGGAAGTGCTCTTTTTTTTTTTCTTATAAGAGCACTAATTCTGTCATGGGACTCTATCCTCCTGACTTAATTATTTCCTAGGGGCCCCAGCTCCTAATACCATCACGTTGGAGGGTTAGGGCTTCAACATATGAATTTTAAGGGGCCACAATTCAGTCCATAGCACGGTAGAGGCTTTTTATTTGCAGTAGGACCTCAAATGGGGTTGTTCCTGCCTGATTCAGGGGCAGAACAGCAATGGTTCCAAAGCTAGTTGAACAGCCACCACAAATTGAACAGAGGTGGAGAAACCAAACAAAATTTCATTGACAACTTTTGAGCACAAGCTAAGTGGCCCTATGTCTCCCCTGGTACAGGATGATTTGGGTAAGCAATAGCTCATGAATACTGGTAAAATCTCATTTTAATGAATTTGAGGGAGTTGTCGGTAGCTTTGTTACACTACAATTATATTTAAATGGAACCCATTAAACAGGGCACAGAGGTGGTGTTATTTACTTGATTTAGTGTATCTGAATCAAGCAGAAATTTCGTTTCCAGGCCCTGGTTTTGCTATTGCTTTCTTTTTCTAAATAATACTTCTTTCTTTATCTCCCTTCCTCTGTACCATATTGAGCTACCTGCTTTGGAGATATTCTATCCCTGACCCCTAGTTCGGGCAATTTCCTCACTCTGATTCCTTCCCAACCTTCTTTACTCCTCTGAGACCTTACTATAACAATACTGTAGCAGTATAAAGCACTAATTCTGAACCATAGCAGTGTTTTCATTAAGCAGATCAACTGCTATGTGGACAGGGATTTGTGAACACATCTGTTCTACAGGATTTTTCATTTAATATGATTTTCTGAAACCACATCAGCAAAGTACTATTATAATAAGCCATCCCCAAAGACATGGATATAGTTTTGCTAAACAGAACCCTAAATTAAAATGCTATATAATCAGGGGATTCTGTTCGTGTTTACTTGCTGCCCTCCTTATACGAAGGTAAATTCGGAGCTAGTGTTATTGAGATATGGATTTGCTGTTTTGCTCTCACCCAGTTCTCCGTGGAGTTGCTTCTTTTCTCTGGCAGGGTCTCTCTGGGTCATTTGGCACACAACGACAAGGCTCTTGGGTTTGGTTAGGAAGGAAATTTATGGAAAAACACGCTTATTTATGCCGAATTAACTCTTAACTGGTTCTAGAGAAACTGTACCCGTTTTAACCCCATTTCATAAAGTTATGATTGAGTTTATAAGAGCCAAGAGCCAAGAGCATAAATAATATTGCCTCCATCGCGTTGGCATTGGTTGGCTGGATTGAAGGGGTTAAGCATTATTTCTTGAGTAATACCCCTTATTCCTTTCCCAAAGTCTTGTAAAGTTCATTTTAAACTAAAGACACAATACAGTTGTCTCTCTGACCCTGAATTTCAGATGAGTGAAACCCCAAAGATACTGTAATATTTTATGTTGCCTGTAAAGAAAGTTTCCCATGAGAAGAAATTTGGCTCTGGGTGGGCAGTCACTGCAGTTTTGGGGATGGATGTTGGCCACATCATTTTACATCCATGGTTCTTCATTAAGGGTAATTTTGTTCCTTTCCTCCTCTGCGAGGGACATTTGGCAATGTCTGGAGACAGTTTTGGTTGCTAGAATTTGGCGGTGGTGGTATATCTGGTGAGCATAGGCCAGGCAGGCTGCTTAACAACCTACATTACACAAGACAGTCTCCCACTGCCAAGAACGATCTGACCCAAATACCAATAGTGCTGAGGTGGAGAAACCTGGGGTTTTGAGAAGGAGCACGTTTGAATCTAAGCAGTTAAAAGGCTGAGTGGCTCTGACAGTTCATGCTATGGACTGTAATGTAGCTACTAAAGAGTGACTTAGATCCATGTGTCTTACTTTGTAGAGCTGTGCATGATGTATTCAGTGAATGAAAGCAAGTTACCAAGTGATAATAATAACTATGATAGCCAGGCTTCATGGAGATGTTTGTTACTCTTGGTCAGGCATTGTGCTCAATGCTTTAATTACATCATCCCATTTTAATTTTTCCAACAATATGGGATAAGCATTATTAGTCATCCTGCCTTATAAATGAGATCACCGAGGCATGGGCATGTTTGATGAAGTTACCTAAAATCACACAGATGGCAAGGCCTCCAGAGTTCATGTACCTTATCACCTCATCCATATGCATGGAGTACCAATTAGATGGTACCAAAGATTTTATACAAAGCAGTAGTCTCTCCCTTACCTCTCTTTAAGCAGGGATTTCGTTCCTCAGAGAAAGTCTTTGAATCATTTCTGTTTTATTTCTGTTTTTTAAGTCCAAAACTCAAAATAATTGCTTGATTAAAAAAATTGGGTGCAATTTATTGACTTATTTGTCTCCACGATGATAAAGATTTAGCTCACTCACACCATATGATCCCTTCCTCCCCTCCTCTCAGTGTTTTTGTGTATTATTTATTGTTATTGGTCATTGATGTAACCTTATAGAGTAGTACTTCATTTTTGCATTCCATAAACATTTTTTTTTTTAATTTTAGAGAGAGAGAGTGCAAGTAGGGGAGAGGGGCAGAGGGGGAGAGAGAGAATCGTAAGCAGGCTCCACACTCAGCACAGAGCCTGACACCAGGCTTGATTGTAGGACCCTGGGATCATGACCTGAAATCAGGAGTCAGGCACCCAACTGACAGAGCCACCCAGGCACCCCTGCATTCCATAAACTTTATTGCAACCACCCTCTCTGTGTATTTTCTATTTTAACATTCCTGATTTTTGCCCAATTTGTTCTCTGTTCTGCTCTCATCATTGTCAATATCTTTAACTCTTATGTGGTCCCCAATCATTGTGTTCTGTGGGTGTCTAGAAGTTGATGGAAAGATAAGTCACTAGCTGGAGTTTACATAGCTGTGGGGAGGAGTTATTCTTGGACCCTGCAGGAGCTAAATCACATTTCCCTCCTGGCTCAATGTCTCAAGCCTTGTGCTTAGGTGGGTGACCAGAGTTTGGGTGCCTACAGGTGCTATTCTGAGTAAACACCAATGCAGAATCCCCAGTTTTCAGCCCATTTCTTACTCCTGTTCATTCTGTACTCTTATCTGCACTTCACTGGATTCCAAAAGCCAATCTCCAAATACGTCTGTGGTCTCTTCATGAGCTTAGTACTTTCAAAAACTCTACCAGCATATGTATTTTATTTTCTTTCACTAATATTTTATTTCTTCCCATTTAAATTATTTTAATGGATAACAAAGTGTGTAGAAGACAGCCTAGATTATGTCCTCCCAGAGGGGAGTTTGGATGCCTTTTTTCCCTTTAATTTGTGAGCCTGGCATGGCTCCTTTTAATACTTTGGAGATTGTTCCTCAGGGTTCTTTTGAACTTGGAAGAAGTCTCCATGGAGAATTGACAACCACACTTCTAAGGTTGCTGCTTTTGGCAACTGTTAAATTAAAAGCTGGAATGTTCCCTTAAGATAGCAACATGGTGCTTCAGAGGATTCCCAGGTGAAGGGGATTTGGCTCCATTCAGGAAATCTGTGCAGTGAAAGCTTTGGAGTCCACTGTGCATCAGTTCTGACTTTGAGCCACTCTCCATGTAAGCCATGTCATACCCTGCAAAGTGGGAGGGAGGAAATTACCCTGGGAGGAGCCCCCTGGGGTCATTCTTTCATAAGTTTCCCTCGCAAAAACAGGGAGTCCGAATGACATCTGTAGGAAGGGTGCTTGAGAGCCCAGCTGCTCTAAAGGGGAAGGTTGTAGATGTGGGAGGGGGTTCAAACTGGTTAGGAAGATGTTTCTGTTCCTACTCTTCCACCCCGACTTGTGAAGAATCCCTATAATGATTCATAGACATTCCATCACAATTCTCTTGACATCAGCAGACCTTGAATAAACTTGATTGAATGCATTTAGTTTCTATTCAGGAAGATTTTCAAAAACTTCAAAAAGTTTCCTAATATACAGGAACCTTTTCCTTCCTGTGGGGGAGAAACTGACAATGATGCTCTCTAAAAAGAAACTTTAGGAGAAATGAGTGGCTTACCTACTATTTATCTAGACAACACAGAAAACTCACAAGCACACAAAAAAGAGAGACTTGAGAATAGAACATGTATGATGTGCTGTGACCATGCACAGCTCTGGTCTCCTGTGAACTCAGTCTCTCAGCCTTGGGGGCAGCAGAGGAGGAACTCTTGTTGAGTTCATTGAGGAGGGCCAGCTGCCATCTTGGGGCAGCTGGGAACCAGCCAGCTGGACTGACAGTTATGTGAGGGCCAGGTCTTCATTGGAAACCTCAGCTAAGGAGAGCTTATTGCACCTGACAGTCTGACCCTGTGCTGAGTTATTACTTGAAATGGCCACCCGGAACATTCTTCCATCCGTGGAACTTTCCAGAGTAGCATCCATGCACCAACATACCTGCTCTCACTTTCCCTTTATGCTTTCTCTCTTTTGAAGTTGTAATCCTTCAGAGGTGTTTTGGGACACACTCTCCAGTTGTTAAAACTCCTCTAGTCATAGGACCAGGGTAAAAAAAAAAAAAAAGAAAGAAAAACTCTCCCACCTTTGAATTTTAGGGTTTAGCATCAAGTAATTAAAAGACTCCTGACTTTGAAAAGCCATTTCTCCCATGTTCAAGGTGAAAAGTCCTTTTCGTAGGCTCCTAGAAAAGGAATTTTGGTGGAGGCTCAGAGTACATAGTTACCCTAACCTCAGTGAACACTTGAAGGAGAGTTTATGAGCTTTCAGATTGACTCTGCCCGATTCCACTTCTTGGTAAGACCACCCTGGCATGTCCCAGAGCAATAATTTTTTGATCTGACTGCATATCGGAATGACTTGTGACATTAACAAAATTCTCAAGTTAAAAATACAACTGAGAGGGGCGCCTGGGTGGCTCAGTTGGTTAAGTGTCCGACTTTAGCTCAGGTCATGATCTCATGGTTTGTGAGTTCGAGCCCTGCATCAGGCTCTGTGCTGACAGCTCAGAGCCTGCTTCAGATTCTGTGTTTCCCTCTCTCTCTGCCCCTCCCCCACTCATACTCTCTTTCTTTCTCTCAAAAATAAATAAACTTTAAAAAAAAATTTAAAAAATACATCTGGGAGCCAGACCTACTGAATCAGAATCTCCAGTTTGTGGAGCCCAGGAATCTGCACAATTTACAAAATCCCCAAATGATTTGGAAGTGGAGTCATTTTCAGGTCAATGTCTTAATACATTAATCCCACTAGCAATCTGTTTTCAAGCCTTCCAATATGTGGATACCATTTGATGTGCTTTTGAATTTTACTTACTCTAAGCGTCAGGACTGACTACATAATTTGCAGGCCCAGTGCAAAATGAACATATGGGGCCCCTTGTTTAATAAGAATTTCAAGATGGGGACAGCAGAACATTAAACCAAGTGCGGGGCTTGGGGCAACCATACAGGTGGCGAGGCCATGAAATTAGCCCTGCTAAGTATCTATTAGCTGGCAATGATTGTAGGAGACAGGAAGGCTGGGATTGACAACACTTCCAAAATTCAATTAGTAGGGAATCTGGACGTGAAGACTCTTTGTTTATGGGCCATTCATTTCTCAGAAGATAGCTCCCTGTGTAAGTGAGAAAAGTATTTAAGCCAAAGCAGGCTGCCGGGTAGAGCTGGGTAGGTCTGCTCTGCGTAGCTCTAGAGGGTGTCAATCCACCTCACGTCATCTCCTTGGGCATGCAGTGCTCAGCCTGCATAGCCACATAGAGCAGCCCCGGGTAGAGATCAAGGCTGACCAGTAACCTGTGAGACGTGGCTGGGGGAAAAAACATGCAATGCACATCTCTGGTCAAGGTTTAGATTTATTGAATATTTAAATAACAAGTCCTTATTTGTTTGCTTCTGTGCCAGATAATTAAGACTTCACTGAAAATGATAACATCCCCTGTAACCGTGCTCTTTTCAAGTCTGACCAGAGGGAGGTATAAACAGGAACTTGGAAACTACGGGGGTAGAGAGATTGAGCTGGAGACAAGATCTACACTTTTTCTGGGAACGTTTTAAAGTCTAAAGAAGGTTCAGCACTGTGCTCAAGATGTTTTGGAAAAGGCTTCTGTACTGATAATACCAGTGAACATTCACATGGTACTTTCTGGGTGTTTTGCCCTTATATCATCTTATTGAGTTATATCTGTATTGAGCTTTCTCATTACCTCCTTCTGATAGATGAACAGATGAAGCTTCAGAGAACTTAGAGGTTAGAGGTTAAGCAACACCAGGAGGGGCTCTGAGCAGGCAGGTGGGAAATCTGGAATAGGACCTGCGACCCTCTGATACCAGACCTACTGCCTTCCATTTTAGAGATTCTAGGTTTCTTTTCAGCAAGTATCGTTGTCTTATCCACCTTAAAATAGCAGATCAGTCATAAGGAACTGCATAGGACCTTAGGAAAAAAATCTCTTGCCATGAAAAGAGATTATTTTTTTAATGTTTATTTATTTTTGAGAGAGAGGGTGTGAATGAGTGGGGAGGGGTGGAGAGAGAGGGGGACAGAGGATCTGAAGTGAGCTCTGTGCTGACAGCCAAGAGCCCAATGTGGGACTCAAACTCGCAAGCTAGGAGATCACGACCTGAGCCAAAGTCAGATGCTTAATGGACTAAGCCACCCAGGTGCCCCCATGAAAAGAGATGATTAAATCCTATCCAGAATGGTGGATCTCAATTCTTGCCAACTAGTTTATCCTAATTTAGAAATCTCCTGGCATAATCCTCTCAAACTATATACAATTGTACCTCACTCCATGTCTTAGTGTAGGCTGCTCCAACAAAGTACCATAGACTGGGTGGCTTCAACGTCAGAGATTTACTTCTCACATTTCTAGGGGCCGGAAGTCCAAGATTGAGGTGCCAGAGATGTGTCAGGTGAGAACTATTTGTCTGGTTTGTAGACCTTCTCACCGTGTGCTCCCATGTCCTTTCCTCAGTAGGTGCACATGAAGAGAGAGCTCTCCGACTTCCTCTGCTTACCAGGGCACTAATATCATCATGATGTTGCATCCTCAGAATCTCTCCTAAATCTAATTATCTCCCCCAAACCCCACTTTTGTCAAATACCATCACAATGAAGGATAGGGCTTCAACTGTCAATTCTGGGGGACACTAACATTCAGCCCATAGAACTGAATTCATATGCACACAGAATTTCTCTCATTCCAAAACTGCTTCATCCACACTCATTTCTGCTTACATTTACTGAGTGCTGACACTGTGATAGATGTTTTTCTTAAGTTCTTCATGCACACACCTCATTTGCTGCCCATGATAAGTCTGCGAAGTAGTTACATTATTATCCCCACATCAGGGATGGGGACACTGAAGCACACACATTAAGTGACTTGCCCAAAGACATATGGCTAGCAAGAGTTTCAACCAGGCTTGGTATTCAGGCAGCTTTAAAAGCATATATATTGGGGCGCCTGGGTGGCTCAGTCAGTTGAGCGTCCTACTTTGGCTCAGGTCATGATCTCACGGTTCATGAGTTTGAGCCCTGCTCAGAGCCTGGAGCCTGCTTTGGATTCTGTCTCCCTCTCTCTCTGCCCCTCCTCCACTCATGCTATCTCTCTCTCTCTCTCTCTCAAAAATAAACATTAAAAAATTTTTTTACAAAAGCACATATTAACACTACTTCAGAATCATAGTCAACAAAAAGAATCTTTTAGAAAATCAAATTTCAGTTTTAAGGGGCAGAGAGTAGTGATTCTTAATATCAGCTGCATGTTAGAATCGTCTCAATAGCCACTAATAAATACTGATGCTTGTCCCTCACCCCCGACCAAATCAGAGTATCTAGTGTCTTAACCTCCATTTTTTAAAATATGAAATTTAAATAACTGGAATAACTATTGGTTTATTGGATGTATGCACACCTACCATTTTGTGTCCCATTTCATTCCCTGTAAGTGTACCTGGGCTGGTCACACAATCACACAGTAGAAGAATATAAAATCATCTGGAGGTAAATGTATTTTGTTGCCTGGATCCTGGCAGATTTGTGCATCTCTAACTTGAATACACACACAGATAGATCACCTGGGGGAATCTCATTGAGACATAGATGCTGATTAAGGAGATCTGCGGTGGGGCCTGGGATCCTGCATTTCCTAGATGAATCCGATACTGTTGGAATCCATAGCATGTGTGTAACCCGTCTTTGATTTTCTGCTTCTAGTCTTGCTTCCTCTGACTCATGAGCCCTTTTCCCCACACTGAGTTGGGCTCTGCACATTAACTTCCATTCTCTGTTTTATTGATGAGCCTGTTTACACTTGATATCTCCACAATATTTTCACTGCACATAAATTCTAGTATAACCCTCTGGTGCTAACACCTCACCAGGCATATTAGTAACCCCACCTCATGGCCATCTTAGACACTGTTTAACTCCCACCAAGCCTGCTTTCCATCAAACCTCTCTAATCAGGGAGAAGAATGGCCCAGCCAGAGCAAACAGGGATAGAGATGTACTTCATGCTGGTGATCAGTTATTCATGCCTACATCTACATCGATCACTCTGGCTGCACATTTAAAATCATCGATCATTCTGGCTGCACATTTGAAAATGTTTGATGCCCAGTAAACACCTCTAGACATTATGAAACAACTGGTCTGAGGTTGTGGTAGTTTTAAAAAGCTGTCCAAGCAATTCTTAGTGTGCTCAGGGTTGAGAATCACTGATCTGTGTATGCAAAGGCATAAGAAGCTACTGAATGCTTGGACTTATTAACAACGTATCAGTCAGTTACTGCTGTGTAACAGACAACCACAAAATCCCACAATAATAAGCACTGTCTCCTCATGCGTCTGTGAGGGTGGTGAGGCAGCCAACATGATCCCAATGTAGTTGGTTGGGCTTGGCTTCAGGTCATGGGCTTAGAATGTCTTGGGTTCATGTGACTTTCATTCTCTGGGGAACTGCAGGCTGTCGAGGGCATGACAGGATTGCAAGGGAAGTGAGTAGAAACATGTGATGGCTCTTAAAGCCTGGGCTCGGTACCATTGCACTTTCACTTCTGCCCATGTTCCACTGGCCAAAGTGGAACCCAACAGCAGTGGGTTCTGCAGTCAAATAGTACTTTAAGCTGCTTTCCTTGGCCATGGCTCTCACTGGAGGTATCTTGAGGGGAGTTACAACTGAGTTATTATCTCATGCTGCAATTTCCTCCCAGGCTTAAATAAGACTCCAGGAAGGTAATTATTGTTTCCTCCATGTAGTGAAATTGTAATTTAAAAACGATCTCCCAAATCATCATTTTTCTACCCTCCATGTATTCACCCTCCTTTTTAAAAAATATTTATGTTAACTCTCCGTTGGTCTTGTGCAAAACCATACTGGATCCTGAAGCAAAAGGGGGAAAAAACCCAGTAACACTAATCCTGTGTTTATTAAGCTTATGATAGTTTATCATAAACTTTTTTTTTTTTTACCACTTTTTATTTTTTAAGTACTCCATTAAAGTGTTACTTATTTTATTCCTGAGTTTTTTGTTCCCCCTTAGTTCTGGTCCTGTTCTTCAGAAATGTATGTCTGGGTGAATTGTGGCTTCCAAGGATCTGGCCTTTCTCCCTCTTGAGAGGATACTGCTGAGGGTCCCCAAGAGATTTGTTGCTACCCCAGCTCTTTATATAAACCGCTTTTCTAGAACAAAATTTTGAGGGCTTTTCATTTGACAAGTAAATATGTTCATGTGCTACGGCCTCCGTTTCTGTGTTAAGATTAGACAGGACACCCTCCCTCATTCACTGTAAGGTTGACCTCCAGAAGTTCTAGTGTCTGAACTCAGAAATCTGGAAAACTCCACAGTCAGCTGAAAGACTTCTTCATACATCCCTCCACAGGGCATCAGGGCATATGGTAGGTACAAATTAAACACAGTAGTAACCTGGATAGCTAATTATTCCCTGAGGCAAATATGTAGATTAAGCATGCTGATAACTCTGGGTATATACTTAAACCCTTTGCTATTAATTTCATGAAATAGATAGAGAGAGAAACTTCATCATTTTAATAACCCTCAAAAAGGTGACTGTTGGATGAATAAAGCCCTGTGTTATAATGACACAACATGGATTTTGGAGTCTGAGAGAGAGGAGTCTGTACCTTGGATCCATCAGGTATCAGAGGCATGACTCTGAGAAAAGTCCTCAACCTCCCTGAATCTCAATTTAGTGAAGAGAATGCTCTTTCATTTTGAGGTGGAGGAATATATCAATAGCTCGTGGCCTATAAACAGAGCTGAGAAAATGATACTTATGAGGCACCTGAGTTTTTGGCCTAGAAAAATTTTGTTGACTTAAGTGTCAAAGCTTCTCAAAAGTGTAACCCTTTAGATAAAAGTCCTTAAAAATTTATTGCACACTTTCCTCCTTACCTAGAACAGGCTGAGTTTATGTTATCTCCATGCACCATGGCTGTTAACAGGCACAGCCATTCTTGAGCCCTGATGAAATGCCTCAGGACCTATTGATTCAGGAAGGTCCATTTATTCTTGTGCACATCACTTAAGGTGTCAGCGGGCTTATCTGCTGCTTTTTCTCCTCTTTGGCCTTCTCCCTTGCTGTCACAAGTGTGCTGTCACTTGTCCTTGCTACCCCTGTTTGCCTCTTTTTCCTTGTGAGTCCTGACTTGTGGTAGGTTTGTAAACCAGAGGGCTAACTTAATACAATTGTAGGCACATAAAAAGCATGACGAGGCTAGGAGTAAGGACCAAGGGAATCCCCTATAGGTGTGTGCATTTTGTGGCATTTATTTTATACAGTTTGCTCCTTGGCCAAGTCCTAAATAGATAAAGCTGTCGGGCATCTGGAGTTGGGAGGGGCGAGGTGGAATTATAACACTTCGTGTTGCGTCGAAATGATAGAAGGGCTTAAATATTTTCTCAGTGAGGTGGATGGCTGCCTCATGAGAGCGAGGACGCTGCTTACACGACTTGTCATCTGTCACAACGCCCAGCCTATTCTGTATTCATAACAGCTGCTAAATAAATAGTTGCTACATTAACGTAGTTTTAATATACTTGTCTAGAAAAAAGTAAATGCTCTCAAACCATATTAACAGAGCGTTAAAAAATGAATGCCTAAATATTTGAAAGGGACTTACTTCTTCTTTTGAAAAATTTAAAAATGATTTAAGAGAAACCCTGTTTGTGAAATTGTGTTTGTGGGTACAGAGATGCTACCTCTTAACTATGGTGTTCAGTCTGTTGCTAAATGTATTGATTGACATGAAACTTCCCCGGGCAAAAGAAATGTTACACTAGAACGACATGTAGGTCAAATATTCTGGCCTTAAATTACTTCCTATGTGTGTCATTAGGGGTGGGTCAAAGTGAGCTATTAAGCTGGCTTGAAATTCAGATGAAATTCTGTGCCAAAGTTCCTAGAGAAACCCATACCCCCGGAAGAGATGCATGTCTGTGAATGTTCCCAAGTGGAGATTACTGACATGTCCATCAATGGTGAAATGGTTAAATCGTGGTATACTCACCCCCCCCATGGAATGCCATGTCATTATGTGTATTACATGCAACATGATTAGCCTTCAAAATATGATATTGAAAGGTCCCAGCAGAACATTCACATGCTTGCTTTTATGTAACGATAACAGACGGGCAAATGGAGCCATATTTGACTGCAGCTGTGCTCACTGGTGATGAAGTTGTATTGAGAGGCCAGAGATTGTATCAGTCTATGCTCCTGTGGGCACCAACAATCTCAAACCTTCGGACTGGAAATAACTCAAACCAAACTGGAAATAACAGTTTCATCTCTCTGCTTTCTCATGGTTATTGTCTTCATTTTAGGATCCACGCTGATGGAGCAGCTACCCTTTAGGCCATTACCTGAGGCAGACAGAAAAAGAGAAGTTGGCGAAGCATAGAATGACTTTCAAAGCTTCTACTCAGTCACTTCCAACCGCATTCATTTGCCAAAAAATGTGACATGGCCAAACCACACTTTGAACATGTGGGAAAGTGCAATTCTATACTGTGGCCAGAAGGAGAGAGCCAGGATAAGTGTGAGCAAATCCGATAACCACCAAAGGGGCCATTTTTTTTTAAAGTAGGCTCCGCACCCAGCATGGGGCCTGAACTCTCGACCTGGAGATCAAGATTCATGTGTTCTACCATCTGAGCCAGACAGGCGCCCCCAAAAGGATGACTTATCTAAAAATCAACATACTTTTGAGACGCTAGAAGAGAAACACAATTTGAGGGGGACATCTGAGGTTTTCTGATAGAATGCTCTTGATCTTGTTGGTGAGTTTTTAAAAATCAGTATTCTTTGGGGCGCCTGGGTGGCGCAGTCGGTTAAGCGTCCGACTTCAGCCAGGTCACGATCTTGCGGTCCGTGAGTTCGAGCCCCGCGTCAGGCTCTGGGCTGATGGCTCAGAGCCTGGAGCCTGTTTCCGATTCTGTGTCTCCCTCTCTCTCTGCCCCTCCCCCGTTCATGCTCTGTCTCTCTCTGTCCCAAAAAAATAAATAAACGTTGAAAAAAAAAAAAATTAAAAAAAAAAAAGGGGGCGCCTGGGTGACGCAGTCGGTTAAGCGTCCGACTTCAGCCAGGTCACGATCTCGCGGTCCGTGAGTTCGAGCCCCGCGTCAGGCTCTGGGCTGATGGCTCGGAGCCTGGAGCCTGCTTCCGATTCTGTGTCTCCCTCTCTCTCTGCCCCTCCCTCGTTCATGCTCTGTCTCTCTCTGTCCCAAAAATAAATAAACGTTGAAAAAAAAATCAGTATTCTTCAAACTGTACACGTATATGTTTATATTCCTTATTTCTATGCCAAATTTCATAATGAATGATAAAATAAATTCTAAAAGAATAAGCATTCAAGATACGTAGATTATATATACAGTAATATAGTTAGGGAAAATATTTGGAAGTATTTAAGAGTTACTGTCAACTCAGAGAGAGACGGGGTATTGGGAGATCAAATTGAACATTTTGCCTTTCATATTATACTCTTCTGTTTACATTTCTTTCTTATGGTGTACATGGTTGATGATATAATGAAAGACTAATTAAAAAAAAAGAATACAAAAATCAAGACATAGGATACAAATACATTCCTGGCCTCCATGGGAGACATGCATTTGCTCCCCAACTCTAGACGATGACCAGGGCTGGAAGAAGAGGGAGGAAGATACTGAAGTTGTTTCTCAAGATGAAGAGGAAGGAGTGGCTGGGCCTCATAGTGGATGGGAAGATGCACAGCAGCCACAGCAGCAGAAAGGGGTGTGGATGTGACTTGGCACCCGGTCACCCCAGAGTGTGACCTCCAAAGGCACATCCCTGGGGGTCACTATCCGACAGCTCAGATCCTTGCAAGGCTACAGAAAGCAGAGAATATGAGGATGGGTGTCTGAAAAGACAGTCTTTCCTGACCCTTGGACCTGAACTGAGTCAACTGGAAATTTCTCTAGGGGATGGCAGAGCAGTGGACCAATTACTCCTGTAATTAGAAGCTACTTTACATAACAAATAGCATTGACTCTGTCTTTGTTCTTGGTTGTTGTGTAAATCTATTAGGAGGACAATTACAAACAAAAGTCTTCTGCGGAGCCTGGGTGGCTCAGTCAGTTAAGTGTCCCACTTCAGCTCAGGTCATAATCTCATAGTTCATGAGTTTGAGCTCCGCGTCGGGCTCTGTGCTGACAGCTCAGAACCTGGAGCCTGCTTCAGATTCTGTGTCTCCCTCTCTCTCTGCCCCTCCCCCCACTCACGCTGTCTGTCTGTCACTCTCTGAAAAGTAAATAAGAATTAAAAAAATTAAAAACAAAAACAGAAACCTTCATTTAGACCTTGAAATTCAAACCCAAAATATGGAGAGTGTGACATTTGAATTATTCCTCCGAGAACTGCATAGGGTGTATTTTCGAGAAATGGGGCGGGCAGACTGTGCTAGTCAAGAAAGCATGGAGATGTAGACATGGGGTGTATGACAGGGACAGGGACTCCACTGGGACTGCCTTTAAAGGGGCTTGAGGAGGAGTAGAAAAAGAAGGAGGGCTTGGGTCCATGTATTCGTTTCCTGTGGCTGATGTAACAAATTACCACACACCGGGTGGTCTCAAACAACAGAGGTTTACTTTCTCACAGTCCTAAAGGCCAGAAGTGCCACCCTAGTTTCATAGGAATAAGATCAAGGCGATGGCAGAACCGTGCTCCCTCTGGAGGCTGTAGGAGAGAATCTGGTCTTTGTCTCTTCCAGCTGGTGGCGGCTGCCCGAATTCCTGTATCAGTGCTGATTCCTGCTGTGCCTGTATTACTCTCAATTCTGCCTCTCCTCTCTGCACCCCATCTCCCTCTGTCCCCCTCTTACAAGGACACTTGTGATGGCATCTAGAGCCCACCTGGATAACCTGGGATCATCTCTCCACGATGAAATCCTTGATTGTAATCGCATCTGCAAAGATCCTTGTTCCTTATCATGTGACATTTACAGGCTCCTGGGATTAGCACCTGGTGCCTTGGGGGCCACTGTTTAGCCTCCTAGAATCCAGATCGCGAAAGTGAGCCCTAGAGATTTCTGTGCCCAGAAAATGAGGATTTGGACAGCGCAAGGGTTTATGAACATTATTATAATGTCATCTGGATCCTTCTGCCATCCACCCCAGACAGGTGTTTGTTTGTTTGGTTTTTTAACATTTATTTATTTTTGAGAGACAGAGACGGAGCACGAGCAGGGGAGGTGCAGAGAGAGAGGGAGACATGGAATACGAAGGAGGCTCCAGGCTCTGAGCTGTCAGCACAGAGCCTGACGCAGGGCTCAAACTCATGAACTATGAGATCATGACCTGAGCCGAAGTTGATTGCTTAACTGACTGAGCCACCCAGGCACCCCATGGACAGGTGTTTTGTTATTGGCTTATTGTACCTGCCTTGTGTCTTTGGGCAACAACAGGTATGTGGACCTTGGACCCTGTAACCCCTTCAAATTCTTATTTGATAGCTCCTGGTACTGCTAGCATTTCTTTAGAAAACAGAGTGGGGGACATTTGTTTTAGACTCATTTGGGAAACAGCTGGTAGGTACATTTAAACGAAAGAGCACAAATCTTTTCTGAGTTCAGTTTCTTTGTAAGTGAGCATGAAGCATATTCATTTAGAATTATAATTGCATTCATCGGCAGAACCACACGAGTTAGTACAGGACACTGGGGAGATCCCGGTACACATATTCCATTTATTCCTGTCTTGGTTGGAATCAGTATTGCCCATCACAAATAAGAAAAAGAAAAGCAATTTTGTTAAATGTATTAGTATGGGAAGATAGTTAAGTATTGAAAAAGAGAACGAACAATTTGTAAGCAGGAGCAAGTGATATATTTCTTTTTTCTTAAGTTTTTGGGAGCACCTGGGTGGCTCAGTCGGTTAAGCGTCTGACTTTGGCTCAGGTCATGATCTCATGGTTTGTGAGTGTGAGCCCCGCGTTAGGCTGTTTGCTGACAGCTTGGAGCCTGGAGCCTGCTTTAGATTCTGTGTTTCCGTTTCTCTCTGCCCCTCCCCTGCTCCTTCTCTCTCTCTTTCTCTCAAAAATAAATAAACATTAAAACAATTTTTTTTTTAGTTTTTATTTATTTTGAGAGAGAGAGAGAGAGAGGGGGGGAGAGAGAGAGAACACGTGCATGAGTCAGGGAGGGGCAGAGAAAGAGAATCCCAAGTTGACTTCACATCCTTAGCACAGAGCCCTACCCCGGGCTCCAACCCATGAACAACAAGATCATGACCTGTGCAGAAACCAAAAGTCGGGGGGCGCCTGGGTGGCGCAGTCGGTTAAGCGTCCGACTTCAGCCAGGTCACGATCTCGCGGTCCGTGAGTTTGAGCCCCGCGTCAGGCTCTGGGCTGATGGCTGGGAGTCTGGAGCCTGCTTCCGATTCTGTGTCTCCCTCTCTCTCTGACCCTCCCCCGTTCATGCTCTGTCTCTCTCTGTCCCAAAAATAAATAAAAAACGTTGAAAAAAAAAATTAAAAAAAAAAAAAAAGAAACCAAAAGTCGGACTTTCATCCGATTGGGCCACCCTGGGGCCCCACACGTGATCTATTTCTTATTGTGATCAATTTTTGTTTTAGTAAAAAGTTGCTGTTTCTTCCACTGTTGTTTCTGATGCCTCAATCTTCATCCTTTCTGGAAATAATTTTGTTCATCTTTCAGTTGAAAGTCTTCTTTCAACTCTTAAAATAGTATTGTTGGCAGTAGTGTGTGTGTGTGTGAGTGTGTGTGTGTGTGTGTGTAGAAGATTAGTAAGGCAGAATTGGAAATGGCTCTTGTTTTCAGTGTTTCCTGGGTTACACTGGTTAAAAGTGCATTCTTTTTGCATTTTCAGGGCTTTCGAAGTGCACACCAGAGACTCCAGATGAGACACTGCCAGTTAATATCACAAATGTTGCTTTCATTAGCCCATGAGTGAGTGAGGGAAGATAAGACCCTGTGCGATGCCATGTGGATAAAAGGCCAAATGGAGTGGAATGGACAGCCCTTGTAAAATGACCAAGTTCAAGAAGATGTTGCATGTACCAAAAATATAAAATTCAAAAATGCTTCAATATCATGAGAAAATAATTTTATAAATCAGCATCAGGATTTCACACACACATACACACATATACATATATATATATAAAAATATATGTATATTTATATATATATGTATATATATATATATATATATATATATATATATATTACTCTGAATATATATATTCATTTGTATCTTCAAAGAGTTCTGTGAGACAAGGTGGAACCCAGGGCTCTTTTCACTACATTACACTACCGTGGTGGTTGAGAAACCTGTCTCAAAGGCTTAGCACCATGTGAAACACACACACAACTACTTTTGCATTTGTTCTTTAAATGCTTTGACCGGAAGGTGCAACTTGCCCCAGAAAGGACAGCATGTTGTGACAGGAAAATGATCTTTGCTGCTTCATTCAAAAAGATATTGGGACAACATTGCATCAAAGGATAAAGAAAATGAATACTTTCTTCCTCCAGATAAGCACCCCTCAAGCACTAGCCAGGATGCTTACTAAATATCAGGATTTCTCCTTCTGATCCCAGACCTCCAAAGCAGATAGGAATTAAACACACTAATATTTGAGTAGCACTGTTTTTAACTATCTTGCTTTTTGGTTGATATATACATATATCATATATATACATATATGATATATGATATATGATATATATATATATATATATATATATATATATATATATGTTCCTTCCCCTCCTTTTAATTCCCTGTTATCTACTATGTCCATTGGAGACACCAATGTTGCTATAGCAGCAATCAATTGCAGACTTAGTTTGTTGGTTGTGTTGGTGGGCATCCAGCCCATAATGTCTGCACCTACTTCATGTTTAACTAGTCATAGGAGAAGAATTCTAGTCTGAATTTGTGTTGGATTATGCCCTAGACATGGATGTGGCAGCACACCATTAGAGCACTAGCTCCTGAGTCTGTTTCTTGGGTGCATTCCACACAGAAGGTGGAGGTCAGACTTTGATGGGGAGGGGCAGATAAGAGGGAGTCTCAGGGAGATTCTGGTAGTTATCTGGGGACTGAGATCCATTGTGATTCCTATGTGTGCTTCTTATAAACAGTGTCCTTCTAGGCAAAGAAGATACATTTTCTTTTGTTTATGTGATTTATCTTTGGGATTATGATTTTTTCTTTAGCAGTCCCGCTACTGCCTCCGTTTCAGATTACCCCCCACCTCCTGCCTCCCCTCTCCCTTGTTGACCAACACTATTTTGCACAAGTGTCTCCTCTTTATATGAGAGTAAGTTTTAGACTCAGCCACAAAGAACAAGAAATGGTTAGTCTGAGCCAGTCAAGGAGGATCTGTGGTCCTTGCCAAAGATTAGCCCTGGCAACGTCATGTGATACATGCCATAGAAAGGGAAGTCTGTGGTGGGAGTTTCTGGAGAAATGTTTTCTTCATTCTCAAAGATAGATGTTCACAAAGAAGTGGTTACTTTCTGCTGCTGACATTTTTGTTTCTGTACGTGATGCTTGGAATGGTGACAGTCATCTTGGGATAATGAAGCGACCTGACCTGAGGAGACCATGCTAAGTGTTACTGAGAGGAGCCCTGGGTCCTTGTCAAGCTCATGAGGCTGCCTGTCTAAGGCTACAATCTCCTTATCTCAGGACCTCTTGTCATATGAGATAGTAAATCCTCTCATGTCACTTTGAGCTTGTGTGTGTGTGTGTGTGTGCATGCACATATGTGTGTTCTTGTTTGTATTTACTTGTAGATAAAAACTTCCTAATGGAGACCTATCACAAAAAAGAAACTCATTTTGGATTCATGATCTGGGTTGGAAAGAATATGGCACATACTCATATTTGAACTTAGTGGACACGGCCCCGAAGTTTGAGGAGGCAGCTTGTGCTTTAGAATGGAGATTCCAGAGCAGTATTTTCAAAATTTTAATATGTATTTGAATCTGAGGAACTTGTTAAAGCACAGATCTGATTGAAGAGTTCTGGGTTAGGACCACAAATTCTACATTTCTTGTGTGGTCTCAGCAGACACTACTGCTGTTGGTCTGCAGGCCACAATTCCAAACATCGGAGGCTAAAAACTGATACAACTCAACTTCCGTCTAACAGCCATTGAACTTTGAACAAACTACTATCCTGGAAAAAAACAAACAAACAAACAAGTCTTTTTTTTTTTTTTTTTGAGAAAGTTTGATACTGTGTTACTGTGGAAATGTTGACTCCTAGAAGTCTCATTTTGATTTTATGCTAGCTTGTATCTGTGACAGAGATAAACTTCTCACCTCCTAAAAGGAGAAGGATTTTTACATTTTTAAATGTTTATTTATTTTTGAGAGAGAGAGAGAGAGAGACAGAGTGTGAGTGGGAGAGGAGCAGAGAGAGAGGGAGACACAGAATCCAGAGCAGGCTCCAGGTTCGAGCCTGACGCGGGGCTTGAACACATGAACTGTGAGATCATGACCTGAGCTGAAGTCACACGCTTAACCGGCTGAGCCACCCAGGCGCCCCAAGGAGAAGGATTTTTTAAAAGTAACATTTTTTCCTTCTATGCATAGAATCCAATAGGAAATGAGTGAGCACACACCAGCAATTAAGTGTAAATGTTGGGACAGCCATAGCAAACCTAGAATAATGGATGTTTCAACTTTAAGAAAATGTTGTCATTGAAACTCAAGGGATAATGCCACCAGAAATCCCTAGGAACTATGCCTTGTCCATGTAGTGGTGAAGGAATGACACAGTCTTTTAATATGAAACCTGACTTGTCTCATAGATGTTACGAGAACATTGGACTGGCCAAGGGTACAGACACTGCCGTTAAGGAAAATAAAACTTATTTGTCCATAAGAATGTTGGAAATATGACTTTAGTCTCAGGAACACTATAGTTCAACTAAATTATGTCCCTTCATTTATTCATTAACTCATTGAACAAATATCGAGAACCTACTATGTGCCAGATGCTGTGCTAAATGTTATAAAAAGATATAGAAAGATAAGGTCTCTAATCTTGAGGAATGTAAATACAGACAGTGAGAAAGCTGACATGGGGGTATGTATAAGTCATAGTAAAGGAAGCACTTACGGCTGCCTCAGGGCATCAGGAAACAACCCACGGGTTAGTAATGTTCAAGCTGTGACTTGGAAATGAGTAGAACATGGCAGGGAGGCTAGTGTGAGAAGAGGGTTTGAGGAAGTCATTGTAGAAAAAGTGAAAATTGCGGGCAAAAGTGTACAGGCATGAGGAAGCTGCATCCAGGCAATAGAAAGTAAAGAACAAGGAAATGAGAAATTTATATGAAACTCATGCAAATACATAGTTTTTATTGTTTCTATAGTTTTGACAATTTGGCATTCAGAAAAGTAAGATTAATGATAAGAAATATTTTTTAATTTTTATTTATTTATTTTTGAGAGAGCAGAGAGAGAGAGAGAGAGAGCACAAGCAGGGGAGGGGCAGAGAGAGAGGGAGAGAGAGAATTCCAAGCAGGCTCTGCACTGTCAATGCAGAGCCTGACACAGGGCTTGACCTCATGAACCAAGAGATCATGACCTGAGCTGAAATCAAGAGTCAGACGTTTAACCAGTTGAACCACCCAGACACCCCAATGATAGGAAGTCTTAAGAGTACATTTGAAACTAGTGGACTGGCACATGGGATGTTCATTGAATGTACTGTATGTACAGACAGGAACTGTAAACTATGGGATGCGTTGGTTTAAGGCAATTGGAAGGCGTACAACCTCTGAGGTCCTGGAGAGTATTTGCCTCACCTAAGGACACTCAATGGAAATGAAAATTAAACTCTTCTCCATCCATATCTCATGACACATATGAGGCAGGATTTTGCCCATAGGTGGCTTATGTTTTGGCTTGTCTGTTGGCTTAGTATGTTTTTAAGGAGGAATATTCTGAAATTCTGAAATCCCTATTTGAGGCGAGGAGCGTCAGGGGGCTTCAATCAGAAATGGGGGGCCTATTTTGGACTCTGTGATTAACTTGGAGTCTAGAGATAAAAGTTGAATGATTGGAAATCTTAAAACTACATTGTCTTCAGCAGACTGGCAAATGGTATCGTGGCTGTAACTGGCTTCTCCAGAATTTAATCTAATATTCTTACCCTCTGCTTCCTTTGAAATAGATTTAATAACCAGACTCTCATCATCAGAGTCTCTTGGTAAAGCAAAACCCTGCTCTGTCTCAGAATGTTCCAGCGATCTCCCAGGCAGTATGCAGGATTTCATAATTCTGAGTATCTGACTGCGATGCTGATACTAGTATGGAGAAGGGACAAAAGTGCCAAAGTGTTTAGTAGGGTCTAAATCCTTCAGTGCATTGGAGCAGTCTTAGGAAGTGATCATAAGGAAAATGTAGGAATGGGCCTCATAGGAAATAGTCTTTGGTGGAAGAGACATCGCCAGCGATCTATTTACTCTACCGCTTAATGGTGGAGTGATGTGTCCTTACGGACTTGAATCTGGGAGAAATTGTAAAATGTATTGAAAAAAATTAATTTTTTTCGTTCTAATAAACTTTGTTAAAATGATCCATTGGAAGACAGTCGTAGCTGAGCTCTTGTGCAGTTATAGGACTAAGGATATTAAGTCAGTAGGTTTCCACTATCCAAACCAGTCTTTGTTTTCTCTGAACTTACCCCAGGAACCTGCAGGGCCATGAGCCACAAAAAGAGGATCCATCCACTTCTGTAGAGTGGGTTTGCCAGGTTTAGCAAATAGAAATGTGGGACACCCAGTTCAATTTGCATTTCAGAAAAATAAACAATTTTTTAGCTTAAGTAGGTTCCACATATTGCATAAAACCCCATTAGACACTGCGTCTTTGATTCCCCATGACATTCTTGTATTCCACAAAGCTTTACCTGGGAGCCGGTACTCTGAAATTGTATCAGAAACTCATTTCTCCTATTTGGAAATTGACTTTCACCTAATATGGGAATGAGCTATCAAGAGGTTCCTGGAATTGTAATTACCCATTGTAAACCAGAGGCCTTTCCATCATTCATGTGCATAGAACGAATAAACCTTTCATGCTACAGAGGGACCTTTATGAAGGAGAGTTGACCCAACTTGTAGAAAGTGTAGGAGTCCATAATTAGGAAGGTTTTATGACTTCCTTTCTCAGGAAAGAAGAGCCAGTGACAATTTGGCTTCTGATCCCCATTTTAAAAAGGTGTCAGAAGCTACTGTTTTGGGGTTTGTTTGTAGCATTAACAATTTTGTAAGATTTCCAGAACCTTTTATTTTAGTTTGTCTCTTGTCTAATTTCCCATAGTGAGTGTCAGTGAAACCTGTAAAAAAATTAAAGAGTGGGTTTCTGGTCTAGAAAGCATGGTGAAGTAGACAACCTAAAATTTTGCTACTACAGTTCTCAGAAGTGTGGGGTAATATCGAATACATATTATTCTAAATGCATAACTGAGAAAAGAAAAAAAAAATGTCATGTGTTGGAAACTAAGCCAGAACTGAAAACCAGAGCAAAAAGCATGGGTGTGAGTTGCTGTGGCTGACTGAGCAGGGGCTGTCAGTCTTTTTTTTTTTTTTCTTTAAACATTTATTCATTTTTAAGAGACAGACACAGAGCATGAGTGGGGGAGGGCCAGAGAGAGAGGGAGACACAGAATCCGAAGCAGGCTTCCAGGCTCTGAGCTGTCAGCAAAGAGCCCAACGTGGGGCTTGAACCTATGAACCGCAAGATCATGACCTGAGCTGAAGTCAGCTGTTTAAACAACTGAGCCACCCAGACACCCAGGGCTATCAGTCTTGATATTATGGTTTGGACTTCAACACTTGTGAGGTGAAAGGGGTTGAGTGTTGTCCCTGTGAGAGGTCTTGGAACTTACACATCTGCCTTAAGGGACACTTAAGTGACCCACCTATGGACTAAAAATAATTGTCCACTAGGACAAGCAAAACACAAGCATTTTTTCCTGTTTGCTGGGCTCTTAGAATTCAAAAATGTAGGTGTCAGCAACCACAGTTTCGGGGTTTGAATTTTATAACTGGTATAGTCTGAGACTTCAATTCTTCTACTATAAGAGTGGGAGAAATGAATTTTGGTACACATTTAAGCAATCTCCTCTGCATTATTCTTTTATATGCTTTTATATTTTAATAATTTCAGAGTTTGGAAAGCCATTTTATATAAGTTGCAAAACCCTTAGGCCATAAAGAGAATTGATTGATTTGGCCCTATAAATGTAAAAAATTATTATCTGGCAAAATCACCACGATTGAAGTCAAAAGGTCTGTTGTACCTTGGAAAAATACAACTCATCTGTTAGAGAAGGGGCTAACTCCCAAAATGTATGAAGATGGCCTGAATCAAAATAAAATAACTATGTCTATGTTTTCTTCTAAGAGTTTTATAGTTTTAGCTCTTATGTTTAGGTCTTTGACAATTTCTGAGTTCATTTTTGCATATGGTGTGAGATAGGGAGTTCAACTTTATTCTTTTGCATGTGGATATTCATTTGTTATAGCACCATTTGTTGAAAAGGCTATTCTTTCCTCATTGAATTTTCTTGAAATATTTGTCAAAAATTGATTATAAATGTAAGCATTTAGTTTGGACTCTCAATTTTATCAAATAGGTTTATAAGTATATCCTTTTGCTAGTATTGCATGTTAACAGTATTAAGGCTTTTGATCCATGGTCATGGAATGTCTTTCCACTTATGTAGGTCTTTAATATCTTTTTTTTTAAGTTTACTAATTTATTTTGAGGGAGAGAGAGACAGCGTAAATGAGGGGGAGGCAAAGGGAGAGGGAGAGAAAGAGAATCTCAAACAGGCTCAGGGCTCAAACTCATGAAACTGTGAGATCATGACTTGAGCTGAAACTGAGTGGGATGCTTAACTGACTGAGCCACTCAGGTGCTCCTATCTGGGTTTTTAATTTCTTTCAGCAATATTTTTTTAGTTTTCAATGTGTAATTATTCATACTTTTGTTAAATTGATTCCCATTTTATTCTTTTTAAAAAATGTTTATTATTTTTGAGAGAGAGAGAGAGAGAGAGAGAAACAAAGAGAGAGAGAGAATGTGAGCAGGAGAGGGGCAGGGGGAGAGAGAGACACAGAATCTGAAGCAGGCTCCAGGCTCTGAGCTCTCAACACAAAGCCAGACGCGGGTCTTGAACTCACGAACTATGAGATCATGACCGGAGCTGAAGTCAGAGGCTTAACTGACTGAGTCACCCAGGTGCCCCTCCTATTTTATTCTTTTTGATGCTATTGCAAATGAAGTTTTCTAAATTTCGTGTTCTTAATAATAGTTTTCTTATTTTTAAATTTTAATTGTATAAAAATTCAATTTATTTTTGCATATTAACCTTGTACAGTAAAACCTTGGTTTGCAAGCATAATTTGTTCCAAAAACATGATTGCAACCCAAAGCACTCATATATCAAAGCTAATTTCAAGAACCATTGGCTCAGTTGTGATCATGGAACATTCGGTGTCATGTATTACTTGTATCGCAAGACATCACTCATTTATCAAGTAAAAATTTATTAGAAATGTTGGCTCATCTTGTGGAACACTCACAGAACAAGTTACTTGCAATCCAAGGTTTCACTGTACCCTGAAAAAACTTGCTGAATTCATTTGTTTGCTTTACTAGTTCTTTGCGGATTTCTTAGGATTTTCCACATACAAGATGAGGTAATTTGCAAATAGCGATAATTTTATTTCTTCCTTTTCATCTAGATATCTTTTACTTATTTTTATTTTTATTTTGCCTAGTTGCCCTGGCTAGAATCTCTAGTACAATGTTGGATTGAGTGGCAAGAACTGACATCCTGTCTTCTTCCTGATCTTTGGGAAAACACTGTTAGCCTTTAACTATTAAGTATGATTTAGTTGTGGTGTTTTTTTTTTCTTGTGAATGCCCTTTATTAGGTGCATTTATCTTGTATTCCCAGTTTTTAAAGTTTTTTTTTAAATCATGGAAAGTGTTACATTGAGTCAAATACTTTTTTTTCTGCATCTATTAAGGTGATCACATGGTTTTGTCCTTTATTCTATTAACATAGTATATTGCATTGGTTAACTTTTGCATGTTGAACCAACCATGCATTTCTGGGATAAATACCACTTGGCCATGGTATATAATCTTTTTAATGTATTGCTAGGTTAAGCTGGCTGGTATTTTGGTAAGAATTTGTGAAAGAGTGGTGTTAATTCTTCTTAAACATCATGTAGGATTCACTAGTGAAGGCATCTGGGACTTCGTGGGAATTTTTTTGCTTACTAATTGTTTCTTTGCTTTTTATGTGTTTATTCAGATTTTTACTTCTTTTTTGAGTCAGTTTGAAGAGTTCATATATGTCTAGGAACTTGTCCATTTTATGTAGGTCATCTAATTAGTTGGCATATAATTGTGATTAGTATCTTATTTTCACAGACAGTTGTAAGACTTGCTGAAGGTTCAGTACTGAAACATGTGAGGAAAATAGTTATGGATTAGGGGAAAATAAAAGAGGACCCACCAGAACTAATTTCTCTAAAGGAGATGAGAGAGGCATCTGGGTGGCTCAGTTGGTTGAGTGCCCAATTCTTGATTTTGGCTCAGTCATGATCCTGTGGTTGTGGGATTAAACCCTGCATCAGGCTCCATGCTGGGTGTGGAGCCTACTTGGGATTCTCCCTCCCTCCCTCTCTCTCTCTCTCTCTCTCTCTCTCTCTCTGCCCTTCTCCCCCTGCTCGTGCGCGCGCTCTCTCTCTCTCTCTCTCTAAAATAAGATAAAAAACTAAAGGAAAACAAAAGAGATAGAGGGAAAATTGTAACTATGATATTTCCAAATACTTTGGGATTAATATAGGGCTCACACTTAAATGCCATGCAGGTCAAGTATATCAGTTGTTCACAATCTGTATCCATGGGAATTGAGTTTACTTCTATTGTGATTGGTTAGTGCTTGCACTGTACCAACTTTAAATATTTTTTAATATGACTACTGTGTAAATACTAGGAGCCAATGTAGGATAACCAGAATAAGAGAAGTGTTTGTTCAACAGAATTCTTACTTCTAGAATACGTGATGTGAAGGACTAGACAGTATGAATTCTCTCCTGGACAAAACGAGAATGCACAAAACATTTGATCATTGAGAGAAGTGGGAGAAGCCATTGCTAGAAATTAGAGCAGTAGGAGAATTTAGAACATATAGTCTTGTTAAAGGGGAAAAATAAGGAGCAACTAGAAAATTAAATCTTTTAGAACTTTCAAAAAAAACCCCAAATGTAAGATGCTAAATTAATACAGAGTAGATGTAATGGAAGTAGTAGAGTTCATCTTTGTTTTATATATTGATGAGCTTTCCCACGTAGGGCTGCCCTTATGCAGGACACTTAGAATTATGTAAGGTGGGAGTTAGAAGGGACATTTGAGGTCACACAACTCCATCTCAGATAACATGGTTGTCATAAATGCCAGCTCCTGACTCCCGCTTTCCATACTGTGTGAAGCAATACCCTTCTGGTTCTATCCTGTTATTGAAGCCTTTTTGCTTTTTTATTAGTATTTTTTAAGTCTTTCTAAGGGAAAAGCCATCTTTGCTGTGATTTCTATAGCTCAGTATTCTATTTAAGATTAACATGATTATTTTTTTAGAATGAACATAAGCTATGATAAAGATCTCAGAGCACTTTGTGACTGATCCACTTCCTAGGACAGAATTATTTATCTTGAGTCTTGAAAAACTGAGCTGCTACATGTAGCTAAATTTTCTCAAATGTTACTTCTTTGAACATCGTACTTTTAAATTTTAACCATCTTGAATAATATCTTTCGGAAATCGATTACACGTCTCAGCCTTATTGGATAGAGTTTATAGTACTATAGAGTTTATAGTATCTGTTTTCAGAATGCTTTTATAATTATCTTTTAAAAAACCTATTTTGTTCACTACTTAAAAGATCGTGTACTATTCAATTGCGTGAAAATTTATAATTCACCTAATAGTTGGATGATAACGCTATTTCAACTTTTTTTGCCCCTTTTCATGAATGCTGTTATGATGGACACCTTTATACAGGCTATTACTAAGCACATATATTCTTTGGTGTTACTTAAAATCTGGTGCCTTCAGGATTGCTGAGGGACACTTGGTCACTTGGCATTACACTAAAAAGTATATAGTGTCTTATGCTTTTGATTCTCATCATTTCCTGTTTTAATTTTTGCTTTTCTCCCTTGATGTCAGATTGTTCATCACTCCAAGTGTTTCTGCTTTGTTAAGGTTTATCCTCTGCATTGTATTTTTTTTTCATATTTCAAATAAGTTGTAAAATGGGAAGCCAGGTAACTGAGTGTGCTGTACTTGCATATGAAGACAGGTGGGTACAGAAAAAGTACCTTGGAGGAGAAAAGTACCCACGTTTTATTAAACAGAATTATTCACCCAGGCCAGATAATTTTTTGAAACAAAACTTCAGGTTTGTTGGATGAAGTTCTTGTTAGTCTACTAAATTTTAAGGAAATAAATCTGAAAATAAGAAGAGAAGATTTCATTTAAAGTATGGCTCTGACAAAAAAGTCCACTGAGATTTGTGAGTGAAGGGATATATCTTATTTTTATGACTGGGTGAAGTGGTGTGAATTTAGAAGGGGTCGGGAAGAAGGGAGGCATTAGAATTTATGGATTTGGAGAGATGGAATGATCTGCGTGGTTGCACTCTGGCACAGCTCTCTCCCTAGACATATAAACTGCTACCCGACTTAACGTGTTGTTGAATAGTCATTTCATCTAGGGCTCCGTGACATTTGTTCCGTGACACACAGGCCTCTACCTGATCTATTTGGAATGCAATATATTATCAGTCATGTCTGCTAATGCTAACTGCTGAATATCAAAGCTTCTAAGCTAACTTCCACTTCCTAGGTGATTATCCCAGCAGTTCACAAGGGGAAGTACAGATGTACAAATCATTATACATGACTTTGAACTCGCTTGCAAAAACCCTGGGGTGGTATTTTTGAAGTATATTTGGCTGAGCATAGGGCACAGAATTGCCAAATGTAAATTTGAAGACTGGATGCCAGGGGGTTCTTACATGGCTAATGGCACTTAGAAGGCTTTTCCATGAGCAACCAGGACCCATCTTCCAGAAAAGAATTGGCCAATAAGGCAGGCTGGGATGGCCAGAGAGTTCATATGGAGGCTGTCTCTTGTCCTCAATAGGCCCTGTGATTGGCAATCTCTGTTTTACCAGAATATGCTCCTACATTCATTTGGGTGGGGATATGAAATATATGATATATCACTGGGTGGAAATGATATGAGAAAATGTTATATAATATGAGATGATAGACATGGGAATATTTTACTACAAGAGAAACACACACAGACACACACAGACACACATAGACACACACTCCGTCACACACACTCCAAACCAGGAGATCTGAGTTTCAGTCCTGGCTATAGCAATCATTCATTCTTTGGTCTTAAGTCATTTAACTTTTCTGTGTCTCATCTATATTGTAAATTAGAGTACATGATGGGCAGCAGTTCGGTTCCTAATAGATTGGAAGCCTGTGTTGACTAGGGTGTAGGTGAGGTCGTTGTAACAAAAAGATGTTATTGGACTTGTTTTTAAAAATTATGTAAAAGCTTTGATTATTCCAGACCATTATTTGACAAAACTTCATAGTAAACTACTCACTAGGGTGATAGATTGTCAGTCCAACAAAATCCAATGATCAGATTTTCATTACTGACCTTCTGTTCATCCTTTTCTTTTTTGCTTCTCTATAAAATAATTATATTCATAGATGCACTGATTTTGGTACCTACAAATTTATAATCCACATCCATGTTAGGGTTCTGGTACCATTTATGTTTACATTATTTTGAATTCTACCACTCATATTACTTTAAAATATCTCTTATTTTTAATTTTTTAAAATATTTGTTTATTTTTGAGTGAGAGAGAGTGCAAGCAGGGGAGGGGCAGAGAGAGAAGAGGATGGAGGATCCGAAGTGGGCTCTGCATTGACAGCAGAGAGTTGGATGCAGGGTTTGAATCCATGAACCGTGAGATCATGACTTGAACGGAAGTCGGATGCTCAAGAGACTGAGCAACCCAGTTGCCTCCAAAATATCTACTTTGAAACTTAAAGGGCTCTCCTTTGAGTCAAAGATTCATGTTCTTTAATTGGGTGGGGGGGGGAGGGAAATGTAACCTAATGGTGACAATAAAAATAAAAATGTACTCTCAAATAAAAGACAAGGATAGGAACCCCATAGCTGAGATAAACTGCATTCTGTTAACTAAATCTAATCCGAGGCAAAGTCAACAAACTAGTCCTCATGATGTGTACACGACCTTTGAGAAAATAAGGACAATTAGGAAATTAATGCAATGTCTGTGGAAAGCCTAAATGCATTTACATTCAAATTTGTAAAACATCGTTGAACAAAATGGTTTCCTTGCCTCTCCTCTGAAATCATCCTTTCATCTACCTCAAGCTGGTTAATAAACACTAGTCTTCACATAATGCCTTGAGACAAATAGGAAGCTGCAATGACAGCCTACCACAGGTCACATGGTCAAGTCCCTCCCACATAAACAGCACCTTCTCAAACATGGCTGCATGGCAGAACCCTGGGGGAGCTTCTGAAAATACAGAGTTTTGGATTTTACCCCTACCTTCCGAGTTTGAATCTTGGGTTGTTGCATCTAGAAATCTGTGCTTTTTTCGAGGCTGGAGAACTAGCCTAGCCCTTGCCTTCACATCTGCATGGGAGCCACCATCCTGAAACTTTCTGGAAAGATACGTATATACATTATATTGAAAATCCTATAGGAAAAAAAGTGCTTTAGATTCCTCATACACCTTTGGTGTCATGATTTTAAACTAAACAATGTCTAAGGTTTGGAAACTCTTTTTCAGATCTCACCCATGTTCTTCCTGCTCCTATTAAGTCTGTTTTGTTTGATGATATTCAGGCATCATTTGCATATTGGAGCCTGGCAAGCTTCACTATTTCTTTTGTCTAGATAACTAGTTTTATTTCCTTCACTATAATTTTTTTTGCCCATGATTTCTATTTTCTTCTTTTTAAAAAATGTTTATTTATTTTGAAAGACAGAAAATCTTTGGTCTTTTCAGCCCTGGTTTCCAGTGGAGACAGCCAAGGACAACAGAGAGAGGGCAGAGAGAGAGGGCAGAGAGAGAGGGCAGAGCTGCCAGATGCCTGGTTGATAATGGTTGGAATGGAAGTTCCTGACCTCATGAAACTTACAGACAGATGTAAGTCAGCTCCCTGACTCATTAAAGAAACACACACACACACACACACACACACACACACACACACACACAGTTTACGGTGCCAGGAGAGCATGTGTTGGGAGTGACCGACCTAATCAGGGAAGTCAGACAGGTATTCTCCAGGCCATTGCTGATAGAGCTGAACGCTTGGAGTCGAGCACAGTCTCACTTAATCAAAAAGGTTGGCTGGGTGGGATGCAGCCATTCTGGTAGAAGGGGGCTATGAGGAGCCTAGAAACAGGGTTGAAACTGAGAGGTGAGGGGGGCCCACAAAGCATGAGGTCAGGCCCATGAGTTGGGAAGAATTTGAGGGACATAGATGGCCACCTTTTGGCCTGTAGTGTGAATCCTAGTGTGTTAAGTTTTCCAGACTATGTGCTGAGGTGCCCTGGGGTGCCGTGGGGAATTCACAGGGGTGTCATGTTTTAAGATTTTGAGGGAAACAGCAACATCTATTGGCCACCACGTGAACTACTACTCTAACTTATCTGCACCTAATTACTTAATAAATGGAACAAATAGGTATTCTTTTTAGCCTAGGGGCTCTGGGAAAAAATTGCTGAGACACATTTACTGTGAGCTGAGCAATTTGGGAACCCATCCTAAGAGTGATGGGAAGCCTTATAGGGTGACTTTTGTCCTAAAGAGGGTGATGCTCAGATTTGGAAAAGATGACCCTAGCAACAAAGTGGGGAATGGAGTGGGGGGGGGGGTGGGCAGTGCAGATGTGACGGCACAGAGACAGTAAGAGAGGAGGAAGACTGAGGCTGGCCCGGGGGTGTCCTGAAAGCCAGGTGGAGGCTAACCTCAGCTCCTCCTCTAAAGTCCAACACAAGTCTAATCATTATTAGACATGCACAGAGCATGTATCCTAATGCTTTTTAAAAATATTTTAAGGGGCGCCTGGTTGGCACAGTCGGTTAAGCTTCCGACTTCAGCCAGGTCACGATCTCGCGGTCCGTGAGTTCGAGCCCCGCGTCAGGCTCTGGGCTGATGGCTCAGACCCTGGAGCCTGTTTCCGATTCTGTGTCTCCCTCTTTCTCTGCCCCTCCCCCGTTCATGCTCTGTCTCTCTCTGTCCCACAAATAAATAAACGTTGAAAAAAAAAATTAAAAAAAAATATTTTAAAAATGTTTTTAATGTATATTTATTTTTGAGAGATGGAGACAGAGTGTACACAGGGAAGGGGCAGAGAGAGAGAGGGAGACACAGAATCCGAAGCAGGCTCCAGGCTCTGAGCTGTCAGCACAGAGCCCGACGCGGGGCTTGAACTCACAGACTGTGAGATCATGACCTGAGCCGAAGTTGGATGCTTAACCGACTGATTCACCCAGGTGCCCACCCCCCTCCTTTTTTTTAATGAAAAACCTTATCCTGGGCATTTTTTCCCCTCAGATATAATCTGAAGTTAGGTCTAAATTGCCTGAACGAGGTGTGCAGGAAGTACTAAGCTGGTATAAGTTTCCATATCCTATAGTCTTTTATCCAGGGTAAGGAATACGACATAAGGCTATGATACACCCCAGACCAGATAATGTGAATTGAAGCCCCAGCTCTACCATTTATAAACTCTGTCATCCTTGGGATAACATTACCTTCTCCTGGCCTCAGTTTCCTCGTCACACACTTCACAGGGCTGTCGCAAAGACTAGAAGCCAGCCACGTGAATTGCTGAGGGCAGAGTGTGGCACACTGCGAGCGTTTTGCCAACATTAGCTGCTATCGTTGCCATGATCGTGCTTCCCTCCCCTGCTTCCGTGGGTCCCATAACAATTCCAGATGCATATAATACCTTATATTATACATGTGCAACCTTATACGTGTGCATACCTTATATACGTGTGCAACCTTATCCATAAATGAGAAGTATGAGCTGGGATCGATGTAATAAGGTAGGGATAGCATGTTATGTGTTTTGATATGGTGTGGGATCCTGGGATGCCTTCCTTCTGGGCTGGGTTGGGGCAGATTCTTCCATGGGTTTGTGGTGCCCACACACCACACCACGACAGAGGAGGCACCAAGATTGCTGGTGTGCTGCAGTGTGGGCTAAAGGTCTGGGCATTTTCATTTGGGCAGCCAGTGTGCTCAGCTCTCTAGGTATGAGACCATGAAAAATCACATCTGTTACTGTTTTTGTGGGACGAACATATTACTGCTTCGCTTTTGATCTGTGAGATTACAAAGGATGCTGTCATTTGTTCATGTGGTTAAATTCGATAATTATGAGTGGAAAAAAACCAGGTTCCTCACCTTCCCTATAAGCATGAATGGGGATTGATCTGAGTTTTACCTGAGTGTCTCTATCTCCATCATCCCTTCCCCCAAGCCTGTTTCAGTAAAGGGAAAATAAAATAAAGTTCCTGATACAGAATGGATAGTAAATACGCTTTAAGAACCAATCCCTACAATTGTCCTTAATATTTAGATACATAAGAGATGTCAGGTAAGACAGAATCTCAGTCTATTCCAGTCACAGCTGGTGGGTTGAAGACTTGTTTTTTCATTGTTTGTTCTTTGTTCATGACCTTGTGACCAAGATTAAATAGCTTAAGAGTCAGCAAATGCCAAGGGTGACATTTTGAGCCGGTCGGCCTGCCAGCGCAGTGCTATGGCACATCTCTTCACACCAGGGTTCTCCTCTCAGCCTCGGCCAGCTGCTTTGCTGTTGTAGGTTTTCCTTGTGGAAGAAAAAAACAAAACCAAACAAAGCCAAACAAACAATCCTGACCCTTGCAATGGTAAGTAGCGACACACGATCACTGATATCGCTGCTAAAAAGAGAAACCATTTGAAAACATTCCAAAAGAACAAACGACCCTGGACATATTCTCCTCTCTTATGGAATGAAGAGAATTATATTTTTAGAGTGATGGTTCTCAACCCTGGGGTGCACGTCAGAATCATCCAGGACTCTTACAAAGAGCCAGTCCTGGGGCCACAGTGCGATGCAATCAGCTTCTTCGGTGTCTGGGGCTGGGGACGGAGGAGCAGGAAGGGGACAAGGAGAATCGGCACTTTGTAAAAGCTCCCTGGGTCATTTGAATGTAACCAGGGATGGGTGCCCCTCGTCACAAAGGCGTGTTTCTGAAGTAAGGAAGACATGGTAACAGAGCCTTGAGAGTCCCCAGATTTCCAGAACAGAGGAGGCCGCAGCAGTGTTTAGCCTCCTCGAGTCTAAATCCTTATTCAGCTGATCATTAGCTGAGTTACTTTGGAAAATTGCCCAACTCCTGTTAGCCTCAATTTCCTCATCCATAAAAAGGATAATAATTGGCATAAGAATGCCTATTCCAACAGGTTTTTGGAGATTTCCCTGAGGCATGGCCAGGAAAGTCTCTGTTCTCCCCGTCGCGCCCGCCACAAAGCAGGACTCTGGCATTTTCCATACCTTCTTGCACACCCAGAAGCAGATATGAAGTCACACAGCAGAGCAAAGGGGGAAGATTTTGCTCATGGCCTCACAGGGGGTGAGAGGGCACGCTTTCAGCTCTCATGGTACCTCACTCGCACAACTTAATAGTCACTCCCATCTGACCTCTCTGAAGTCCTCCCTGTCTTACCTCCCCACCCTCCCCACCCTCCCCACCCTCCAGGTACCTGGCTAGAATAAAACAAATATGAGGGACACCCTGAGGATGTGAAAGGCCCGGAAGTTCTCTCCTTCTATTCCTTAACAAACAAAGAGGGGACAAAGAGAGGCATGGAGAACACATTTTTCCTGTAGGGCATGGTTTCTCAGCAGTGGCGCCGTTGACATCCTGGAGGAGATGCCCTGTGCATCCATTTTAGTTTGCTATTGCTGTACAACGAGTTACCACAAACCTAGTGGTTTCAAATCACATACATGTTTACCTCACAGTTTCCATGAGTCAGAAGTCCACGGAGCTGGGTGCTTTGCCCAGGGTGTCACAAGGCTGAAAAATCAAGGTGTTGCTGGGCACAATTCTCATCTGAGATCCTGTGTCCTGATGGTTGTAGGACAGCGGCCTCTGTTTTCTTCTTGGCTGTTGGATGGGGCTTGCTCTCACCAACTAGAGGCCACCTGCAGGTCCTGCTTCATGGTCCCCTCCTTAAGCAGTTCGAAACATGGCTGTTGGCTTCTTCAAGGCCAGTAAAAACTGCCAGCTGCTGCTTCTTGTCACCTGATTAGGTGAGGCCCACACAGGATATTCTGCCTCTTGCTTAATTCAAAGTCAGTTGCTTAGGGATCTTCATTATTGTCACATCAAGAAACAAATAGATCCCTATCGATTAGGGATCTTCCTTTTGTCACATCAAGAAACAAATCATGGGGGGGGCGGTGCCTGGGTGGCTCAGTCGGTTAAGCGCCCGACTTGGGCTCAGGTCACGATCTCGTGGTTCATGAGTTCGAGACCCACGTCGGGCCCCGTGCTGACAGCTCAGAGCCTGGAGCCTGTTTCGGATTCTGTGTCTCCCTCTCTCTCTCTGCCCCTCCCTGCTCACACTCTGTCTCCCTCTCTCTCAAAAATAAATAAACATTAAAAAAATAAATAAATGTTAAAAAAAAAAAGAAGCATAATCATGGGAGCAATATCCCATCATATTTGCAGATTTTCCCCAAACTTAAGGGAGAGAATTATGAAGGGCATATATACCAGCAGGTGGGAGTCCTGGGGGCTATACACGAGAGAATTATGGAATATTTAGCAGCATCCTTAGTCTCTACACCCTAGATGTCAGGGGCAACCTTCTCCCCTTTCCAAGTTGTGGCAACAAAAATGTCTCCAGACATTGTCAAATGTCCCCCGGGAAACAATATCATCTTAGGTTGAGAACCACTGATGCAGGGTCTTTAACCTGTTAGGTAAGCAAAGGATTCTAACAACTCTAGCATGAGATTACCTCAAAGATTTCCCCTTCACCAACCTGGGGACAGACTAGGAAAGTGAATTCCATGGCTCAGAACAAGATGCAAATGGATCGAGCTTTCCTGAAGCATTCATGGAAGGCACAACCCTCCGATCTCTTGTATTTACCCCAGGAGACCAAGAGCCTGGTGTGTGGGGCCATGCCACACTACAGCTGAGGCCAGACACTGCTTGGTGGGCACGGCAGGGTCTCCAAGGTCTGAGGGTGTCAGTTCAAAAGCCCCATGAGGCAGTGGCCAAAGGAAGGGAAATGAAACCTTTGGTCACAAAAGCCACCAAATCTAGCCACAGATGCCAGCAGTAGGACAAGGGACATTGGCCCAGAGGCTGTAGGAGCCAGGATACTCCTTCACCCCCTTGCCAAGAACTCATGAGCCACCCACCTTCAGGAGAGCAATGCTGATAGAGAGAGCAATGCTTAGCACAACAGTTGAAGAGGCTGAGAAATCCTAAAGATGCTATTTCAACCAGCTTTGGTAGGGATTTGACCCAGAAGAGACTTCACTGAAAAGAGGCAGTTTCAACCAGAAAAGACCAAAATGTTGATTGGCTGTTCTGATTTGTGCATATGCCCATGAACACCATTTAGCAGCACAGGAGATAATAAGGAATATGGAGTTTTAGTGAAGAAATACAGATATGCATTTTTTTTCCTGAAGTTTTATGGGCAGTGTGAATAACTTGTGACCCTGTAACAGTGTGATAGGTATTGTTAGAAGGAAAAGCTCTGTGTAATAAATAATAGAGAGGTAACGCTCACTGAGATTTGACACCATTGCTTTTATTAATCAGGAATCCTTCCAGCTGAAAATAACAGAAAACACACCAACAGTGGCTTAAACTAGTGGCTTCAAAGTTCACTTGTGTCAGAATCACCCAGAGGATTTGGCGAAGCATGGATTTCTGGGTCCCACGCTCAGGACCTCTCATTCAGTAGGTCTTGGGTGGTGTCCAAAGATTTGTGTGTCAACAAGTTCCCAGATGACACTGGTGCTGGGCCAGGTACCGGACTTTCAAAACCACTGGCTTCAATCACAGGACTTTCATGGTCTAATTAGCAAGAAGTCTGCAGACAAGTGGTTCTCAGAGTTGGGTTATCAGCTCGTTGAGACATCGGGGACCCAGCTTCTTTCTATGCTTTGAGTTTACCAGGTGTAGTGTGCTAGCTTTTCATTTCATGCGTATCTTGTGATGGTTGCAACACAGCTGTGCTGGTCATCACACGCCCCCACCCCACCCCCAGCCTTCAAAGGTAGAAAGAGGGGAAAGGAAATTGTGAAAAAACCATAAATATTTTTCAGATGAGTTCCCTGGATACATGTGTAATTGGAGAGGACTAATGAGGCCATTTTGGATCTAGCAAATTATTATGTATTGAACACATTTTCCTTGGCAGAAAGGGTAATATTAAGGTATTAGTTGATCTGTGGTCAAGTCGCTTCTATGGAAGCCATATTCACCTTCCCTGCTTTTGTCTTGGATTATAAACTATTGATATCTCTTAAGGGGCTGACCCTGTCAATGGCTTCTCATAAGTTGGAGTCTTTGGATCTTTTTAATATAGCCTTGAGAACATCCTTGAAATGCTATTTCTGTCCTTATCTTGAACAGACATTGATTGAATTGGGGAAAATAAAACCTCTTTGAGAAAACCTCTTGATACATGTACTAAATTTTATCATATGCCACATCTTAATATCTCATGTTTTTAAATCAGAAATAGTCTTTGGCTTGCTTTGGTTTTGCTTCTGATTTTTCTTATCAAAACACCATAAACATTTTTCTCTTAATCTGATCAAAACAGACTAAGTCTGAAATTATAAATAATTCTTGTTTTTATATTTTTGGAATTTCATAAAACTGTGCTGTAGGCAGAATGCTATGGACTGAGAAGATAAGTCTGCCTGAGAGGGAAGGAAATATAAGGCCTCTAGACTCTATCATTTTATTAAAGGACAAACTGAACTGTACCTTTAAGATTCTGATTAATTCATGGGCTCGTGTTCAAAAAATTTCAAGGGGAAAATGTGTCTTTGGGTTGGGTGTTTTGCTTCCTTGTTTGCATTACTGCCAGCCAGAGACAGTGCTGCTCCGGCAGTTAAAAGCCAAACTTGGAAGCACAGGATCTGTGGAATCTTCTGGGAAGACGTGGTCTTGAAATTCCCAGTAGTTAGTGTTCGTGAAAGGTGTGAGGGACAGGAGGAACATCTGGCTGGAACTGGTGTGTGTTTCCTTGCCAGTCAACCTGGAGCAAAGTAGTGCGTGCTCCTTAGGTGCCCATGTGGGACCCCTGGGGAGTTGGTGGTAGCATTGTCTAGGGGCCACCAACACAGACTGTCCTCAATCCCACTGGGATTTCTTTCTGTTCTCTCAGGAACCTTGCTGGCAATGTTTCTTTCATGGACCCATAGCATCTCCTCTATTGGGAGAGGGGAGGCTGGTTCTGAAGATGGACTGGGGACCTGGCTTCTCATTTCTTGTTGAGTCTTTCTCACTCTGATGCTGCTTCTCAGCCTGAGATGCAGACTCAAAGATAAGTTATGCTTCCTTTTTTGATGAAATTTTGTTTTATTAGTGCCTGTGGTTCAATACATTGGAAATAGATTAAAACCTTAAGGAAGAGGACAAAACCCCCAAACTTAGGGACTGGTGGAGACACTCAGTATGGGATATTTATGAGAAGAAGTAGGCAGGGCAGTAGGGAGACTTCTCCAGGGGAAATTAGGAGGAATTAGAATTACAGGGGTGCTCCTTTAAAACAAAACAAAATAAGGGTGCCTGGGTGGCTCAGTCATTTAAGCATTCGACTTCAACTCAGGTCATGATCTTGCTGTTCATGGGTTCAAGCCCCACGTCGGGGCTCTGTGTTGACAGCTTGGAGCTTAGAGCCTCCTTTGGAGTCTGTGTCTCCCTCTCTCTCTGCCCCTCCCCTGCTCACGACTTGTCTCTCTCTGCTCTCAAAAATAAGTAAACATTAAAAAAAAAAACGAAAAGAAATGCACAAAAGATCTTTGACCCCCATCTCAGATTTACAGATCAAAATGTGAGTGGGGCATGGGCAGGCAGAGGACTTGGCTATGGGCTGAATTGTGTTCTCCCAAAATTTATATGTTGATGCCCTGATCCCCAGGACCTCAGAATCTGATTGTGTTTGAAGATAGGGTCTTCAAAGCGGTCATTAAGTTAAAATGGAACCATTAGGGTGGACCCTAGTCAACCCATCTGGCTGATGTCTTTATAAGAAGTGGGAAGACCATGTGAGGATACGGTGAGAAGCTGGCCATTCAGAAGCCAAGGAGGAGGCTTCAGGAGAAATCAAATATGCCAACACCGTGATGTTGGACTTCTAGCTTCAGAATTGTGAGAAAACAAATTTCTGCTGTTTAAGCTACCCAGTCCCTGGCACTTTGTGCTGACAGCCCTCACAAGCTAATACAGGTGGAGTATGCATTTTCAGGATATGATGCAAGTGATTTTTATGCACACTAAAAATAAAGAATGACGATTTTAGGGTTTAAAAATGGACATGAGTTGAGCCCCATTAAAAAAAAACATTTTTTTAAATGTTTTATTTACTCTTGAGAGAGAGGCAGAGCATGAGCCAGGGAGGGGCAGAGAGAGAGGGAGACACAGAATCCGAAGCAGGCCCCAGGCTCTGAGTTGTAGGCACAGAGCCTGACACAGAGCTCCAACTCACAAGCCATGAGATCATGACCTAAGTTCACTTGGGCAAGTGAGGACATTCAAGTCCACAAATCCCTATTGAATTAGCACAAAACACAGGCCCAGGATTATGTGAGTTCTGTCTGGCCTTCAGCACCAAGAAGAACAAGAATTCAGCAGATATGAGACCCTGGCAGAACACTGAAGGGCTCGGGCAGTCCCTGCCACCCTCTTAGACACAATCAGATATACCTAGCCCTGCCTTCTTTATCAGCACAAGTAAACAACTGATGTGTCCTTAAAAGTAGATGCGCTGGTTCTTTTCACACAGGGCCTGGACCAGGATGGGACGAGCAGGTGATTGGAGCACAAAATTAAAGAGGCAAGTCATGCAAATGTTGACTAGATGTGTATAAAGCAGAGAGCCTGGGGCATAAAATACAAGAAGGCACTCACTTTCAGTGTCCTGCAAGTGTAGAGGGAACACTAGAATGACCTTGCCTCCCTAAATTCTGGGCTTACTCACCTGCTTGTCCCATCCTGGCCCAGGCACGAGCACTATGTGAGGCGAACTAGTCCATTTCCCTCTAAAGATGCTGCCCACTGTGTTTTATTTTTGAAGACAAGGAAGGCAATGCGTGGATCTGGTTGAGTGTCAGAAAGTGGCAGGAACACCATGTTCCCGGAAGCTGAGCCCCCTGAGTGTTGGGCCAGGGCCTGGCATCTGCTTAATCCCTGGTTCTTCTTGGAACTGAGAACCAAACAAAAGTCAGCCTGCTTGTCGACTGTGGTCAGGGTAAGTGAGAGCTTGGGGACAGGGCGGGAACAGTCCCTCACCTGTTCTTTGTGCTTTGTCCTGGTAGCACACTTGTCCTCTTTCCTGGTATGTTTAAGAGAGTGCAAACAAAAGCAGGCAATCATTTTTGTTGAGTTTCCTGTTGGCTGGGGTGTGTTTCCCCTGCAGGGTATGGTCTCGTCTAAGGATTACCTGGTCTAAGGACCAACCCCAAGGACTCTTCCAAGTTCATTTCATTGGTTCTCAATATCAGATCCAATAGTAAATGATTTTAGAGCTTTGGGAACCCTAAGGATCATTGAGCTGAACCCCTCATTTTGCAGATGAGAAAATTGAAACATACAGAAGGGAATCAAGATACCAGGGCAACATACTGGAAAAAGAGGAGCTAACAACTACATTGAGACAGGCCAATATTTCCTGTCCTATGCTAGGCTAAGTCAGACCACACAGACAGCCTGGTGGTTTCATAAGGGAGCTACATGACTCCTTTATATGCTAACGCCCAAACAGAAGGACATACTCAGTGCCTCCTTGATAGGTCTCAGATCCATGTGTCTTCTCATGGGAGGTGCTTCGAAATACAGTTGAGTAAGTTGATGTGCTACTGTCCCCCTCAGCTATCACCAAATAGGCAATTTCTTTTCTAGTTAAACAAAAGTATTATTCCATTACAAAGAACAAAAGAATTGGGGTGCCTGGTGGGTCAGTCGGTTAAGCGACCAACTTTGGCTCAGGTCATGATCTCATGGCTCACGAGTTTGAGCCCCGCGTTGGGCTCTGTGCTGACAGCTGGGAGCCTGGAGCCTGCTTCAGATTCTGTGTTTCCCTCTCTCTCTGCCCCTCACCGGCTCATGTTCTGTGTCTTTCTCTCTCAAAAATGAATAAACATTAAAAAAATAAAAAAAATAAAAAGAATGAAAGAATTGCCCTTGAGTGTTGCCCTAGATACTCACTACTGCCCGCGAGCCAAGGTCCCAAACTCTGCTGCAGACAAGGAGTCTCCAAGCTGGCTGAAACCAGACTGACAGTGTTGTGTGTTTTGCAGGTTGGTGTTCTGTTGGATAACATTATGCATCAACTTGACTGGGCAAAAGGGTGCCCAGATAGCTGGTAAAACGTTATTTCTGAGTGTTTGCTGGGGAATCTCTGGAAGAGATTAGCAGTTGAATCTGCAGACTGAATAAAGATTAGGCCTCACCAACGTGGTGGGGCTTACCTAATCCATCAAGGGTGTGTATTAAACAAAAAGGCAGATCGTAGGATTCTCAGCCACTGTAACTGCATGAGTTAATTCCTCATAAACAACCTCTGTCTATCTCTCCCTCTATATATACCCTATTAGTTATGTTTCTCTGGAGAATACTGACTAATCCAAGTTTTTTCTTTATCCCAATTCCTTCCTCTACATCAGCATCAAGTGTGCCTTTTTGGGACACTTCAAAATTATGCCGCAAGTAGAGGTCAGAAGCCAAGTAGAGGTTTATTTGTCTTGTGGCTGCTCACCCTGAGGAAGGTGAGGTTCCCCTCTAGTGTGGGGACTCAAGTATGTACCTCTAGCCCTGAAATGAGGTGCAAGCAGCCTCCTGAGCCTAAGCCACCAAGGCAGTGGAAGGATGGTCGCAGTAGTGTCGTGAAGAAGAAAAAGAAGAAAATTTCACCAAGGTACAAGAGCTTCCTGGTGCCCATCCAAGGTGACCTTGGCTCTGATTGAAAAGCAAACAGTTGGGAAGAGGAAGGAACATTTTGCACCATTTTCTGAAAGCTGACTGTGTTTGTGACCTGCTTTCTCACCGGGAAAACAGTATGTTGTAGTGGTTTCAGAGTATGGAACACAGAACTAGACTGTTCGGGTCTTAATCCAATTCTGCCACTCACTAGAGAGGTAACTTGGGCAATTTATCCAATATCTGTGTACCTTTAATTTCTCATCTGTTAAATGATAATAACTATAGAACCCATACTTCATTTGGTTGTTCCAAAGCTTAAGTGAGGGACAACACATAGCTTGGCATGTAGTGAGCAAATAAATTGAAGCTATTAAATTGCAAGGCACAGGTGCCTAGGTGGCTCAGTTGGTTAAGAGTCCGACTCTTGATTTCTGCTCAGGTCATGATCTCACTGCTTGTGGGTTTGAGCCCCACGTTGGGCTCTATGCTGATGGCGTGGAGCCTGCTTGGGATTCTTTCTCTCCCTCTCTCTCTGCTCCTCTCCTCTGCTGGCACTCTATCTCTTTCAAAGTAAATAAATAATTTTAAAGATTTCAAGGGACAATTGCATATATGCATTGGTCCTGAGAAGAATGGTCATCGCTTTATAATGATGCATAGTCTGGTCAAGGTTTGCAACTCAAGTTTTCAAGATAAATTATGTTATTTTGTGCTTCAGTTAGGGAAGCTTAGTTTGATGTATTTAAACATTCTTGTTCTGAGTGGCAAAAAGCATTAGAAAAGAGGCTCATTGTATTATTCAAACGTATTGCTTTGCTCTCATAACCTGGATTCTCCTAAAAGAGGAAGGTCTGGTGGCAAATTTAAGTGTTTATTTCTGAGACTGTTGAAGTGTTATTTCTCAATCAAGTTCTGGCAGCATTGCTGAAACTACTGAACTCTCTGGGGCAATTACTCTTCCTCCTACTTTTGGCCAGCGTGATGCCTGGTGGGCAGCCGACACAGCAGCACTGCCTCCTGAGTCCCCTGTAGAACTCTGTCCCCTACTTCCCTCCCACCCCCAAGCACCAACTGGGATGCAGTTAATTAAGTTTGCCCTTTGGAAAACTCCACAGGTCAGGAAATTTCACCTGCTCTCTCCCCGCTTTGTTCAGGTATGGAACCCAAGCTGCCAGGTTTTGAAACACTGGAGCATTTCACACCATACCACCTGCTCCTTAAATGTCAAAACCAGCCACAGTATTTACAGTTCTATACAACAAATATTCTCTAGCAACCCCGAAAGCAAATTTCAGGGCATTATGTATCCACCACCAGGTGAGAAGGTTAAAAGACTGAGAGCCACGGAAGTAAATATTTGGCTCTCTATGTACAAATAACATGAAAATCCTCTTTTCTTCACAAGAACGTTTTTAAGCTAAATTGTTTTATTAATGCTGATAAAATTCAATGATATATTTCTTTCCGTGTTTAATTTTAAGACATATCAAAATAAAGCTAGTGTTCTGTATTTTGTCTTTATAAACATTCTCGTTCATTTTCCCCCTTTGCTTTAAGCCTGGGGAGAGTCAAGATAGCCCTGAAATTTGAGGAAATGTATGTCTCTCCAGTGCTGCCTCTGGTTTGCTGATACCATTTAAGTAATGAATAAATTCTCATCCTATTTTGTGTATCCTCCTTTGACCCGGGGAGAACGTTCCAATTTTATTTAATGATTCTGTATATCATTAGTGCTGTTGAGAGGGTGAACACCTCAGGACAAACAGGCCACATATGCCATCTGCCATGGGTTTGGAGAGCCTGCAGGGAGTTGCCTAAGCCTGGTGCTGAGGGTCCAAGGTGAGGTCAGCCACTTATTTCACTTTCTTTCTCCCATGGGAAGAGTGTCTCTTTCTGTTCTGGGTTCCCTGGGCTTGGGGAAGCATGATGGGGGGAACATGAATCTACCTTTCCTACTCTTTTCAGTGAGTCCTTTCTTATTTCTGTGCTGCATTCAGGTACTGTAATCCCTCGGCTGGAAGCCTTGGCTCTTGTAAAGGTATTTTTGTTCATGGATAGTGGTTCAAGTTGATGTTTCTGAGGTTGGGGGAATAGGGGGGATGAGCACTGGAAATTCTTATGCTGCCATTTTGCTGGCATCACTCTTGTACAGTAGGTTTTTGAGAGAATGCTGGAAGTGGCATGAACTGATGTAGTCACAGAGGGTTTCATGGCAGAAGTGGGGCTGGAACCAAATCTTGAAGAGTGATTAAGACTAATAAGATTATAGAAATGTAGAAAATCTTTTGGACTTGAGATCAGCAGGAAGAACAGTCTGGAAGCAGATGAAGTATTTTGGTGAAATTTATTGACTAGAGAAGAATTGCCTTGTGGGAAACAATGGCTGATGACAGATTAGATTGGAGTTGGAACAGAAGGTAAAAGTGACACTCTGGATTCTTAATATTTGGAATGATGTGAGAAATCTTATATTTTAAGGAGGAAACTGTGAAAGCATTACTCAGAAAATATTTGTTAAAAAAAATTTTTTTTAAATGTTTTTATTTATTTTTGAAGGAGAGAGACACAGAGCATGAGCGGGGGAGGAACAGGGAGACAGGGAGACATAGGACCTGAGGCAGGCTCCAGGCTCTAAGCTGTCAGCACAGAGCCCGACGCGGGGTTCGAACTCACGAACTGTGAGATCATGACCTGAACCGAAGTCGGATTCTCAACCGACTGAGCCACCCAGGCACCCCTCAGGAAATATTTCTAAAGGACGTGGTGGGGAGGATCTGGGGCAGGTGTTAGAGAGATGGGTAATGAGAAGAAAAGCGTTGACACCTGTCTCCCCCAAGCAGCTTTCTGTCCAGCCAACTAATTTATATCAAATGGAGGTGCTTTTAGATCTTCTAGGCAAGAAAACTTGGAATCACCTTTACTTCTTCTATCTAATCTTTATTTTCTGAATCAGTGGAGTCACCAAATACTTTAATACGGCGTGTCAACATATTCTGCTCTTTCTTTCCCATCCCAGTGCCCTAGACCACCCCAAAGTAGTTTAGTCAGGATGAGAAGTTCATTTGAAAGGGAGGTGACATTAAAGCTAGATATTTAAATGGAGAGGTCCTCTAAGTAGTTAAAAATATGAGGTGTAATCATAAATATTTTCCAACTGGAAATGAAGATGTGGGAATCATCCACACAGCTGCTGCTATAGGAGTAGATAAATGTATTGAAGGGTGTGTATGAAGACATATTTGTCCTGACAGACATCTACACAAAAGAATGTGTAGAAAGGGCAAATAAAGTCCTGGAAAATAAGAGAGGAGGAACTATAGAATAGTTAGAGGAATATAAGGACCACATAGAGCAATAAGAAAGGGAAAAATAAATTGGAAATTCATTTGATGAAAATGAAAAGAAAATCTAGAGGGATAAATTAAGCAAGAGTTGAATGCTTCGGAGAATAGAGGATGGTGATGATCCAGGAAAGGATATTGGGTTTTAAAACAAATTAAGTTTTTGTTCTCCAGCAATGAACAAGGTAATCTGAACTAATCCTCATGCTAAGAACAAATAGAAAGTCTGAACAAAATGTTAAAAAAAAAGTTTATTTATTTAAAGTCCCCAGAGAAACAACAGGGTTGACTCATGCTGAAAGGTGAGCCTGACATTTAGGGCTGTTTTCCACTTAGACACATCTGCTAAATCTGGAGGGGATAACTGAGAAGCTGAGATACTGGATAGAAATTTTGAAAACCACTTGTGGCTAGGGACAAAAAAATTAAAGTCCAGAACCATTTGGTAGGATGTGGTAAGATTCTTCATTTGGGGTTGAGAACCCAGATTATTACACTCTGGGAGTGAAAGTGAATTGGAGGTAGTCCTAGAAAAGACTGAGGTCATGCTTTGAATGATCCCAATTTCTGAAATTGAATCCAAAGCAAATCCATATGGAAATTAACTGCATGGAAAGTCTACAGCTGTAAAATACAAAGTGAAGTATGTTGAGTTAAAATTAGAAACAGGAGAAGAGTGTAAACACTATGGCAAAAAGAATGAGTTGGAACACTTGGAGCACTGAAGACAGATAATGGGCAGGAAGCACTATGCAGTATGATCAAACCTGAGAATTTTCTAAAGTTAGGAAAAAATATTGTCACATATTCAATCATCCTTACAGACCCCAAGCCAGAGAATAACCAAAAAACTAACCAACTTAGGCTTTTTAAAATATAACATCTGAAACCAAAAGCAAAGAAGAAATCAGAAAAGGATCCAGAGGCTGGAAAAAGTAAAACCATTTTCAAGGAAACAACTATTAGAGTGACAAGCTGACTTCAGAATAGAAACAATCAAAGCTCAAAGGTAATGAAATGTTATCTTTAGAGCGTTTATAGTAAATACGTGCTGCTGAGAATTCTGTACCCAGTGAAAATACTTTCCAAAAATAGATAAATAGCATTTTCAGATAAGTAAATACTGGGAGAATTTATCACCTATAATCTACACCAAAGACAGAAAGAACATTATTCAGACTCAAAATTTGAGATACAGGAAGAAATAAAGTGCAGTGAAAATGAGAAACAGATGAACAGATTTAAATGAATAATGACTATGTTAAAAATAATAGTGGAGCCTTCTGAGAAAATATGACAATATCATATAAGAAGAAGGGGAATGAATAAAATTAAAGTCTTCTAAGTTTTTTGCGTTGGTCTGGAAGAGAGAAAAAGTGCCAAGGAATATTGGACTTTGATAACTCAAGGGTAAATATTGTTGTCTTTAGGGAAACCACCAAAAGAATCATAAGGGCAGATATTACTACTAAAATAATAGAAAAAATAGAATAATAAAAATACTTATTCCAAAAGGAGAAAGGAGACAAAAACGAGGAGTAGGTGAGGCAAATAGAAGTGATTGAGTCTGGCAACAGATGGAAACCTAGAATGTCACTAATTATATTAGCTGTAAATGAACTACTCCCCCAATTGAAGGACAAAGTTTGTCAAACGAGATACACAGTGAACTATACACAGCTTACAAGAGATGCATCAAAAGTATAAAGTTAAAGGCAAAAAACAAAAGGTGAGAGGCGATATACTCTAACCAAAAGAAAGCTTGTACACACACACACACACACACACACACACACACACCTGGCAATATACATTTTAGGGCAAAAACATAAAGAAAATAGTGTTCAAAATAATAAAATATTCACTTCACCAAGAAGATACAAAAATTCTATTTTTGTGTATACCCAATAACGAGACCTATAAAGCAAAAATTAGCAGAAGTGGAAAAATTCCCAATCATAACAGAATTTTAAAATGCCTCTCTCAAAAAATGTTTGAGCAAGCAGATGAAAAGTAAGGAAATAGAAGATTTGAATAACTATGACCTAATTAGAGATATAGAAACTATAACCAACAACTATGAAATATACACTATTTTTAAGCACACATGGAGAATTTACATAAATTGATCATATGCAAGCCCATAAAGCAAATTTCAACAAATTTTAAAGGACTGAAATCATATGGAAAATTTCACTGAATACAGAGCAATTAAACTATAAAAATCAGCAACAAAAAGTTAACCAGAACATATCTGCTTTGGAAGTGAATACACTCCAAATGACCTATGGGTCAAAGATGTCATAAGGGAAAATAGTAAATATTTTGAAGTGAATGATAATAAAGATACTACTTACTAAACTTGTGGGATGTGATTAAAGTTGTGTTTAAAGGATGATTTAGAGCCTTAAATACACATATTGGATAAAAAGAAAGTTTGAAAGTCAATGACATAACTATTTCCAAAACATGTATCTGACAAAGGGCTTGTATCTAGAATGTACAGTGACTTCTTACAACCCAATAATTATAAATTAAAAAAAAAATTTTTAAACATTTATTTATTTTTGAGAGACAGAGTCAGATCGTGAGTGGGGGAGGAGCAGAGAGAGAGGGAGACAGAATTTGAAGCAGGCTCCAGGCTCTGAGCTGTCAGCACAGAGCCCAACGTGGGGCTCAAACTCACAAACCATGAGATCATGACCTGAACTGAAGTCGAACACTTAATCAACTGAGCCACCCAGGTGCCCCACAACCTGATAATTATAAAACAACTTAATTTAAAATGTATAAAAGATGTGAGCAGATACTTCATAAATTAAAATAGCCAATAAGCACATGAAAAAAATGTTTAATGCCCTTAGTGATCAGAGAAATGCAAAATGAGATATTATCACACATTAGTAGGATGGCTGAAATTAAAAAGACTGACAATACCAAGGGTTGGTGAGGATGCTGGACAATGTTGTTAGTGGGAATGCAAAATTGGTACAAGTACTTTGGAAAACAAAACGGCAGCATTTATAAAGTGAAACTTGCAATTAACATATGACCCAGCAATCCTATTACTAGTTATTTATCCAAGAGAAATGGAACATATGTGTACTATTATGTACAAGAATGTACATAGCAACATTATTCATAGATACCAAAAAGTAGAAACGACCCAAATGGCCAAATGGTAATTAAAAAACAAATAATAAATGTGGTATTTCTATACTATGGAATACTATTCAGGAAGTAAACGTATTAAAATATTAATGCAGAAGTAAAAAGCAGTAAAACATTAACACATGCAATATGGATAGATCTGAAAAATGTTATGTGAATTGAAGGAAGTCACGTGCAACTGACTACACAATCTATTATTTTATTTACTTGAAACTCTAGGAAGGACAAGACTATAGTGATATCACAAATAAGATATTTAAGAAACTAAGAAAACAAGAGAGACACTAAGAAATGGAAAAACAAGGGGATCCTGGGTAGCTCAGTCGCTTAAGCATCCTACTCTTGAGTTTAACTCAGGTCATGATCTCATAGTTGGTGAGTTTGAGTCCCGGGTTGGGCTCTGCCCTGACAGTGCAGAGCCTGCTTGGGATTCTCTGTCTTCCTCTCTCTCTGTCCCTCCCCTGCTCATGAATGTTCTCTCTCTCTCTCTCTCTCTCTCTCTCAAACATAAACAAATAAACATTAAAAAAAGAATTACTATTATAAAAAAAAAATAAAACACTGAAAAACAAGAATGGCAGAAGACATTTGGATGACAAGTAACTGACAAAGGGCCGTGTCAATAAAGGAAAAGATAACATAATAGAAAAAAAATCAAGAGGGCTGAAGAGACATTTTACAAAAGAAGGTATCCAATGGCCAGTAACTATATGGACAAGTGCTTTGCTTTATTATTTCATCAGGACATTGCAAATTAAAGGAAAAATGATACACAATATGTACCCCAAAATGGCTAAAGCTAGTACCAAACACTGGGGGGTCCCTGGAATAACAGGAACTTTCGTATACTGCTGGTGGAAGTAGAAATTAACCCAACTGCTAATTGTCTATTAGTGTTAATAGATGGTCTGGAAATTTTGCTCCTAATTATCCAACAGTTATGTGTGCACATGTGCATTAAGAGACTGTAGACTTGAATAAATAAAACAAAGAGAGCCTGTATAAGAAGCTCCATAGCAACATTATGTATTATAGCCAAAACCGGAAACAACCTAAAAGTACCTCCATAGTAATGTGGGTAAATAAAATTGTGGAATAGTCAGTCATTCAGTGCAAACACCTGCACAACAGTGAAAATGAATGAGCTGATGCATGGAATGGCATGGATGAAAATCACCATCAGAATGTTGAGTGATGGGAGCCAAACACGATTCCATAATAAGGCAGACACACGATTCTGTTCATAAAAAACTGGAAGGCAGGAAAAAACTAAGCTGCAGTGTTAGTGTAAGGACAGATAGATATATCTTGGGAGGAAGAAGGGATTAGTGATTGGGCAAGAGGCATAAAGGAATGCTTTGGGGATGTTGACAGTGTTCTCTTTCCTGGCCTGGATGGTGGTGCACAGTGTTTTCTTTGTGGTAAATTACTGATGTTTTCGTTTCATGCAATTTTCTGTTTGTGTTACACTTCACCATAAAAGAAGGAAAAGCTCTAAGGCGGTCATTGGTGATCTTCAAGAGAACGATCCCAGCAGGGTTACTGAGACAGGTTCACGTAGGGGAAGCCTGGGCAGGGTATAGAAACAATAGTTAATGGAGCACTTTCACTGGTGTTTGGCAGTGGAAGCAAAGGACAGAAAATAAAATTTGCTATTTTCATTATTGTGGAACCTTTTAGCTCTGAATTAAATCTTTTTTTGTCCAGAAGTGGAAAGCATAAATCAGCCTTTTTACTTCCTGATACTTTTCCACAAAATCCTAATGGTGTTGGCTCCTTATCTTTCTTTTGAAGGCTTTTCAAATTGCACTAATATTAGATTTTGGAAGAAACAGACCTTCTGTTATAAAGAGCTACTTTCGTAATTTTGCTCCTTCTATATGACGGCGAGGGCTGGAAATTGAAGGAAGGCAGGGGATAATCTTGGCTGTACAAAAGAAAGATGCTTGGTCAAATTTTTCCATTTTTCCTTTGAGGCTGGCTGAAAGGACCTAATGTTCCTAGCATTTCATAGGATTCTCTCTGGGTGAGGAGGTTTTGCTGTGTCCTTTCGGCCCCTGGAAGTACCTCAGCCCAAACAGCGGCCTAAGGCAGTCCAGGGAAATTGAATAGAAGGGTGTCTACTGATGACAGGGCTCTTATCACAGTAGTGTGTGATCTGCTTCCATATTTAAGTCTCAAAAAAGAAATGTAAAAGGAGAGTTAAGACTGGTCATGCAGCTGTTACAGAAAGACTTCTATCCTGGCTTGGAGATAAAAACAAAGTGGATCGAGAAGGATAAGAGAAACTTCACAGATCACCAGGCAGAACAAAACTGGGCCAGAAATGGAGTATAATTCTGCTGCCGCAATAGAAGAATTGTTTTATTCAAAGTCCTTTTCGTTGGAAGGAGCCATCATTGCCATGACTTCACTGTTTTGATCAGAGTCAGGAAATATTAGGAGATGTGCAAAATTCAATCAGTTTTCATTTAATTATCTCTATGAGTTGTGGTCCAGCCAGAAGTTCATCTGACCAAACATCCAAATCAGGTGATTAAATCAAGAACTGTGCCAAATGGCCAAGAAAAAGTTATTAGTGATTTTGTTACAAGAACATTAATATGAAGAATTTTGATTTATTCCATCATTGCCTACAATGGAAACATTGATACCATCCCAAGCAATCTGGGCTTCCTATCTCCGCAGATGGAAGTAGGAAATTCACTCTAAATTATAACTCAAAAATTTATTTAACCCGGGGTGTCTGGGTGGCTCAGTCGGTTGAGTGTCCGACTTTGGGTCAGGTCATGATTCATGGTTCATGGGTTTGAGCCCTGAGTTTGGCTCTGACAGCTCAGAGCCTGGATCCTGTTTCAGATTCTGTCTCCCTCTCTCTCTGCCCCGACCCCACTTGTGCTCTGTCTCTCTGTCTCTAAAATAAATAAACATTAAAAAACATTAAAAATAATTCATTTAACCTGAGATATTTGAGTTATATTCAACTCTTTGAGATAAAGTTTGATCTCAAACAAATCCGTGCAACAACTAAGCACCTATAGCTAAGTATTCTGTGTCAAACATCAAGTATCTTTAAGCAAGGGGCAGAGTTTGTTTCAAAAGCACTCAGTGCAGCTCAAACTAGTAGTCTCCTTAATACACTGATCTTCAAACAGTGATACATTCCTAATCATTATTTTGAGGAAATACATCTTTGATTTCTAGTTTATTTTTGCACATTATTTAGAATACCGATGACTTTTGCACTGTACTCCTGAGGGTTGATTTTATGTTCTCTTTCAGGGACCCTCCCTTTGTTGCTTGCATGTAAACTTGTGTACGTCTGCCTTAGGCACCATCATGATGTTACTCGCTTTTCTCTAGGACTTGCTGTTTTGTTAGAGAATCATCTTGCGCTGCATCAGATTAGGACAAGGATGGTTTTACCACAGTTTCCTGTGTTTCTGGGCTATGAGCTAATTTTGTTGACCTATTGTAATTAAATTTCATTTATTTATAATCATAATTGTTCCGTGACTCAGTTTCAACTGTTTTGGGGTGAGTTGACTGGATATTCTCATTTGAGTGAATAGCTCCAGATTTTGGGCCCCTCAATCAGGGATCGGGCATGTGATAAAGTAAACAGCCTACCCAGGATCATGGCTCATACACTAGATAAAGTAGCATTAATGGAGAACAATAGGTTGATTGCATCAGTGGCTCCCATGCTACATCTCTCCCTATACCCACTCCCTTTTTCTTGTAACTCTGCAGTGCACTCTGGATTGGGTGTTTTTTGTTTAAGTTTATTTCTTTATTTTGAGAGAAAGAGAGAGCACAGGTGGGGGAGGAACAGAGAAAGAGGGACAGAAAGAAAATCCCAAGCAAGCTCCACACTGTCAGCACAGAGCCCGACAGGGGGCTTGAACTCACAAACTGTGAGATCATGAGAGGAAATCGAGACTTGGATTCTTAACCGACTGAGCCACCCAGGTGCCCCTGGATTGGGTGTTCTATCCTACCTCTTGACTCTGAGCTCAACCTGTGCTTTGCCTCAGACAATGGCATGTTAGCAAATGTGACTCCCCACGTGGAGGTTTGAACAAGTGCCTACAGAGTTTTCCTTGCTCTCTTCTCCTCTGTGATTGCTGTGACAAGGTGCCTGGCGAGCCTGCTGTAAGATGTGAGCCTGCTGTAAGATGTGGCACATGGAACAGAGCCGAGCTGTTCCAGACATCCCAGCCTGAGGCCATCCTACCTCAGCCAATAGCCTGCTGCCCCCAGACTCCAGAGTAAGCCCGGCTGAGTCCAGAACTGCTCGGCTAAATCCAGCCTGGATCAACAACACACACACTCATAAACAAAATAAATACTTATTATTTTAAGCCACTGGGAAGTTTGTTATACCTCATTATTGTGGATGACTGATGAAAGGTAGTACTGTCAACATGTAGTTTTTTGGTTACCTTGGTGATGTAACCCTTCCCAAACTCATTCATTTTGCTTAATTGATGGTCAGAGAAGGCAAGCGGGACCTTCACACATTTGAACCCTAGTCACTTGGAAGTACAGGAATGGAAGGCACAGATCATTTTGCCCCTTCTCAACTGCAGCTTCGTGCTGGGTTTGGGGGATAGTGGGTGTTAAGTCAGGTGATGAAGGACGCCCCCCGAAGTTTGGTGGTGGAAATTGCCTCTTTCTGCTGTAAGCTCTCTCATCAGACCAGGCGCGAATAGACGTTGAAAGTGGTTATTCTGCCTTTGTATTTTATGTGCTTTATTCTTCATTGACGCCTCGGATACCTCCTCACTTCATTCGGACAGAAGATCACCAGAAAGCATTTGGAATGTGCCCATCATGTCTTTCTAGTTGCTAAATAATTATTCTAGCTTCCTCAGCAGATTATGGGGAACCGAAAACTGCACACCTTTTGAAATTTGGGGCTTTAAGAAAGGTGTTTAGTTCCATCTCGATGTTTCTGCAGCATAATACGGAACATGGTGCAAATGCATTTCTGTAAGTGGATTCCTATTTAATGATAATAATAATGCCTATCTTATTTTTTTCTATATCAGTGCCATAAAGCTCCATGCACTCATCTGAGTTAAAGTCCTCAGGGAGAAAGGAAACGTAAAAGCTTACAATAAGCCTGAGAAATATCGTTTGGGTGAATCTGCTCACAAATCGTCTTATTTCACAAGACTTTGGAAAACATCACCACCCCCTGCTGTGCCTGGGCCATTTTGCAGCTGGAAGTTTTTAGGTGAGTCACCTGAAAACGGAGCTAAGAGAGGAACCGAATGATGTGGCTCATCAAAATGACGGATGTCTATGCTTGCGACGTTACCAAGAGACAGGCTGCACACGGTGTTCTCTCTACCTCTCTGTCACTGCTTATCTGTCTTCGGGGCTGGACACACTTGGAGAATTCTGGAATTCCTAGCTCATGAGGTGGTTTAAGAATATTTATGTTATGACTTTCGGAAAACGACGGCTGTGATCATTTGTACGCTAAGCCACTACCATCCTGACTCCCTTTAGAACAACTGAAGAACTAGAAACATAGCAGGAATCTGATATCCCCACTGGAAATTATAAAAAGGGTGTGCTAAAAAGCTGGGGGCATTTCGTCTGTATGTAATGCAGATTTTTCCAAAATGAAGCAAGGCTAGGAGGATTCAGGGTGGATTGATCCATTCAGACATGTTCCACTGGTGGCCAGCTTGGAGGGTGAGCCTTAAAGACCATGGTGGACCTTTGGGAAAGTCAGGGATGTCTGCTGGATGCCTGTTCGTGGATGTGGATCCTCAGCAGATGAAAGCACTGCACGAGGGAGACTTGAGAGTTCATGCAAGATTCATATCAAGCAGAAAGCTGCCAGTGAGGTGACATTTCTTCTAGACATATTTAGTTTCTATTTGATGTGGTGAACAGCAGCCCCAGAAAGCAGATGGGACAAGATTTTCCATGAACTTGGCCTTATGGGTAAACCAAAGAGAAGAAAAGGCCAGAAGCTGACCCGTAACGAGGTGGATCGCCAGAGAGTTTTCTTCTCCATTTCCTCAGCCTCTGAAACAGTCAGCTACACATGTGATTTATAGAAAGCAACCTTGCTGCCTAACATCTACAAAGAAAATTTTAAGAAAAATAGAAAAGTCAGTGAGGGGGATCCAAAGAGGATAAACCATCTTCATTAACTATGGATGCACCATAACAGAGCAACTCTCTGTGGTCCCAAACCAAGTGTTCTGAGGCCTGAAAGGAAAAGGCACACGTTTTATTTCTAAAAGAAATCGATTTCTATAGGAAGGAGAATACATTCAGAATAAGCTCTTTGTGCTTTCAATAAAACTCTAGAAAATACAGAACAAAAACGTGTGATAATAAAACAAGAGGCTGAGGTTAAAAAGGGAGCCAGCTAGCAGACAGAGCACAGAGACACAACAGGAGTTGAACAAGGTAGGGAAAGAAGAAAGGGAACTAAGTCGCATGTAATAGCCGATTTAAAATCTGCAAAACAAGTCAGACGGAGAAAGACAAACACTATTTGATTTCACTTAAATGTGGAATATAAAAAAACAAAGCAAATGAATAAATAGACAAAAAGCAGATCGGACCTATAAATACAGAGAACAAACTGATGGTCGCCAGAGGGAAGGGGGTGGAGGGATGGGCAAAATGGGTGAAGGAGAGCGGGAGGTACAGGCTTCCAGATATGGAACGAGTAAGTCATGGGCATAAAAGGCACAGCATGGGGAATATAGTCAGTGATATTGTGATAGCGTTGCATGGTGACAGATGGTAGCTACATTTGTGGTGAGCGCAGCATAAGGTGTAAGCTTGCCGAATCACTATGTTCTACACCTGAAACAATGCAACGCTGTGTGTCCGCTCTACTCACAGAAAAATATTTTAAAAATCTGCAGAAGTCTCTCTCTGCCCCTCCCCAACTCATGCTGTCTCTCTCTGTCTCTCAAAAATAAATAAACATTAAAAAAAACTAAAAAAAAATCTTAGGGGCGCCTGGATGGCTCAGTTGGTTAAGCGGCCGACTTCGGCTCAGGTCATGATCTCACGGCACATGCGTTCGAGCCCCGCTTCGGGCTCTGTGCTGACAGCTCAGAACCTGGAGCCTGCTTCATGTTCTAGGTCTCCCTCTCTCTCTGCCCCTCCCCCACTCATGCTGTCTCTGTCTCTCAAAAATAAAGAAACATTGAAAAAAATTTTAAAAAAATCTGCAGGAGAAGGACTAAAATTTGCATTAGAAGGATTAAAATGGAAAAGATTTTCCATGATGCAAGGATTCCTAATGGAAAGGACAAGTTTGAAAAGCTTTTCCAGAATTCAGATGAAGCGGATAAAGGGATGACATTGAATAGGGAGAAGATAAGTTTGGTCCACGCGTCCTGGAGATATGATAGAAGGACCACGGTCTTTTGAATGTCCTCATACCCAGAGTCTTCCTTGAAACATGGACTGCTAGAAGAAATAAATCAAGACTTTCAGAATTTTAAGGAAGAAATGCTCGTCCTGAGAATTTTATGCTTAACTGAGTTTTCATTCACGTGGGAACGCAAAGTACATTTTCAGATATTAATTGGCTAAAACAAAAAGGTATACCGCTAATAGCACACTCATTTTAAGCCATGAGAGATTTTTAAGAAGACAGGAAAAGAAAGGCAAACTCAAATTTAGAATGGGACTATTTTTAGGAAAAGTGATTCATGGCAAATATTGAAAAAAATTTCAAGTAGAATGAAATCCAAAGGAATATTGTAATTATGGTGTAAAATCTATTCAATAGGTCATAAATAGGCGTTGAAAGGTGATAACAATGTTTTAAAAATAGTCGGAGGTGAGGGTGGGGTATAGGTAGAAATAGAAATGTTTTCAAGTAACATATAAGAGAAGAAAAAGGTATGCATTTTCTGACCTTGCTTTTTTTATATTTATTTTTTTAATTTAATTTTTTAAAATTTACATCCAAATTAGTTAGCATATAGTGTAACAATGATTTCAGGAGTAGATTCCTTAGTGCCCCTTCCCCATTTAGCCCATCCCCCCTCCCACAACCCCTCCAGTAACCCTCAGTTTGTTCTCCATATTTATGAGTCTTTTCTGTTTTGTCCCCCTCCCTGGTTTTATATTATTTTTGTTTCCCTTCCCTTAGGTTCATCTGTTTTGTCTCTTAAAGTCCTCATATGAGTGAAGTCATATGATTTTTGTCTTTCTCTGACTAATTTCACTTAGCATAATACCCTCCAGTTCCATCCACGTAGTTGCAAATGGCAAGATTTCATTCTTTTTGCCGAGTAATACTCCATTGTATATATATACTGGTGTTGCTTTTTAAGCTTACAGTTAAGTGTGAGATTATTTTTTCATTGTGAGATATAGCACTCTATACAGAATAGTGCACACAATAAATGTGTACGAAATGGTGCATAATTATAAAGCGAATACCACCAGTCAAGAGAACAAAGAGCTTTATCCCAGCCATCCAGAAACCTGCTTTGTTCTCCCATCATACTTCCATTTCTCCCCACTAACTTCCCCTCATCCCAACTTCCCTTGCCTTCAGATAAAACAGCGTCACCACCTAAACCATATGGTTTTCTCTTGCCAGCTTTTTAGCTTTATGTAAATAGAACATATGCATTATTTTGTATTTGGCATTTTTGGTTCAACAATTTGTGTCATCCATGTTGTTGAGATAGCTCAGTTTGTTTGATCTTATTACTTTGTAGGATTCTATTGCCTATTCATACAATTTATGAATTCCTTCTAGTGTTGGCGAACTTTTAGCTTATTTGCAGTTCTTGGCTTTTATGAGAGGTAAATCTTAAAATATTTTTAAAGATGATGGCATAGAGCATCGAAGACAAGATGAATAGTTGAAAAAAATAAATTGAAACACAATTTATACATCAAAATAATGGTAAAAAGAAAACAGCAAGGGAGCTTAAAATAGGAGCTATAAAACGGAATGACAAAAGTAAACCTGAACACAGGGGTTAACTATAGATGTTACCCTTTATTTAAAGGTAAATACTAGTATTGGGTCAAAACAATATCTGAGTGAGAGCCTCTGATCATGAGTTCTCATAAAATGAGTACTGAATTATTATTATCATGAGACTTCAGAGAACATGTTTCCATTCACCAAGGGCTGCTACAGATCACTTCCCAAGGATCTCTACCAATATTTCCTTGGGACGTTTGTTTGCTCTGTACTGTAAATTAGAAATACTTTGGACAACTTTGAAAATCCCCAAGTGAAGTATTATTCACCACTGCAGGAGTCCTCATTCAGAGCTTTGCTGTCTAACGTTTAGGAGGACCACCCTTACCTGTGTCCCCATGGTGATGAGGGACAACCCAGTGAGCTGTTGTTGGCTGTAGATATGAAGATTATCAAGAGATCTAATGCTCTTCAATTAACTTGTATGGAATTTGAGGATTTGTGTTGCAATCTTGAGTCCCATTCATGCCCTAAAAGTATGGAACTGTAACAATTAAGTATTCCAAGTCCTTTGGGTTCTATATTTCATTAATTGCATGCTATATCCATATAGCTAAAGAGTTAGATGTGATTAAGAATCTACTACAATTGTTGGGGCGCCTGGGTGGCTCAGTCGGTTAAGCGTCCGACTTCGGCCCAGGTCATGATCTCACGGTCTGTGAGTTCGAGCCCCGCGTCGGGCTCTGTGCTGACCGCTCAGAGCCTGGAGCCTGTTTCATATTCTGTGTCCCCCTCTCTCTCTGACCCTCCCCATTCATGCTCTCTCTCTGTCTCAAAAATAAATAAACGTTAAAAAAAAATTAAAAAAAAAAAGAATCTACTACAATTGTAAATAAATTGAAATTTTTATTTGGGAGAAATCAGACCCCTACAAAGCCTTGAGTTAAATAAGAGAGGAAGGGGATCAGAGAACTTTATTTCTTGGTTATCTAAATGACCCAGGTATTACTTTATTTAACCTTCACATAGACTCTACCTGGTAGGTCCTATTATAATTTACATTTACAGATAAGGAAAGAAGCTTTGAGAGGTTAATATTTTGCTCAAGGTCACACAGTTAGTTAAGTCAGACAGTCTAGTTTTCTTTTTCTTTTTTTTTTTTTTAAGGAAATATATTTAATGTTTATTTATTTTTGAGACAGAGAGAGACAGAGCATGAACGGGGGAGGGTCAGAGAGAAAGGGAGACACAGAATCCGAAACAGGCTCCAGGCTCTGAGCTGTCAGCATAGAGTCCGACGCGGGGCCTGAACTCAGGGACCACGAGATCATGACCTGAGCTGAAGTTGGATGCTTAACCGACTGAGCCACCCAGGTGCCCCGACAGTCTAGTTTTCATATGTAATCTTCACAGGAAACGATGAGATAATTTAGACAGATGATAGTTTTTGCTTGTTTCATCTAAATTACAGACATTCCCTGGATAATTGAGTTTTCTGTAATGGAAATCTGGCAAGACTGTTGAAAACCTGGAATTTTTTTGCATTTTTCCAGAAGTCCCTTAGTCGTCCTGAGTCTTAATGACTACCTTTGCTTTAAGTTTTTATTTATTTTTTATTTAAAAATTTTTAAAAAAACTTATTTATTTTTGAGAGACAGAAATACAGAGCATGAGTAGGGGAGGGGCAGAGAGAGAGGGAGACACAGAATCCAAAGCAGGCTCCAGACTCTGAGCTGTCAGCACAGAACCCAAGGCAGGGCTTGAACCCACAAACTGTGAGATCATGGCCTGAGCCGAAGTTGGACACTTAACTGACTGAGACACCCAGGCGCCCTTCTTTTCTATTTTTTTTCTTTTTTGGTCCTTTACTTATTGCTAACTTCTAGTCCCACTCTGTCTATTATAACCAAGACACTGCCATTCACTAGTAGATCACTGTAGTGAAGGCACTCTCTTAATTGAAAGAGGGTGAATGTTAATCAGTTGAATTATTATTATGATATTTCCAGTGCCAAGAGTGCCCAGGAGGCTTTTTAATATGGAAATCCACCAAATGATAATAGGAAAAATTTACTTCTTCCCTGTGCAGTTATAATTTAAAGGTGAAAATAAGTACAATTCAGCTAAGTGGAATTATTAGTTGGTGTTAAACATTGTAACTTTACAAGCTATGAATAATGAATTTCCCCACAGCCTCCTTCCTCCTAAGCTGTTTGTAGGAAATTTAAAGCACAGCATAGATACCTCTCCATCACTTTATATGGTTTAGAATTTAGTATTTTAGATATAAGATCCTCTAGTATAAGAACAAACCCAATAGGATTAACTGTTAGTTTAGTTACCCCTAAGACATGAAAATCACTGCTCCCACTTTACGAAGTGTAAAGTCAACGTCAGATTTGGGTAGGTGGTTGACGATTAAGAAGATTTCTCATCTATAATTCTTGTAGACTTATTCCAGTGGGTAATTGGAAAGTGGCAAACTTTCTTACTGCCAGATCTCAGAGCCAAGACTTGACTTTCTGTCCCCCTCATTTTGCCTCTCCTTGAACTTATCTGTGACCCACATTTCCGATTCCCAGAAAAAAACAACAGCAGTTGAATCAGCAATTGCCCACCTTAGTTTTGCAAATTCTCTGGATCATCATGCTACGTGCATATCTTTTGGAGGCTTAGGATATTCATCTCTCTTTACTTGAAAATAATTGGGATGAAAATTGTTTGTAATGCTCAATGACAGCTTGCTTTCTTATAGTGCCTTTTATGTATGAATCATAAAGCCTTTTATAAACCATAACTCGGTTCTTGCAGCTCCCGGGAGAGGCAGGTCCCATTAACACTGTTTTACAGATGGTCATGAAACAGGCCCAGGGAGTTTCAGTGAGCACCCTAAGGTCAGGCAGTGAGTCAGTGGGAAAGTCGGGGGACAAAGTTGTGGAACTTTTGACACGCACCTCAAATTTGATGCCTTAAGAAGGGCGAAGAATTAATAAATGAGCAAGATAAATAGACATCCACTGGCAGCACTGTTTTGCAATAAGCAATCATTGTTCTGATGAATCATTCAGATTGTGTCTTAGTTTAAATGAATCTGAAATGACAGAATATTTTTCCTGGCAGCCCACCATGGCATACAATTGTTTTGGTAAATTGTTCTTTGACTTTAGCATTCAAGTTTCTAAGTATATAAATGGGAGGTCACAGGATTACTACTAGGGTGATATTTGGTGGTTTCTGATATGTGATGTAGACAAATAAAGAGGAAGATCTTTAAAATATGCAACGGTAGAAAATGCAGTGGGGGGGCACAAAAAATAATTTTTAGATATGCAGCAATGAACAAGTAAAAACCTGGAAGCTACTTTTTAAAAAAAATTTTAATGTTTAGTTTTGAGAGAGACAGAGACAGAGCATGAGTGGGGGAGGGACAGAGAGAGAGAGGGAGACACAGAATCTGAAGCAGGTTCCAGGCTCTGAGCTGTCAGCACAGAGCCCAAGGAGGGGCTCAAACTCACTCATGAGATCATGACCTGAGTCGAAGTGGGTTGCTTAACCGACTGAGCCACCCAGGTGCCTCTAGAAGCTAATTTTTATAGAGGTCATTTGGTCAGTCCAACCTCTGCTACATTTAAACCATTCTACTTACAAGAGGATTCTATTTGCTGAAAGCACTTGGAGAAGGAGGACTTCATTAGATAATGTTAGAAAATGATCTATTAGTGAAATGTGTCTCTCTGTCTGTTGCAGATCAAATGATTTGGTCATTGAGGGAGGTAGATCAGCTCATCCAGATGGGCTTGTTGTTTGCACTTTGGTTAGAGTCATCAGAGGGCCAGGGTCTGCTCCTCAACTTTGCATGCTGAGCTTTTTGGTTTTGTTAGTTTACCCAGGGTTAGCAGGCCCTGGAGGACTGAGTCAAGTTAGCCAAACTTTAAATTAGAGACTGATGTATAAACTACAGTGGACGTGTAACTCACACTGACATCAGATTAGCTTATTTGCGCTGGATACTTGGTGCATTTTATTTCTAATAGGCGCTAGGCCACTTGGAAAACAAAATTAATGTCAGAATTCTACTTCAGAAGTCCCTTTCGAGAGTTGAGCGATCTGAATGACATGTTTATTATGTCTGAAAAAGATATATTTGCCTAGTGGACGATGGGAACATCTGCTTGGCTCTCAGGTGCCCTGCAGGTCTCTACCCTTCTACAAAGATTACATTACCCTTGCCATGTGTGCATTACTTGAACTGCAGTTTCTCTAATGATAGTTATCATTTTTCTTGGGTATTGAGACATAGACAACCATTTAGATCAGAAAAAACCTACTTAGAAGCCATTTTTTCAAAAGTTGATTAACTCTGAAGATGTCCACACATTTCATTCATTTTATCTCTTTCATTTTCAACTGATTTCCATGCCAATCTTCTGAATTATAGCTCCACATTCTGGGGCAACACAAAATTGGGACTACTGTTTTTCTTAAATTATATATAATACATAATTTGTCCCTCATGTTGAAAATTAATTATTCTTTTTTAGCTCTTGCTAGTTATTTTTAATTTTTTTTTTCTTGTGCCTATTTATCCTCTAACACTTGAGCTATTTTGGTACCCATCTTAGAATAATATCTAAATGTGAAATGTGCAGAATGAAAAGTCGTTTTTGCTGTGGAGCCCCCAGTGGGTTTTCAACCAAAGAAAGAAAAGTTGGTGTCTGTGTTAATATCAATAGGGGAAAAGGATACTGAAGTCAAGGTGATGATGGGAAAGATGAAATTGGCTATTTTCCTTGTAGGGTCATTTTAATCAAGCTTTAGTTCTTTTGTTATTTAGCAGTTTAGTTCTTTTGTTATTTAGCAAAAGCAATTTCTGGCTTTAGGTTCCCTTCATAGCTCAGTACCAGAGAGAACCGTGGTCAGAAAAGCAAGGACTGAGCAATATTCTATGAATGGTCTAAAAAGACTAAGCCTTAACCTTGAGCTTTGATCTTGACTGTGGCTGAGTTGCATGTGGAGAAAGACACATTATATATTTTTTAATAGTTTATTTATTTTGAGAAAGAGAGAGAGAGTGTGTGTGTGAGTGGGGGTGGGGAAGAAAAAGAGGGAAAGAGAGAATCTCAAGCGGGCTCTGCACTAACAGTGCAGAGCCTGACTCGGGGCTCGAACTCATGAACTGCAAGATCATGACCTGAGCCAAAATCAAGAGTAAGACGCTTAACTGACTGAGCCACCCAGGTGTCCCAAGACACATTATCTTAAAACATGAAAGATATTTGTATTGTTTCACCCTTACCCTAAATAATGGGCATTCAGTAAGAGGCATCCAACTCTTAGAATGTAAAATTGAGGCAGAGAATGGAAGGCAGTCTAGTAGTTGGGAATAATAGACTCTTTCTGGCATCCCTACAGGTATTGGGCATCCTTCCAGTATGAATTCTACCTTCGTAATTTTTAGTCCACAACAAATTGCAAAATAATTTCATCTCAAATGTAACACTGAATAGTCTTCAAAGAGCTGACCTGGATTGGTAGAGTTCCTATAGTTTCAGGTGACTCCTGGGGCTCTGGCATGTCTCACTACTTCATCTGTTGTAGGGGGCTCCAAACACACATATTCTCCATATTCTCCATAGATTCATAGTGTTTTGTGAGAAATAAAAGCAGAAAGAAAGATTACTACTGAGAGGCTGAAGCTACTTGAAGCACTGAGAATTGCCTTTAGCCAGACTCTCTGCATTTGGAGCATAAACCTGCAGCTAAGTGGTGGTATCCCAAGTCAAAGGCTTGTCAAATTGGAGAGTCAGAGAGAGCTGTTGACTGATTGTAATTGGTATTAATTCTTTTTTTTTTTTAACATTTATTTCTTATTGAGAGATAGAGAGACACAAAGCGTGAGCAGGGGAGGGGTAGAGAGAGGGGGAGACACAGAATCTGAAGTAGGCTCCAGGCTCTGAGCTGCCAGCACAGAGCCCAATGTGGGGCTCCAACTCACGAACTGTGAGATCATGACCTGAGCCGAAGTCAGTCGCCCAACCAACTGAGCCACCCAGGCACCCCTGTATTGGTATTAATTGTTACAGGAATCCCCTTCACAGGGGATTCATGAGGGTAATGAACCATCCGTTCTCTTCAAACATTCTAATAATAAATAGCATGACATTCAGATTTCCTGAGAGTTAACTAAGTCCATCACAGAGATTTCTAGTTCTGGCATCCTGGCAACTTAGGGAACACAGGAATTTTAATTTCATGGCCAAAATGGTATTTTCAGTCCCATCTCCTTAGCCAGAATTTTGTTCCTCCCCCAACAAGTAGATTCTATTTCACCTTCTCCCCGTCCTCCGACATGGGCCTTTGTGAATCCTTGTGATGGAGTGTGTGGAGAAAGTGATGCAGCATGACGATGGGGCCCAGATCAGAAGAAACGCTAAAGCTTTGGCCTAACTCTCTTTTCTGGGATTCTTGCTCTCAGAACTGGCCGCCATGTTGAAGTCCTGGCCACGTGAAGAGGCCACGTGTGGGTATCCCAGATGCCAGCGAGCATCCAGTGGCACTGAGTCAATGACTGAGCCTTCAGACAATCACCATCCCCAGATGTCCCATCTCCCCCACGTACGTGCAGCAGAGGCGACCCAGTCTTGTTGTGCTTTGTCCAAAGTCTTGGGCCACAGAACCCAAGGGCAGAATAACGGCTGTTTTAGCCACTAAGTTTTAGGGTAATTTGTCACAAAGTAATTGATAAGCAGAAGACGGAGCAGAGCTTTTGGAATAATATATGAATGTGTGAATGGGTCTTGTTAAGTGGTCACATTTTCTGAATATAGAATGAGTTGAACTTTAAAAAATATTTATGAAACCACTTAAAATATTTATTATTTAGATATCTATTAAGCCATCTTAGTACACCATTAAACCATTTAAATACTTTTTAAACCACTGCCATGATTTTTATTCTGACACTGCTGCCATATTTTTCTATCAAGCTCATCATTATTCAATTAATACTTTTATTTATTGTAACTCACTTTTTAAATAAAAAAGCTTGCTTAAGCCTCAACCTATGTACTGATATCCATAAAATTATGGCTTGGATAGTCCAGCTGTATTTTATTAAAACATTTAAAAATAAATATGTGACAATTAAAAGTAAAAAATATTTATCCATTTATTACCTAAAATGATCTTTCATTCCACAGTTACCACACATCTCACTTTGAAAATATGGGTCCTACCCTCTGAAAACAACTGTGTATCAAACTGACAATAATAATGCCTTCCAGGGGCACCTGGGTGGCTCGGTCAGTGAAGCATCTATCTGACTCTTGGTTTTGGCTCAGGTCATGATCTCACCGTTTGTGAGTTTGAGCCCCACATTGGGCTCTTTGACAGTGTGGAATCTGCTTGGAATTCTTTCCTCCTCTCTCTCTGCCCCTCTCCTGCTCTCTCTCTCTCTCTCTCTCAAAATTAATAAACTTAAAAAAATGTCTGAAAAAATAATGCTTTCCAAACCTGTAGTGTTTGGGGTACCATTTCTTAGGGACCAGCCTATGTTCAGGAGACAGAGCAATGTAATTGACATTTCTTGGAGGAAATTTTTATAGCCTGCATACAATCTAGCTGTGTTTAAGGATTCTTGCAGTTTTTTTTTATCTGGTCTTTATAGAAAATGGCTCTAAAAATCCAAATATGACTTGTTTAATGTTCAGTTTGTGTAAAGATTTTTCCTAGAATTGCAGGGACAGAGACATATCTGTACCTTTGGGGGCTCTGAGCTGGGGCTCAGGACTGGCTTCTGTTTTGTTTCTTTTTTTCTTTTTTTATAATTCTTTCAAATGGAAAGTGTTTGAAACTTGGTGTCTTATTCTGAGTCCCCCGAAAGCAGAGCGTTTGGAGACAGTTCGTTTGGGAATTTTATTCCAGGGAATGTGGACCAGGGGAGTGGCACAGAGGAGGGGAGACCACCCCAAAAAGTGTTAAGTTGGCCATCGTGGTGAGCAGCGCATGCACAATTCTGTGGGGCTTCTTGGAATAATTTCGCACCTGTCTACCTGAAGGACAAAGGATGGAGACACTTGCCCATTGGTTTGCATTTCCCATTGGCCAAACATGGGCCCGCTTCTAGGGGTCTGTATATGCATGCATAGTAAATTAGCATAGGCTTCCCTTGCCATGACATCAGAGATGACCTGGGACAAGAAGCAGGAGGAGGCGAGTGGCCCCAACGTTAAGAAGCCACATCTGGGTGCATCTCTGTGGGGGTAGCTTCAGCCTGCACAAAGTGGGTACAGTAAGAAATGGAATGATGTGATTTTGAACTAGTGCACATGAGTATCTGATACACTTGACAAAGGTACCCCCTCTCTGGGATTTAGTTTCTCATCCGTCAGAGGACACACTTGGATTTGAGGACTTTGAGAGGCAGTTCTGATAGTCTAATTACTAGCCTGAGATCATGCTGGCCTAACGCTACACTCCTAATCCTCTGAACAGCCAGATGAGACCAGGGAAGGAGCGTTGTGTTGAAAGTGTAGAAACACAGGTGTTGGGGAGGGTCATTGAAAAGACAGGTGTGACCACCAAGGGACCCAGGAGCTCCTGGGCCCAGGACTTGGGCACTCAGAGGCTCCTCAACTCCTCCCCTGTCCTTTGATGTGAACTTCAACGTCCTTTCCTGCTCCCAGAGGCCGCTTCAAGGACACAGCCTTGAGATAATGATATGGTGTTGAGAACACCTGCACGATGTATGTGACTGAAGCCAGTTAAGGCTTCTTTATCAACTTCTAAGATTTGGCGAGTGGGTACAGGGATCCCTTGGCCTTGCCGCCACCCAAGAGAAGCCTTGTATATAAGTTGCCTTTGCTCATCAAAACTTGTCACCTACTGGCCTAGAGTGGCCTGCCTCTTTCTTTGGTCTGCATTGGGAGGCCAGTTTGGGAAGCTTTGTGAGATTTGCCAACCAAAAACAGGTCAGCGGGGTGATGCTAAGACCACACCTACCTTATACTTCTGTCTCTGATATAGCTCCTGGCACCCTGACCCTGCTGGATGCCTCGTAGGCCCTGAGTAATTCTGCATCAGGGAAGGATAACACGTCTTGAATGACTTGGAGTCTTCTCTCTCAGGCCCTCTACATAAACATTACTCAGGTCTGATCACAGCTGCGTTTACCTCTTATACTTGAAAGACTGGGACTGGCACCATGCCAGCTACACACGGACTTTCCCATATGACAGTTTGTTATGGCCTCTAACTTGGGATTCTACTCATTTCTGTTGACAGCACCTTGATCTTGATCCCTAGTGAAGGCACACATAAAAAATTACATGAGTTTACAAACAGGCATCAAGAGAAAGAGAATAGTGGTTTAATTTAGGATTTCTCAGCCTTGACACTATCCTCGGAGGGTTTATTTTTATAGAAGTCATGTAGCTGTCAACTGGTATTTTCAAGTTCTGAAAGCAGCAACTATTTTGCTGGATTTTGTTTGTGTCTTTCACCTTCTGCTTTCTGCCCTATGGTTCCCTCCAGCCCCAAAGACTCCCAACCTTCTTATGATTAATGCTTTTGAAAAGAGTTTGGAAAATAAATTTCAGTTCAGTTTTGTGGTGCAAATCACTGAGCCTTTGGGGGTTTATAATGTCTTGGTTAATAAGGATTCTGGAGATCCAACCCAGAGGTCTGTGTGAAGTGGGAAAGAAAAGGCAGAACAATTCAGGCAAGATGTATTTAATTTTTGAAACAACCATTATGTTCTGTGCTTAAATTTTTGAGTTTCTTTTTTATATTTCTTCAGAGATAATGAATAGCTTCAATTTGAGAGTGTGAGCATCCCGGAAAAATACAGAACGACAAAAACCTCATTTTGTATTTATTCATTTTTCAACAAGTTCACCCTTCTTCCATTTGATGAGACTAAGTGGGTTCTTTGAACTGGCATTGACCAACTTGGTGATGAATAATATCCTTCTTGCATATCAAACGTTCAGCCTCCCACACATGCCTAATTCATTTTACTCTCAAACGCTTGGCCATGTAAGTGATTGCCGTGATTCAGTTTTGAATGAAAGAATCGCTCAGTTGCAGCCTGTGATAATTATTGCATAAGGCTTAGATTGTTCTTTACAAACGAGAGCAAATTATCTGGCAGTGACGAAGATAATGGGTAGGAGTACTTTAATCTTTCCTCATACCTCCCTCCCTGCATACTCTGCAGACATGATAATGATCTTCATAAGGCTTTTTGTGGAGTTGAAGCTTCGTGTTGCCCACAACTATGTAGTGATAGCTGCTCACCAGATCACTCTTACATTCCAATGGAGGGATGATTTGTTGATTGCAGTTAACCAAATCACAGAATTGTGTGGAGTTTCTTCAAGCTGCAGGTGGTTGTCATTGTGAATTTCTTCACTTTTGCAACTTACAGGCATTTCAAAGGATGCGGCTAAATGCTTGCATCTAAAAATAGAATGCACAGGAGTATTAGTAGCTTTCCTCCCTCTACCTTCGATAGTGTAAGGCACCAGCCTTATCTGTTTTCCAGAGAGCCTGCCTGCCATGGTACAGGTGTTAAATAGGAAGCAATCTGTTGGAGTAGATCCCGTGGATTTAATTACTAAGTGAAATAATTGCTTTGGTGTACTTTGTAGCTATGAGAAGACAACTTACGAAATGTCATTTTAAAGTGATTTCAGATGATTTCAGAGTCTGTGAGTCCTGTTTTCTTCAGAAAGGTCTTGCCACTTACACCTGCAAGCTCGATTCACTTCTCTGCTGTTGTTGAACAATTAGTTGTGTGCCATTGCCACCGTTACAGATAATTGTAATTTCAAATTGTAGCTGCAAGCTATTGGTGGCTCTCTGTCTCTTCCTGCTTTGTAGTGACCTTGCATTTCGTTCTAATGAAGCAAAAATTGTCAAAGCTATATAAATGAAATGACATGAAATGCAAGGAGAGCACTGCTTGCAACTTACTATTTAAAAGTTTTATTTGTTTTTTGTTATTGATGAAAGTGGAAGAGAAATGAGGACTACATTCTTTGTAGTATCATTAATGGAATGCTGATTGAATGATTCTTTCTAGATCTTTTTGCTGAAACTTTAATGAAGGCATCTCATCGCGTCTAAATAGACCCAGTGCAGGTTGATATCTCCTGGCTCTGTCTTATTTGAATCTCCACTTAGTGACATACGAAGTGCATGATTTTGGTGAGCCATTCAACCTGCCTGAACTTTAACTCCTACACACGGCATGATATCTTACTCCGGAGCGTTTCTGGAAGCATTTAATATGATGGAGAATGGAAAGCCTCTAACCAACGCCTGAAAGAAGGTCTTGTGCCCCCCCAAAATGTTCATTTCCTTTTCTCTTGAAGCTGAGGGAAGATATTTTCTAACAGTCTTTTATTTGCCATTTTCAACTTTCAGTGGAAAGAAGAATCAAGACAGAGTAGTGAGTTATAAAAATCTCTACCATCTCAGAATGGTGGCTGTGGGAAACGCAAACGTCTGTGTGACTTTACTACTGACTCTACTTTTGGCTTCTGATTCATTTGCATGATTAAGTACTTTTCCATAGCAGGCAGTGAATTCATAGCTGGTAGAAGCCTGTAAACTGCTCATCCATTTAAAACAAGCAAACCAGCCCCAGTGACCAGGGACTCTGACCTTCAAACGCTAACTGGGACATTCCCCACGGTGGGAAGACCATAGTTACAAAATTGTGGAAGGTAGTCATCTCGTTAATTTCTCCCTCTGCCTGAGAACACTCTGACAGTCCCGGAGGGAGAGACGGTCTGATCCCTGGGAATTACAATACAGCCTACAGCACAGCATTGTCTTGTTTGGGTGTGTTACTAGCCTCCAATTAGAAACTTGGGGAGCTTGCTAAGTGGCTTTAGTGGAATGAATGGAGACGAATGAAGCATTCTGCAAAGGGACTTCCAGTGAGTTCTAACACAAAGCTGTTTGTTTTGTGGATGTTTAAAACATAGTCTATCTGTAGCCCTCAAAGATATGTAAATCCACGATTGTCCTTCTCTCCTACCCCAAGGAAGCCAGTTTACAGAATGAGTCAGATCTTACGGCTGTTTTGATATAGAAATATCACTGGCCACGTAAGCTGTGTTACAGTGACTTATTTTGCTAGACGTAAAATGGTTTTAAACAGGTGCATGGAGAGAATGGGTCATTTAGGTGTACAGAATTGACTATCTTGTAGTGAGATGAGATCAAGGGGAGTGATATCCTTATATGGTTTCCCCAGGAATAAAAGGCATAATTAAATATTATAGCACACTGTTTACACATTCGCTTATTACCAAATATTGATTAAGTTCCTGCTTTCTCCCATGGGCTCCTCCCCTTATCTCTCATGTAGACAATCCCTTCAAGAGCCTTGGCTTGTCCGTGATAAAAACGCATGCTATCTCTAAGTGTTTGTGTGAAAATAAATATCTTTTGAATATATTGATCATCTTGGGAGAAAGACACTGTGCCCTTTTAAATTAACATTATAATAATCTTAAAATTTAACTAAGCTGGAGCGCCTGGGTGGCTCAGTCGGTTGAGTGTCCGACTTTGGCTCAGGTCACGATCTCACAGTCCATGAGTTTGAGCCCCGCGTTGGGCTCTGTGCTGACAGCTCGGAGCCTGGAGCCTGCTTCGGATTCTGTGTCTCCCTCTCTCTCTGCCCCTCCCCGACTCATGCTCTGTCTCTCTCTCTCTCTGTCTCTCTCTCTCTCTCTGTCTCTCTCTCTCTCTCTGTCAAAAATAAATAAACACTAAGAAATTTTTTTAAAAATTTAACTAAGCCTATTCCACTGGCATATTAATGAGTCTTATGAGTCACTCTTATCCATTATTATTAGATTAAAAATTTTAGGAATAAAGCTCATCAGTTTATTTAGAAAGGGACTTGGCTACAAATGCAGCCACTTAATTAGCTTCTAATTTGCTTTGCTGCTTGAACATAAAGGGTTCTACTCTTCCTGAATGTGTCTTGCTCCGGTCGCTTGATTAATTTTCTGAGCCAGCTCAGACTCCAAACATAAGTCCTTGTGTCCTTTTTCCTGACAGGTCTTGTCATTGTCATCTTGAAGCATATTCAGGGAGGCTCCTCGTCCATTGGAAGCCCCGTTAGCTATGGAAGAGTGGCTGATTAAGTTATGCTTAAAACGTATTAAGTGCCAACAACAACCGGGCAGGGTGTGGGTTCGTAATGAGTCCTAGTCAGAAGGGAGAGAGTGTGTGATGGTAGGCTGGTGGCGTGTTTGGTGTCACTGTCAGATCGACACTCATTGTATCCAAGCAAGATGAAGGAGGGACCAAATGTGGGCTGGGGTGACGGAGAGCTTTGAAGCTGTCAGGTAACCTTCTTAATCCTGGGACTAAGTACAGTTCAGAAGCCTTATGATTTAGTTACCAAACTACTAAAGTATCTTTATGAGGATGAAGGCTTCTCGAGAGACAATTAACCTAGGGATTCACAAGATGTTCTAAGGCACGCTGGCCTGGGCCAAAGAAGCCAGGAAGACCAGGGCGGGAGCCCCACCCACCAGCAAGGATATATAAAAGCCCGGGAGCCTGGAGGGACATTCACAATTCAGAAGCTTGCTTCAGCGAGTTACCCACAGCTCTCTGTCTGGCACCATGTCCTACAACTGTTTCACAAGAAACTGCTCTTCCAGGCCAATTGGAGGACACTGCGCTGTCCCAGTGGCCCCGGTTGCCACGGCTTCTACCCAGGATGCCGACTGCCTGAGCGGCATCTATTTGCCCAGTTCCTTCCAAACTGGCTCCTGGCTCCTGGACCACTGTCAGGGGACCACCTGTGAGCCCACTGTTTGCCAGCCAACCTGTCACCAGCAAAATCCTTGCATCTCCAGCCTCGGACAGGTGACCTGCTCTCGACAGACCACCTGTGTCTCTAATCCTTGCTCGACCACCTACAGCCGGCCACTCACCTTTGTCTCCAGTGGCTGTCAGCCCCTGGGTGGCATCTCTAATGTGTGCCAGCCAGTGGGAGGAGTCTCCACTGTCTGCCAACCAGCCTGCGGGGGCTCCAGGACGTACCAGCGGTCCTGCATGTCCAGCTGTCGAAGAACTTGCTAAGTGTGTAGGAGCCAGTGAGCGAATCAAGACTCCAGGACCTGCCAGCTGTGTTTCCAGGCTCGTCCAGGATGCTGCCTGTCCCTGAACAACTCTTCATTGCTGATCCCTCTTCTGACTGCCTCACTGCTTGGCTGCTAGCTCTGAATAAGCTGCCTTTGGCAATCTATGAGTTTTCTGGCTAGCACCAAGCTTATTTCAAGGGTTGATCACTGGTGGCGCATATGCGTCTGGATGTTTCCAGAAACTTCACTTCCCATACTCCGGTCTCTGCTGGTTTTGACGTGTTTTGACCTTGCTGCTGTGTCTTTTGGCTTCCACTTTTGTGCCTCTGAGGAAAGGAACTTGTCTCGCTCTGTATTTTCTCAATAAACCTGCTTACTTGGCATTGCAAACGTATGTCTCAATAGAGTTGTTTATTTGCAAGAGTTTTTGCTGTCTGTGAACCATCCTTGCTGATCAGGATGGTTGCTGACTTTCTTTTCTGAGCCTAGAGTATGGGTTCAGTCATTGTGTTTCAGGACAAGCAAGGGAATATCTGGTCTTTTAGTTGGTCAGAGCATCTTTGGACGTGTAGTGGTATACAGTGACGTGTCTTCCATATTCACTCAGTTTTTATGGGTGTACAGAATAATTTCCATGTGGGCAAAAGAAAAGTTACCTGGGTAACCAAGTAGTTTGGGGAATTATACAGTGAAGGGGGCAACAGAGTCTATTAGAGTCTCAGAGTCTTACTTTATCAGAGAACCACAGTGGAAAACTTTGCAGAAGATCCCTCCATGATCAGATATGACAGAGTGAGAAGGAAGAAGGGTGGGGAAGTTGGTTTCCAAGGCCTGAGATTCAGGGCGTCAAAGGGTGGCACCAGCTCTATATTTCCCTCACTTGCTGCCGAGGGTTGGTAGATCTCCCCAAAATGCTCTGAGTAAATCAAATCTCCAGGTGTTAGTAAATCTGGGCAAGAGAGACTTAAAAACAACCTTCGAAAACACACGGTGGTTTGTTTCAACAAGAACCTTATTTTGTGCTTGTTCTCTACTGGAACCCACGTACTGATTAAACAAACCATCTGGGCTGGTGGTCCACTGCTAATTCTTTTTGCTTTATTTTAAAGTGAGAACTGGCTACCGACTGGTTTGCTTTTGTCCTTATCCTCTGTTATGTCCAGAAACACATGTCTATTTTCTTTTCAGAGTTGCTGAAGGAGACACAGACGAGGAAGATTTTTACAGAAAATGGAGACATACGAGGTGTGTGTTCCGTGAGCAAAGAGCCTTTTCTCATAACAGTGGACCTTAGTGCCTGAGGCAGAGTCTGATTGGCGACCTCTGTTGACAGCAAAATGGTTTTCTTATTTCACTAATAGTTTTTCAGAGAGGCATAGATGATTTCCAGATAGATGCAATGTTTTCAAGTTTTTCCCATTGCTGACTCTACTCTGAGAAGTAAGGATCCCTTCAATCAAAGACATGTTAGTATCTATGAGTCACAGTAATATCTCATTAAGGCAAGACATGGTTTTTATTATATATTATTTCCATACCCATTGTCTTTAAAAGTCAAACTCTGGATTTCAGATAAGTTCTGGTTTATTCTAACATATGAATCCCTGGGGGAAATCCTCAATGGCTCCTGCAAAGCTATTGTTCACATGACTCTCACTGATTGTTTATTTCCATTTCACTGTGATCTGGAAAATTCAAAGTTTTCAGAGATTGAAAACATATTTAATTTGTTTGTTTTTTGTTCTCTAGCTTTCTAATTTTTCAATAAAATTGTAAGGACAGAGATGCCTTCCATTTCTTTTTTGTTTAGATGGCTAATCATCTCAATAGATTTGTATATTACTAATATATAATAGCAAAGATTTTACATGCTGCTATGAGTAAAGTTTTGCTCGGGGTATTATTTCATGGTGTGAATGTTCAAGGATGATGTAGCTATCCTGCCAACCTATTTCCTTGCCTTTATTTCTGTTTGGGGAGTTCTCTGATTTGCTGTTAGAGCTATTCTCTTTGTACTTGAACTTTGAAAAGTCTCTCCATTCTTTGCTTTATTTCACAATAAATGATAAAGTTTCAGTGTTTGCCTTTGAGGGCTGGCTTTTAAAAGATAGGGCAATGACTTCTTTCTCTTCTTGGTCTGGGGCCTAGAAACATGTCTTGTATGTAGGTAATATCCTGTCATGGTAGGGAAGTGATTTGACGGTCTTCAGTTTGAATCCCGGTTCTGTCGCTTGGCTGCAGGTTCGTTAAGCTCTCTAAACCTTAGCTCATCTGTAAAATGGGGAGAATGGTAGCATCTCATGCCTCTCTTTTCAGGAATAAACCGAGGTAATGTGTGTGTCTCCCAGCTGTCAGCTGAGGCATCCTGCCATTTGATATTAAAGTGAACCTGGCATTCTCATCTCCTTTCCTTCTTTGGTGGAAGAACTGGCTACTTCTGGCATTTCTCAGGGATCTGGGTTGAGATGCTGGGAGGAGATGCCTTGCTGTTTCCTTTCCTAATCCCTCTGGCTCTGAATTTTTATTTAAAATTTTTTTTTAAAAAATGTTTATTGATTTTTGAGGGAGAGAGACAGAGCACTGGGGGTGGAGGGAGGGACAGAAAGAGGGGGAGACACAGAATCCGAAGCAGGCTCCAGGCTCTGAGCTGTCAGCACATAGCGTGATGTAGACCTCGAACCCACAAACCTTGAGTTCATGACCTGAGCCAGAGTCAGACGCTTAATCGACCGAGCCATCCAGGTGCCCCTCTGAACTTTTACTTTAGAAGAATTAGTTCATTTTATGGATCTTCTTCCTATGCCATAGTCTGTTTCTGTTCCAACTGTAATGATTCAGACATCTTAGCCCAACTTCCTTCCCTTGATGTCCACAGAATCCACTTACACAAGGTATTTGTGTGTCTAACAACAGACTTTACAGAAAATCTGGGATCTAGATGGCATTGGTATTCTAGTGAGGAAAACAACTTAAAATTGAATTTTAGACATTATGAAGTTCCTGGGTCATTGTGTCTGGAACATTATCATGTTCAGTTCAGAGCCAAACCCCTCCTTCCCTCTTCCTCTCCCTCCCTTCCTCCCTCCCTTCCTCACAACTAACTTATCTCTAATGGTCCAGCTTCTGTGCAAGGTGCCAGTGCTTGGTAGTAAACAAAACTGCTATGATTCTTGCCCTCATGAAGCTCATAGCTTAGTTAAGAATAATTTCTACAGAACTTTTATATTTTCTTCTATATCTTGGCCTTAGGGGTTCTATGTACTTTGCTTTTCCCCTACAAATGCTTGTAAGGGCTTCCCAAGGTGCTACATCACATAAATAAAGGGTAAGCTTCTCTACATTGTTTCATATATGAAGCTTATTTACATTACAACCAGGATAAAAACTGAACACACAACCAACCTCTGGGATATTTGGCTTTAAGTCTAGGAGACCTAAAGCTTATAACAGTCAAGGGAGAGTGTACTAGTAATGGGTTGAATGGCAAGAATGGATGGTTGACAAATTGGGGTACAGACCCAGACTGGTGCCCTCTAAAACTGCTCTCTGCATTCAGAGGAGGTAGGCTCTGAGATCTGACCTTAGCCTTGGTAAATATCTACTTGGTCTCTTGATATTTTTGGAAACTATAGCTTATGCTTAGGAATTTATAAATGCCTTCATATCTGAAGGGCCTTGTGTTAGCTTTCATGGGGATAGGATCCTTATTTAGTAAGATCGCTTGCTCCAACGTCTTTGATATGCTCTGTTCTCCCGTATTTAACAGCCTGCTAGGCATTTCCAGAAATATGTCTTCTAATAAAATTCAAAGAAATTTTCAAAACTCAAATTGGTCATAATGTAGTTTATGAATTAGGGATATGATTTGTGTTGCACGCTTCAGATGATGCAACAATTGTGATCAGGAACCAACTCCCATTAGCACAGGCGAAGAGCTATTATAAGCAAATACAATGGTTTTGTGGAAGTTGTTCTGTGCTTTACTGTGGAAATGGAAAATAAAAGGGACAACGCAGCATCCGAATTGTGCTAATGGTAGTTCTAGTGCCCCTGGAAAAAGGCAGGTGATCCTCTGGAACAAGAGCTGGGTGGGGTCAGGTTAGGATTTGCTTAGAGGTGTTTTGATTTCATAGCCACAAACTTTCTACCATAAAACTGTTTACCATTGAAATTTCTTCAGAAAAAGTGGCTTTATCAGCTTGGATCTGAATGTCTGGCCCCTAACCCTCATTTTCCCTTCATTAAACATCTTAATACAAGTTTTCTTGGGAGCACATCAATTGCATCATGGCAGAGAAGACCTACACCACTAAAATGAGATATTCTTGTACAAAAACTTCTCATTATATTCAGTCTTGCCTCTTGGTTAACGCTGCCACTATCTTCCAAGTGACCTAGGATGGAAATCCTGTCACCACGTTTTACTTCTCTTTTCCCTAGTTCCACACGTTTGATTCCTTAGAGATGGAATAGTTCTTAGCATTTCCTCTGTCCCTGCTTGCAATGGGCAGTCATACCTTACACTCCAGTAGTGCATAAGCCCCTAAGTGATCCCACTGTTTCTCTGTCCTCTCAGGACGGTGTACCACATCTGTCCATATTAGCTTGCCAAGGCCTCCGTAACAAAATGTCATAAGCTGGGGAGCTTGAACAACAGAAACTGATTGTCTCACAGTCTGGACACTGGTTGCCTAAGATCAAGGTGTCAGCAGGATTCATTCCTACTGAGGCCGTGAGGGAGAATCTGTTCCATTCTTCTCCCAGAGCTTCTGGTGGTTTGCTGGCCATCTTTGGTGTTCCTTGGCTTTTAGAAGGACCCTGATAGCTGTCTTCATCTTCACACGACATTCTCCCTATGTGTGTTTGTGTGTCTGTGTCTGTGTCCAAATTTTTCCCTTTTTTTTTTTTTTCTTGAGAGAGACAGAGTGTGTGTGTGTGAGTCAGGTAGGGGCAGAGGGAGAAGGAGAGAGACAATCTTAAGCAGGCTCCATGCCCAGCACAGACACCCAACGTGGGGCTCAATTTCACAAGAGATCATAACCTGAGCCAAAATCAAGAGTTGGACGCTTAACTGACTGAACCACCCAGGCACCCCAAATTTTCCCTTTTTGTAAGGACACCAGTCATGCTGAACTAGGGGCCTACCCTCCTCAAGTATGACCTCATTTTAACTAATTAGATCTACAATTATATCTATTTCCAAACAAGGTCACATTCTGAAGTGTAGGTTAGGACTTCAGCGTAGAAATGTTTGAAGGTACAAATCAACTCATAAGACTATCAAGGCACAATTGTGATCATGCCATTTTCCTTCTCAAAAAATTTCAAAATGTGCTTATTGCCTGAGGAATGCCATTAGACTTGGTGGCCAAGCATTCTTAATTCCCAGCAGAATGTATATATAAATATATCTAATAAATATATAAATGAATATACAAATATATAAATAAATATACAAATATAAATATACACACATATATATACATATACATATATACATATACATATATCTACGTATATATACAGACACACACATATATGTATTACTCTGGTTCTGTTTCTCAGGAGAACTATTATAAATATAGTACCTCAATTATTAATTATACTTTCAATTACAGAAATGAATAAGAACCTAAAAAGTCAAACATTATATTATTATGTATACATTATGCTAAGTAATCATAATATAATATTTGAGTTTTTAGTTTCTTATTCATTTCTATAATTGAAAGTTTAATTAATAATTGAGGTACTATATTTATAATGGTTCTCCAGAGAAACAGAAGCTGCAGTAATATATACATATGTATATATGTATATATATTTATATATACATATTCCTATTGGCTCTGTTTCTCTGGAGAACCATGATTAATGTAGTTCATCTTATATATGATGTACTTTTCACAAGCCAGACTGGAAAATGCCTTCTGTTTACACTCCATTGGCAAGTTCCCAGTCATGTGGGCCACGCTTAAGTGCAAAGAATTGGTTCATATGGTCCATGTGTGGGCAAAAAAGGAAGAGAAGGTGGGTCTAGTGAACTGAGAGCCTGTGTCTGCAATATTTGTAAGAATGAAGAGTGTAATGTGAAACTCTGACTCATAGTAAGCACCCTGAAAGTGGTGAGTGAATCTGAATTAGACTTCTATTTCCAGCTGTCTATCAAAGGAGACCTGTTTTAGGAAAATATCTCTTTTTGGAAAGGGATGTCTTTAGGCACTAATCTAATATATTCACAGGTTGCTTACAGCATTTAAGGATCTGTCTTTCTAGGAGACATTATTTTTTATTTTTTTAAGTGTTTATTTATATTTGAGAGAGAGAGAGAGACACACACACACAGACAGACAGACAGACAGGGAGAGAGAGACAGAGGATCCAAAGCAGACTCTGCACTGAGAGCAGTGAGCTGGATACATGGCTTGAATTAATGAACCATGAGATCATGATCTGAGCTGAAACCAAGAGTCAGACTCTTAAATGACTGAGTTGCCCAGGGACCCCCTAGAAAACATTATTTTTTAAATCCAAGGAAAATACTTCTAGACAAAAATTGAGATGTAAACAATTAGTGCTCATTTAAAAGGAACTAATTCAGGTAATGGCTACAAGGACTGGGAATAATTGAGATATTTCTAACTTGAAATAAAATGGGAATTGACCAGGCAACAGTTCCATAAATGAAATGATGTTCTATTTTCCTCTAGTTAGTATAAACTACATCATCTTATATTACCTAGTCCTTCATTCTGGGCCCTATTTTCATTGTGTAACTATCTTTTGAAAGAAGTCAGTGCTGGAAGAGACTTTGATAGTAATATACGACTCTGTTATTTAACAATGAGGAAATAGAAATGGAATGACTTGTATATAAATATAGTCAGTGTTGGACACACTAAGTGGCTTCTAATTGAGTGTTTTTTAAATATGAATATGAAAATTTTGTGATTCCTTATTCATTCTCCTTTCTTAATGAGTTATACTGCAAGTAATCTATCCAGGAGTTTCATAAGCTATGTCACCACTATTAGATTCTTTATTCTTCAACAAAGGTCTTATACACCTGTGGTTTATCTGAAATCCAAATGTAACAGGGAGTCCTATATTTTTATTTGGTACCTGGAAATCCTAAATGTAATAAGTTTCCCTTAGGGAACTGCTCTACTCTAGAGAACATAGCCAGCTATCCAACCACAGAGGCTGACTGACTTCTTCTGATGTCTGTCTTGTCCTATTTGACATGACCCTCCACAGCCCTCACAGGTTGTGGGGAGTTACTGCACCCCAATGGTGCAGTAAGGCTAAACTGGTATACAACTGACCAGTGGCAAGCTAGTCTAGCTGACGATTCTGTTCTAGCTTGTTCTCCTTACCACTTGGGGCCATCTTCCCTACTTTCTTCATCCTCTATTGTGTCTAATTCTCTGTACCACTAGCCATAGTCTTTTTAAAATATTTTTTTAGTATAGGCATGCCCCATTTGGGACAAGAGTTGGGACATATCTGTAGTAAAATTTTGTTGTTTATCTGAAATTCAAATGTAACTGGGATCCTATAATTTATCTGTAAAACTCAGTGGAAGTCTTACTTGATTTTGCATTAAATTTGGAATGGAAAAAAGGAGGAAAGTATTTGAGAAGTTCAGATCCAATTAATTTTACATGATTTATTTCCCCATGCCTTTCAGATTTTTAATATTTCTACAATGTGCTATGAATCTCTGCTAGAGAGATATATGATGCAGAGATGTTCATCTATCGTCTCTATCATCTATCTATCATCTATCTAATCTATCTTTTTTCTTTTCTTTCTTTCACTTATTTATTTCTTTTTAATGAAACCCTTTTTATCTCAGAGCATCTGGTAGGACTATCATTTTGTGAAAGATAGTTTGGAAAACACTGACGAAGAGCTGTGCAGCGCCACTCAGAGAAGCCAGCCTGCAAGGTGGATTTCACCGTTTCTCTAGTGTAAGATAAGTGTGAAAAGACCAAGACAGTTACACAAATCTTAAGAAGAAAAATAGAAGTACCCATATGACTTGCACAAGAGCCAGTACAGCATAATTTTGATGGATCATTAAATTGTTCCATCTTCTACATTGTGTAATATGAAGCGTCAGACAGGCTGGCTGATCAAATTCTCGGATTCAAAGTTAAGGTTCTTCCACAGATACTACTAAATTAGCATGTCTAGACCATGTTCTATATGAAAGGCTCTCAGTGAAGCAGTTCAAGGCTGCCTATATCTCTAGTGCAAAGGTAATTGGAAAGCCAAACTGCATTTCTGAGTGAATAGTGCTGACCGAGCTGTGTAATATTTTGATGGGTAGTTTTGGGCCTTTCAAAGTGAGATGTGGCATTTGAATGCAAATAAACCCATTGCAAAACAACCCCAAACCTTTGGCATTTTAGAATCATTTCCTGATTCTTTTTCTTCAGAGAACTTATTTCTGTGTAGAACCTATCAAGTGAGTGATTTTTCAAAGCTGCTGACTGGCCTCTTCAAGGTCAAGGAAAATTGATGGTTTAGAATTATGATTAGATTCTCCTCCTACTCCTTTCCTTCTTTTATTTCTTATTTGATGGCTTTATTTTCTCATTTTATCTCCTAACTTTGCATATTTCCCTGAGATAGAAGATGAACTCAGAGACATATTAAGCAGGGAGTTTCCAGTAACTCCGAGGTGTCATTTATGCATTTAAGGTCAGGGGACACTAGAATGACTTTATAGTTGAAAGCAATTGCTCAGTTAAGCATTCATTCATCCAGCTAATATTTTTAAATATATGATAGTACTTTGACAGTCTTTCTCTCTTATGAAGATTCAAATATAGTGAGGAAGCAGATATATAAACAACCAGCTCACATGAAATAAGTACTGTAATAGGGAAGCATATATAAAGTGAAATAAATTTGAAAAATGCTGGGTGATTGAAAGTTAAGCTGGGTTCTTTGCTATAGATTTTATCTGAGCTTTTAATATGGTAATATACATTGTGACTCTCTAAGGGTGGAATATAACTTGGAATGTATCCCTGAAACTTTTCCCCCTGCAATATCTGGAAGGAACAGGGTCCTGTTAAACACACCACATAAAGCCATGCATTATGGTGTATATACCAAATTGGACATGGATTACTTTTGTTAAAATGTCACTTTCTGGGGCGCTTGGGTGGCTCAGTTGGTTAAGCGTCCCACTCTTGATTTTTGGCTGAGGTCATGATCTGATGGTTGTGAGACTGAGCCCCCCATATTGGGCTCCAGGCTGGGTGTGAAGCCTGCTGAGATTCTGTCTCTCCTTTTGCCCCTCCCCTGCTCGTGTTCTCTTTCTCCCTCTCAGAAAAAAAAATGTGACTTTCTATGTTAGCCATCTTTTTTTTTTTTTTGAGTTTTCAAGATGTGTCCAATCTCCATACTTTAAATAGCTGTTATATAAAAAAGTAGGTTTTTCAAATTTCGGGGTGCAGCCTTAGCTTACCTTCTCTCTCATTCTGCCAGCCCCATAATGGTTTCTTTTAGTCTCTTTCAGTGTGTGTGGTGTGTGTCATCAGGGAAGGCTTTTTGCTTGTATAGGCACAATATGGTTAGGTGACTGACACACATACATACATGCGTGTGTGTATGTGTATCTGACCAATTTTAATCCTAAGATCTTTTGTTAGATTTCATATAAGTTAAATCCTTCTTGACACAACAAGGAGGTTAGGAGTGGTTGCTAGTCCTTTTGGGGGGGGGCGTGGAAAGAACATACTATAAACAGAAATAAACGTACTATATTTAGGTAGAAATGAATGCAAATAATATTTATATACAATTTAAAATGAGAAAAGGATTTGAGAGAATATGATAAAATTTGGGAAGACAAGAGACACATTGTTTAAAATATGTTGGCTCTTTCTCAACATTTCCTTCATGTGTACTTGTGTATTGGCATTAACAGCACCTTGACCTAGGCCTTTATTATCTCATACCTGGCCGTTATAATAGCTAGCTAATAAGTTTCCCTAATTATAACCTCTTATCCAAATTAATTTTCTTATTGCACCATTGTGATCTCATAATCAAACTTTATTAGTTCCTAATAATTTATTAAAATCATCAAGGTGTAATGGGTAGGGCATTGAACTAGGAGTGAAAAAGTTATGTTTTTGAGAGCTACTCATGAGCTGTATAACCTTGAAAAGGTTGCTCAACATCTAGAGGTGAAACTATGTCTACCTTTAAATTCATATAATATCCTGGCTGCCTAATTAGTAGTATTGCTGTAGAATTTAAACACAATGTGAAAGAAAGGTCTTTATAAACGTTGAAGCAAAACATACATGTAAACTACTGTCTTTGCTCCTCGAAGTCTGTATTTCTTAGGCTGCCAATCTATACCTTACCAGACCACGATTACCTTTCTGTTATATGTTGACCATTTGCTTGCACAAACAGGGCAATTCATTCAAACTAGAATGCCTTGGGATTTCATAGCTAAACACATTTGCTAGTTCTTTTTCTTTTTCCTGCTAACTATTTTCTCATCCTTTAAAGTATTGTTGTATCTCCATGGTGCCTTCTGTATTAGGCATCTATGGCTGCTGGAATAAATCAGTACACACTGGAGGTCTTAAGACAACAGAAATTTATTTTCTCACAATTGTGGAGGCCACAATTCTAAAATAAAGGGGTTGCAGGGTCATGCTCCCTTGGAAGGCTCTAGGGAAGATGCCTTTCCTTAGCTTCTGGGGGCTCCTGCCATTCCTTAGCTTGTGGAAACATCTCCAATCTCTGTTTCCATCTCACTTGGGCTTCTCCTGTGTCTCTGTCTCTCCTTTGCTGTTTCTTACAAGGATATTTGTCTTGGAGTCAGGGTCCACCTTAAACAGAAGATGATCTCATCTCAAGATCCTTAACTCAGTTATATCTTCAAAAACTCTATTTCCAAATAGGCCATATTTATGGGTACTAGGGGTCAGGACTTGAACATATAATTTTGGGGCCTCCATTCAAACCACTACATCTTCTCTGCTCATTCCAATCTATTAGTTTGGCCAGCATATACTTCATATGCAATCTTGAAATAGCTGAGAGGAAACCACTGATAATGAGCCAGTTAAATGCTTTCAGTTTGCAAGAACGATTTATGAAGAGTTTAGTGTTTGGTTCATCTAATTTAATTATTTTACAACCAAAACTGCACCCCATGTAAAGAAGTAGCACTATTTAATTTTCTATCAAAAAAAGTTGAATTATTTATGTGCTTTTTATAGCTTTAAAACTGAAAAGAAATTTTCTTATTTTTAACACATAATTGGTAAAGTGGAACTCTATTCAATTGTAAAATATAAACCATTTAAAAGCATTCTGGATCAGCAATGTATAAAAAATCAGATTATTATTTTATTATTAGCACAACTAATGCTGTAGAACTCAGAAAAGTATCTCTGAACTGGTTACAGATGAAGAGCCAAACCTTGACATTGATCTTTTATTGAGATAGCACAGACTGCATTAGCTCAATACACTAGGTATTCACGCGATACTCAGTGTGAGCTCAAACCCATTACAGTGGTGGCTAGAGCCCCTCCCTTCTCTCTGTCTTCTCCCCTTTGGGGGCCCTGTTCCTCTTTGCTGGCATTAAAGACCACAGAGTACATTTATGGCAACAAGCCACCAAATTATTCACAGCCCAAGCCAATTTACAGAGCTCATTTGGGTTTTTCCATACAAAGCTGATACTAGGTGGAGAAGGGGGCAAAGTGCATTCATGATTATTTTGTTTGTTTACATGGAGTACTCCAAAATGCTAAAACTTGCTAACGCAAATGCAGCACAATCCTTCTTATTTATAATAGATTCCTGATCTCACCCTTTGCTACATCGCAAATCTGTCCCCAACTTTTTTTTCACTCACTTTCCCTAAGTAGCCTGAGCTAGTCAACAAGGCTCAAGAGAAGCATGCGTTTTTTCTTATTTAAAAATTTTTTTTTGTTCTATGGAAACCAATTTGACAACAAATTTAATATATTAAAAAATAAATAAAATAAAAAAAATTTTTTTTTACCGTTTGTTCATTTTTGAGAGAGAGAGAGAGAGAGAGAGGGAGAGAGTGAACGGGGGAGGGTTAGAGAGAGAGAGAAAGAGGAGACACAGAATCTGAAGCAGGCTCCAGGTTCTGAGCTGTCAGCACAGAGCCTGATACTGGGCTCAAACCCACACACTGTGAGATCATGACCTGAGCCGAAGGCGGACGCTTAACCGACTGAGTGTCCCGCCTTTTTCCTTATTATAGTAAGATTAATACGGAATGTTGCTTTTACTGTACTTCATCAAAAGCTAACAGTTTCTTCATTTACAAGAATGAAAATACACAGCACCTTCCTCATCCTGTCTGTTTCCCTAGGTCTTCCAAATTGATGGAGAATCTTCCGGATTTACTCAGTTAACATTATATTTCTACTAATACGTTTCCAAGAGCTTTTCCAAGTGTGCCTAAACATATAATTTTTTTAAACACATAATTTTTAACTTTACAAACCATCTGACTAAACACATGACATTGCTTTAGGTGATCTTAATAAGTTTCCCTTTTGTTCAGTACTACCCATTCATTTTGACCTTGTTCTTTTCCCCCTGCTGAAACATAGTCAGATGTTGGCCAGAGGTGGGATAATGAAGAATGGTGTCTGGCCATTCACGATGATGGTGATGATATTTTAAACAGAATCCTCTTGCTAGTGAGGAGTGGGTGACCAGAGAGAAACCACTGGACAGGTGAAGGAGACATGGCCCAAGTGTATCTTCTTCTGTGCCAGCCACGAGAAAACTCTGTCAAATCCCTAACTGAAATGAAGTGTAGAGTCCTTATTCACACACTTTGAAAATAACACATTACGTTAATCTAACTTTGAGTTTCTCATTTTTGAACAATTTACATATATCATTGTGTTTTAAGATGTTAACAGGAGGGAAAAATAAAGTGCATAGCCAAGGGATTAAAGAATTAGCTTCTGAGGGGGAGGCCTGGGTGGCTCAGTCGGTTAAGCGGCCGACTTCGGCTCAGGTCATGATCTCATGGTTCATGAGTTTGAGCCCTGCATCGGGCTCTGTGCTGACAGCTCGAAGCCTGGATCCTGTTTCGGATTCTGTGTCACCCTCTCTCTCTGCCCCTCTCCTGGTCACTCTCTGTCTCTCTGTCAAAAATAAATAAACATTAAAAAAAAAAAAAGAATTAGCTAGAATTAGCATCTGAGGAAGGGAAGGGCAAGCCATTTTGCATCTTTTCCCTGGAAAGATGAAGGTTAGTAGACATTTTGTCCTTTTAAATGTTATGTATTTGATTTATAGAAGTTAAAAATTTTTAGGTAAAGTCCACCTTTGCTTTTGAGATTTTTCAATTAATTTTATATATAAAAAGCATTTCAGAAGTTATCCTCCTTATTTTTTAAAATTTTTTGATAGCTTGATGTTTTTTATTTACCTTAACATTGATTTATAATTTAATATGGTTTATGGTGTAAGGTTATTTTTTTCCCTCTTCAAGTGTTAACCAGTTATTTTGGCAGCATTATTTGAGTAATAGCCACCTTTTCTTACTGATTTATGATTCCACATTTGTCACACATTAACATTTAAATCTATGAGAGTATATTTGTGTGTTTTGAGGCTCATAATCTTAAATAACATAATAATTAATCTTTTCTATGTCTTCTCCTGTTCTTTAACTAACATTAAAATATGGTAATCAGCATTTAAAAAATTCAACAATTTAAGCTAAGCAATCATGCAAATTAAGCAATTAAATAGCACAGGGTGACTTTTAATATAAAGCAAAAATTCAATTCCTTACTCCTCCCCAGTCTTGTATCCTAGAAGCAGTCACCATATATTTTTTAGGTAATTTCTTTAGTAGTTATTGTTGTATCCTTAATTAATATAGTACACTGTTATTTTTTTTTATTTTTCAGATGTAAGATTATCTACTGACTTCCTAAGTGATGGCTGAAAATTTAGCTCTGTTACACGATCCGTTCCCTCATAACTCCCCATCAACATGTTCTTTCTATTTTGCTATTATTTGGTGAATCAATAATCATTTTTACAGATATTTTGCAAAGCCAAGTAGCACACCATGATTATATTGCCTTTCTTAAATAACTTTTTCTTTGTCCTGCACATTCTAATGATCTTATTTTTTTCTTGCACTATTTCCTTTATTATATCTTACTTATTTTTAATGTCTCTCTTTTTTTATTGTATTGCCTGGTTTTCGTTTCTTTCCAGCAAACTCCCTATTTTCTGTCTTCTATCTTTCTGCTCAAACTAAACTACTGCTCTTTCTGACGCTCGGCTGTCATCCCAGAATTCCACTCTTCGTTTAAATCCTTCGTTTGTTGGAGCACGTTCTCAGGGCAATCTCTAAGGGTGTGTAGAGAATAACTTCCTGAACAAGGCAATCTCTAAGGGTGTGTAGAGAATAACTTTCTGAACCATTGGGTGCATCTGACAGTGACTTATTATATTTCATACTTGAATGATAGACTAGCTATCAAATAATAGGTTGAAAATAATTTTCTATCGCAACACAATTTTCCTTCTCTGTCTTTAGCTCCCTGTGTTTTTGATGTACTATCTGTTGTCAGACTGCCTCTTTCCTGTACTCACAAGGTACAGTCAGTTAAGAAACATTTTTCTTTGGCAACATTTAGATCTTCCTTTTTGCTTTGGCATTCTGAAATTTCACAGCAATGCATGTAGGGGTTTTCATTTTAAAACATGGCCCCCAAATTCTTTGACATTTTTCTTATCAAGCCATGGGGTCCATGTCCCTCCCTCTTCAATCTGGATAGGATTGGACTGCTTCCACAGATAAAGTGCACAGGAGGTGACACAGGGTGGCTTCTAAAGCTAGATTATAAAAGATCTTGCCCTTTTACTCTGGTTCTCTGGAACTCTTGCTCCCTAGAAACTCTAGCCTGGTATTTTCCCTCTTGGAATCTACCTGCCTTCTTGTAAAAAGCAAAAACCATAGGAGAAGTTATATGATCTATTGGTAGCCTGAGCTGAGATCAGACATTGAGACATCCCATCCCAAGTGCCAGACACACAAGGAGGAGTCTTTAGATGATTGTGCCCTCTAGCTGTTTGGGTCACTCTCAGCCATTCAGGTCTTCTCAGTAGAGGCTCCAGACATTGTGTGACAGAATCAAGCTATTGCTTCTGTGCTCTGTCTGAATTCTTGACCTGTAAAACTATGAGTATAATAAAATGGCTCTGGTTTTATGCCACTGACTTTTGGTGGTGGGGGAGGGGGGGTGTTGTTACACAGTAATAGATACCTGAAACACAAGGTATGGGTCTTTCTGTATTCATCATCTGAAAGCTTCTCCATTGGTGTATCTGGTACTTGGGGTGTTATTTAAAATATTTCCTATTAAATACTCAGCCTTAATGTTCTACAAGGCAGAGAAACAGCCTCCTTGATTTTATTCTCCTTGTGAACCTAATATTACTCCTCTTCTCCATCAGTTATGCCATCTACCAGAAATATGTTGAGACGTTATATCCATTGATGGCTGCAAAGAACCTGATCTGCATTATTGCAGATCCATTATTGCAGTCTATTATTGTGGATCAATGGCTGTTTTATTCCTTTACTACCATTTTAATGGACTCTTATAAGGGGAGGAACATAAATTTGTATGCTACATCTATTATCTTGGATCTTCTGAAGATTGCACGACAGACAGCACTGTATTGGGAAATATGGCAGACTTCTAGCTGGTTATCAATATCCATTCTCCACATTTTCTATGACAACAGAGTTTACCTGGTATTTGGCTGCCCAGCTAAAGCCTACATTTTCCAGCTTCCTTTGCAACTAAATGTGGCCATGTGACTAGGTATTGCCCAATAGGATGTGAGTAGAAGTGATGTGCCCTCTGACTCTAATTCCTTTTTTTGTTGTTGTTTATTTTTCATTTTTTGAGAGAGAGAGAATTTTAAGCAGGCTCCATTTTCAGCGCAGAGCCCAACGTGGGGCCTGATTCCATGACCCTGGGATCATGACCTGAGCCGAAATCAAGAGTCAGACCCTCAACTGACTGAGCTATCCAGGTCTAACTATTAAATGAGTTGGGTGTGTGTTTCTCACACACAGAAACAAATTTCTTCTTTGCTGAGATATAGCAAAGGTTGGGACCAGCTGACTTGGGCCTCCATGTGGCATCTATCTTTTGAGGATGGTAAAACTATCTACCAACCTTGCCTACCTTTGTACTGTTATATGAGAGAAGAATAAAATCCTAACCTTTGAAGTCATACTTATATGGCCTCTGTAATAAATAACTTACATCGTACAAATATAAGCCTCACTAACATACTGTTTTATGATCAGAATTAGAGGCAAAATTTGGGATAATAATTATAGTAATACCTAGAGTAGTGATGGTAGCTAGCACTTATATAGAACTTAACATGAGTCACTACTGTTCTAAGAGCTTTAATGGATCGACTAACTTAACTTTCACAACCCTACCCTATAAAGTAACACTGTAATCATTCCTATTGCTCAGATTAAAAAACTGCAAAGACAGTTAAGTAACTTTCTCAAACCTACACATCTAGTATTGGAGAGTTAGGTTCAACACAAGTAATCTGGTTCTAGAGCCCAAACTGTCAATCACCTTGATAGAGTATTCTTTGTAGATCTGGCCTTTATAGATTGGAAATAGATGCAGTGAGGAGCCATTTTACCAAATGCTGTAGTGAGAGTTTAACTTGAAACCATTAGTGATAAGGAAACACTTAAGTACAGGGAGATATTGCCAAACATATTACATAAGTGCTAATAGAAGTTAATGAATAAGAACGTACTTGATCTACAAAAATTACTCCAGTGAGGAGTGAATTGCAAGTTTATACCTGTCCATTGACTTTTTAAATGTCAATTGCATTGAAGTATAAGTTGAAAGCAAAAAAGTACACATCAGTTTGACAACACAATCAATTTTCACAAAGTGAATACACTCACGTAATCTGTACCCAGACCAAGAAACAGGGCATGACCAGTCCCCAAAGGATCCCCATGTTCTTTTCCAGGTAATATACATTGTTTTTTGAAGGGACATTCCTAATTTATTCTATCAGTAGTTAGAATTCTATCTTGCACAGGGGCACCTGGGTGGCTTAGTCGGTTGGGCGTCTGACTTTGCTCAGGTCATGATCTCGCAGTTCACTAGTTGGAGCCCCACATCCAGCTCTGCTGACAGCTCAGAGCCTGGAGCTTGCTTCGGATTGTGTGTCTCCTCTCTCTGTCCCTCCCCCACTTGTACTCTGTCTCTCAGAAATAAATAAACATTAAAAAAAGAATTTAAAAAAAGAATTGTATCTTGTGCTTTTGTATAAACCCTTTTTGTATATGTAGTTTTGCTTCTTTAAATAGGCAAATCTTCCGAATAAATTAGATATGGATGTTGAGAAAGAATGGCTTCAGGTGAAGCCTGTGCTCGAATGTTACCAGTTAATAGGGGTTCAGGCTGCTGCCTTCACCCTACTGTGTCACATAGCTCTGGTTTGCAAACTGTGTTTTAGCAGTCTTATTATATATTTATATGTGTGTATTTCTTTTGGAATTAATTGATTAACTCACACCATTTTAGAAGTAGGTATGGTCGTATACAGATGAAATAAATATGTGAGATATATATACGTGTATATGGGATGATAGCCATATACAGTGTTATGTTTTCTAAGCTTCAATAATCATTTCTTAGCTAATGACAAACTGATATCTTGGTTTTGGTCATATGTATATAGGAAAGGAACAAAGATAAAGGGATTTAAAATAAGAGAAATTAAGTTTTGGCCAGGGGTTAACACCTGGCAGACAGTAGTTCCCATGTTGCTAATATGCATGCTTTTTGTTGTACATATTTGTTTTAAAATTTGACTTTTGAGAGTTTGGATAGACCATGTGTTCTTCCATTTTCTGTGGCCACCAAAGCCTTTGCTGTCTTTCACCTATCATGATTCGGGGACTTATATTCTTTTTTGTTCTTTAAATTTTTTTATTACGTTTATTTATGTATTTATTTTTGGGAGGTAGAGAGAGACAGAGCACGAGTGGGGGAGGGGCAGAGAGAGAGAGAGAGGGAGACACAGAATCCGAAGCAGGCTCCAGGTGCCGAGCTGTCAGCACAGAGTCTGACGCGGGGCTCCAACTCACAAACCTCGAGATCACAACCCAAACTGAAATCAAGGGTCAGATGCTTAAATGACTGAGCCACCCAGACGCCCCTATTTTTTTGTATAACTCTTAAAAGTATTTGAGTTTACCATCATCTAGACTTTTGAATACAAGAGCAAACATTTATATTTTTTAAATGTGGAGGGCAGAATTTCAGAATTCAGTGTATTTTGTTTCATCTCATTTCCATTCTGTTGTGGTTTGTTCATTTCCAGGCAGAAATAGGAACCAACTATTATTATTTTTTTCATCCTTAAGAAAACAAAACAAAACAAAACTGGAGCAAATTTCTAAAGTTCATCCTTCATTATCCAGACTTGCTTTTCTATACTGTTAATTCTGGTTTTGATTCAATGCGATAAAGGCGTAAATGCTACTACTCCATTTTGAGGGGCAATATTTTATCACATTTTTGGTAAGCTTTTCATCAGAGCCTGCATCTCAGAAAAGCTCCTGACTCATGTCATTTTGTCTTTTTATCTTATTTTCATCTTTTGCTTCCTATTTTATTTATTTATATTTTATGGTGAGCACGACATTTGTATTCTTTAAAGTTTTCTTCTCTTTCCTATAATAAATTATTTGAAAAGGACTTGGCTCTCTTTCTTTGGGTGCAAGAACTTTTTTCTCGTTTGTTACAGAATTCTTTCGTAGGCAATAAAACAATTTCATTTTGTGGTGAGATTTTAGCAAAGTTTCTAAGGCCAGCTGTGTTTCATCCATCCATTTATAGTAAATTTGCAATAAACTTTTTGCCCTAAGTTTAGGCAACAGCTACCATATATAACTTTTCATAATCTAAACTGTATCTACATAAAGAGCAAAATTCACTATATGTTGAATAACGATTCAAATATAGCACGCGTCTATTTCTTTCCTGCTTTTTAGAGTTTCGTGAATGTTTCTGTTTCCCAAATAAACATGCTTACGCCAACAATGCCACCCTGGGTTGGCATATGATGTGCCGCATTCCTGAAAAACTTGTGTGGGGTTTGGAAACAAATGATTAATCATCTCTCTTCCCCCCACCACATTACATAGAGCCAATTTCAGAAAATAAACATAGGTTGCTGACAGATGGTGATTTATACAAAAATAACGGCTTCGTTACTTACAAACGAAATTAGAAAACACAGCCCAGTCGCATCTGGACTCTAATGGTTCTCCGCTGCCACCTGCAAATAGTGCTGCTGGCAGGGTCGCAGGTAAGCGCGGGACACCTGCAAGTCCCCGCATCAGGCAGCTGGAAGGCCACGTGGCAAAGGAGGAGAACGGATGTATGTTCTAAGACGCAGCTCAGAAGGAACTGATTGTCCTCTGCACGGGTTGTAATTCTGCAGCAGGAAAGCCTGCAAGTCCTCTGCGTGTGTCTCACGGAAGGACATTCAGCATGCGGCATGTTGTGTGTGTGTGTGTGTGTGTGTGTGTGTGTGTGTGTATTTGCGTGCGTCGGAAAGAGAGAGAGAAATTTGTGATATTTTTTCTTATTTTAAGTTTGTGAGAGGACGATGTTTTTCCTTCTAGCTCCAAAGCATAATTTCATCTCTAACTTGTAGAGCTATGCTAGTAAAACATGCAAACAAGGACCGTGTAAATTGTTGCCACACTTCAGCTGAATATACTGTATTTGTTTTCCATTGAGTTGTAAAAGAAACAAGTTACAGAGTCGTAAAATCTGAAGTGAGAGGGACCTTGGATGTGATGTGGCATGACTTTTTCCTGCCCACCTCATTTAATATTTAAATCCCTTCAACAATATTCATGTTATCAAACATCCTCTCCTTCAATGTCCTTCATTGCTCTCAAAACTGAAGAGATCTACATGCCTTAGCTGCCTGGAATTAATTAAAAAAAATTTTTTTAGTGTTTTATTTATTTTTGAGAAAGAGTATGAGTTGGGGAGGGGCAGAGACAGAGGGAGAGGAGACACAGAATCCCAAGAAGGTTCCAGGCTCTGAGCTGTCCGCACAGAGCCTGACGTGGGGCTTGAACTTGTGAACTGTGAGATTATGACCCGAGCCGAAGTTGGATGCTTAACTGACTGAGCAACTCAAGCACCCTTGCCTGTAATTAGTTTTAATGCTATTGTCTGGGAGTAATTATAATTTGCCATATTTTATGGTTATAAAGTTTAAAGTTTAGAATTCTTAAAAAAAATTTTTTTTAATGTTTATTTATTTTGAGAGACACAGAGAGACAGAGCATGAGTGGGAAGGGGCAGAGAAAGACACACACACACAGAATATGGAGCAGGCTCCAGGCTCTGAACTGTCAGTACAGAGCTCGATGCAGAGTTTGAACTCATGAACCTCATAAACCGTGAAATCATGACCTGAGCCGAAGTTGGATGCTTAACCTATGAGCCACCCAGGTGCCCCTAAAGTTTAGAATTCTTAACTTTGGATATCATGTCTAATTTAATGATGAAATGTATCAGACAGTGACTCTTCAGGTTATGCCCTATCTCCTTTTCTAAAACCTTTAGTATAAGATTTTAAGACTATTTTGTCCTGAGGTTTCAATACGTAACACAAATGAAAGTTTATTCACCAGGTCATAGAACTCCCTCTTAGCTGGAGAAGTCCTGCATTAATTGTGAGTAGTTGACAACAACAAATTGTGCTTTCCTGCTTGCAAAACATATTTCTTTCCCATCATCTCATTTAACCACCAACATGTTCACATTAGAGATGAGCAAACAGTGGCTAGTTAGTGTCCGATTTAGGGAGACTTTGACCCCTCCTCCTCCAGTTCAGATCCTGTGCTTTTTCCTTCCACCACTGTGACCCTTGTGAAACAGATTTGAATTCATCAATCCATTAGTAATGTCTTCAGGGGGATGTTCGTGTTGTTAGCTGCTGGGCATGGGGCCTTGGTATTGCTGGCTTACAGTAGGTTCTGATGACCTTGAATCCCAGGTCATGGACAAGGCGCCTCTTTGACTAGCCAGCACCTTCAGTGATGTGTTCTCTGCAACAGCATTTTGCAAACTGGCTCAGTTTCAACGATCAATTTTTAGTTAATGGCTGGTGTCAGTACCTTAGCTGAATTCATAGTTCTTAAGAATCCAGTTTATCTTTATCCAGAAATTACTTCCTTTAATATTGAGTGACCAAGGGCAAGCTTTTTGAAATTTTCAGAGGAGCCTGAAGGCTTCTCCATTCGCTCTATTTAAAGGAGGTAAGGACTTTCTGTTTCTGTTTTCTAATAAATAGTCACAGACAGTAAAGCAACTGTGGTGTTCACATCTTTTCTCTTAAGTTCTTTCAAGTGTGCAACGTGGGCCTGCCAATTGTAGGCTACTCAAGGAATCGCTTTCATATCCATTTTCTTCAAAGCATTTACTCTTGGACGGCGATAATGAGCAGTATGTTGAAAGTATGTACTTTATGGAAATGATCAAGCCTTTGCTGAAATGTGATGGCGCATATTAATTCTCAACTCCATTAGGTGAGATGTTGGATTTATTATCTCAGTCTCCAGGTTTTTAATCTTGAAAGTGTAGAAGCAAGTATGATATTTTAAATGTCAGCATTCTTCATTAGCCAAGTTCTTGACCAGGCTAATTCAGTTTCTGCTGCAAGCAGGGCATGGAAGAGAATGAAGAAGAATATTACCAATTTCTCTCCCACAAGGCCATGCCCAGAGTCAATTTGACTGTGGATGGAATAGTACCTAGGACGTGATTTACGGCGCTCCTAAAGGTCCTTTGAAATGAAATTTTCACCCAAATTCTTCCCTACCTCTGTGACTGAAATTTCACCAATTAAAGATTGATGGTCATATAAATTAATTCAATATAATTGATTTATTTAGAGTCTTCTGCCCTATTCCCCAAACCCCACATCTTCCTGTTCCTAAGAAACCGGTCCTGAGAGAATGGAGATCTTATGAGGAAGGAGAATTGCAATTTTAGATTGAAGTGTTAAGTATTAAAAAGAGTTGGCTGTGGGGGACTTACAGTGTCTTGGGGTTTTCTTAGACTTCAGAATATAAGTTTATTAATATAGTAGTGGAAAGAAAAACCTCACTGACTTAAACTTCTGTTTAGCTCAGTTATGATTCTTACTTGAGACAGAGGAGTTTACTTTATTCATTTATTTATTCCTTAATGAATCAAAAAATAATGACCTTTGCTAGGGTAAAGTACAGCCCACCCGAATAGAACTAGATCTTGTTCAGACCCAATTCTGCTTCTTAGAATTCTGAATAGTAGATGGAACATGACTGCACATATTAATTCATCCCTGTAGTTAAGGTACTGTTTTTTTTTTTTTTTGACGATACCTGATGAGTTTCATTTTATATAGGAATCTTGTAAAGATAGTGAAATTAATAGTAAGGAGTGAGTGAATAAATATATAAAATGTAGTTTTAGCAGAGTCAGTATGTGCACCCAAACCAACAGGTGATACACAAATGGAGACACAGTGTGATTCTGGGTGGACTGTAACACATTGTAACTGGACTCCCTTGTATCAGCTGTGTTCTCACCCGGTGCTGACCCAATGCCAAAGTTTTGCAAGATGTCATATTAACACAAATTTCAATGTCAACCCGTCTGATGGAGAATGAAGATGAAGGGATTATACTGCACACCTTGCAATTTCCCAAATGTCTCTTTTCATTGTTTTCCCCTTCTCAAAGATTCCACTCCCCTTAAAATTGCCACTTGATGTCTTTTCATTGCCGGTATTTTTGCCTTTTCACCTCTTTTTTTTTTTAAATTTTTTTTTCAACGTTTTTATTTATTTTTGGGACGGAGAGAGACAGAGCATAAACGGGGGAGGGGCAGAGAGAGAGGGAGACACAGAATCTGAAACAGGCTCCAGGCTCCGAGCCATCAGCCCAGAGCCCGACGCGGGGCTCGAACTCACGGACCGCGAGATCGTGACCTGGCTGAAGTCGGACGCTTAACCGACTGCGCTACCCAGGCGCCCCATCCTTTTCACCTCTTAACCTTGGCATCCTTCTCCTCCACTTCCTCCTTGCTTTCTTCTTCAGCCACAATTACTACAGCCTTTCTCCTTCCCTTCTGAGCTCTCACGTCCATGACGCATCCTGTTACCCTTGTTGTTAGGTAAGTTAATTTACAATTCTCTCAGTTTCCCAAAGTTTCACCCACATGTCTCAACAAGTCAACAAAGCAGCCATCATTCAGAGGTATCTGCTTTTGAAAAGCTCAGCTAGAGAGGATGGGTGGGTCAGTTTTTTGTTTTTATTTTATTTTTTTTCCTGTTGTATAACCCTCGTTCATTGGAACTTTGGCAAACCCACAGCTGGGTGGGTCTAAGTAAAATGTCTGCAATCCTTTCTTTAAGGAGCTCATGGTATAATTCAGGTAAAGAAAAAACAGAAGAGGCACATTGGTTCTAACAGCAGTCCAAAGAGCTGGGCAAAATCTATTCTGATGGGTTGGTCAAGTTCCTTTCTTAGAAGTGGCATATAAGTGAATCATGACTTAAATGGAGTATCTTACAAAGGCAGAGATAAGGTTAGAGAAGGGGTCATCCCGTAACCTGAGTCAATGGCAACTAAATTTTTAGACAGGAAGCAACAAGGCACATATAGAAATGGTAATAATTCTAGCTGCCTCATGCACAGAAAGGAAGAGGCATAGTGGCTGATATGCTTGGAAAGTTTGGCTGGGGATGAATTCCAATGGAGCTCAGCAGCTAATGAGAAGTTTGAACTTCAGTAGCAATGGGGAACCAATGATAGCTGTTGAGCCTGCAAATAACATAATGAAGTGGGACTTTATGAAGATATATTTGAAGAAATGAAGAAGGGGTAGGAAGAGGAAAGAGTCTGGAAGCAGAGATATTAGAAGCCATTGTGATATTGCAGGAAAACCTTAAGATTTGCAATCATTTGTCACCTTGGTATTTTTTTCTTTACCAAATGTGAAGAAGAGAGATTTTCTTTCCTTTTTTCTTACAAACAGATTTTTGGCTTTTTGTTTGAACAGATGTAATGGTTCATTTTTTAATATCCCCTTGAAGTTCAATAATTTACTTGGAAAGATGTTTTAGAAGTTTCATATTCCCTTGAAAGGAAATAAAAGGAAAGAACTGCAGTATTTCTTAGAATAGTATTTCAATGGTGAATTAATGACTTGAACAGTACATGCCGAATATATAAAAAGTATAACCTATTAACTGTTGTCAACTGCCTAATCGGTTTTTCTACTAAGAGATAACATCCAGAAGAGTGTTTCTGGGAATATTAGAAAATTAAATGAAAAATCTTTCCCCTTTATTTAAATGTTATAACATACCATATCACACTTTTGTGCCTATGTAAGTTCCTGCTGAATTTTTCACTAAGGGTAGTGAAAATTTTAATGTGCAAAGCAGTTTTCTATAATTCAGGGGCTATGATAACTAACTCTGGAGGATTGTTCATTAAATTAACTTTTATTCATATATTGGTGAAATAAAGCCATTGTGAAAAAACTTTGTTAAACTTTTAAATTTCTCAGAGTGTTCGTCATTCATTGTTAAAAGTGAACATATCTTAAGGAAATATAATCTTCTATTTAATTGTAAACTACTGTTTTTAATTTTTCACACTCCATGCAAATGTCTCCCAGAAAGGATCCCTAGTCATTGACACAAGGGTGTTAGTGCTTTTATAGTCACAGGTGCCATTTTGCTGCAATCTTGTGGATATTAAAAATTGTTCATGAATTAATTGACATCCCCTTTTGGTGCCTAACATTCCAAATTGCTTTCTGAAGTATTTTGTTATTTTCCTCTCCTACATTATAAACATAAATAAACGTACCCCTCTCCATTTAGTTTTTTTTTTTGGGGGGGGGCACACACTGTCTACACCTGGCCACCACCATCCTCGTTCGTATAGTGGTGAATGTCCCCTCCTGTCACAGTCTCTACATCTGTATTTCTCTTAGCCTAAATATTTAAAAAATTTTTAATGTTTATTTATTTTTTATTTTTTTATTTAAAAATTTTTAATGTTTATTTATTTTTGAGACAGAGACAGAGCATGAACAGGGGAGGGTCAGAGAGAGAGGGAGACACAGAATCCAAGGCAGGCTCCAAGCTCTGAGCTGTCAGCACAGAGCCTGAGGCGGGGCTTGAACTCACGGATGGTGAGATCATGACCTGAGCCGAAGTCGGACGCTTAACCGACTGAGCCACCCAGGCGCCCCTATTTTTAAGACAGAAAGAGACAGAACATGAGAAGGGGAGGGGAAGAGAGAGAGGGAGACACAGAATCTGAAGCAGGCTCCAGGCTCCGAGCTGTCAGCACAGAGCCCAATGTGGTTTTGAACCCATGAACCATGAGATCATGACCTGAGCCAAAGTCGGACGCTTAACCGACTGAGCCACCCAGGCACCCCAGCCTAAATATTTTAATAGGAGTTATGTCTTTAAGTTGAGTCAGAATAAAAGTACTTATTACAATCACATTCAAATCCTGTGTGTAGCATAATGTGAAATTATATGATTTTCATCTGTTACTTTATTAACGGTGGGGGGGGGGAGGAATAAGCTAATGAATATTTGTGAAGTCTCAATACTTATGGCAAATAAAAGAGAAGAGATGGAACTCTCAGAAGTCAACAGGTTCTTTGAATAATAAATAAAATATGACAGTAGGTAGCGCTATTATTTTTATCAAATTTTATTATGAAAAATTTCAACCTTACACAAAACTAGAGACACTAATAAATCGAAACACACTTGAACTCTTGGGCCTATCATAGCTTCAACAGTGATCAACACTTGCCTGTATTATTTTGCTGATCTTCCCTCACTTTTTTCTTTGCTTAAGTGTTTTAAAACAAATCTCAAGAATCACTTTACTTTAAATAGCAGATGTTCTCCTATCTCTCTCCAGCATGTTGCCAACCGCCAGTGTCGATAATCTCTGTGCCTGAGTGCTTTTTTCTGGAGCTATGGGGAGCTGTTGAGCTCTTACATGGAGCAGGCTGGAAGTGCCAAGGAACCAGTAGAGCACCCCAGTCCATAATCCACGATCCAAGGAAGTTGGTGTAGAACAGCCCCAGCTTCCTAGCTCTGACAGTTTAATTCTCAAGTTTGCATTTTGCACTGTTTCCCGAGTGGCTTACCACTGTTCCATTGACTGGCTTGCCTCCCTTCTCTGTAACCCTTCCCTGCTTGTTACCAATATTAGCAGCATTTCCCAAAGGAACAACTTGTTCTCAAACTTGATCTCAGTTATTGCTTCTGGAGGAGCACCAGGAAACAGATGCCCAAGTTTGGATCCTGGATCACTAACAAGTCAGATGAAGAACTCCCACCAACTCTTGTTGGTGGGAAGAAGCAGTATGGTGACAACCCATTCTGGGTTTGGCCGATTGCTTCCTTGTGTTTCATTTAGCTTGGTGCTTTGTATCCTTTATTTACTCTAAAATGGTAGTTAGATTTAAAGTAGTGTTTCTACACAGGGATGATTTAGACTCTTCTGGGACCTTAGGCTGTGTTTGGAGACGGTTTTAATCATCACAGCTTGGAGAAAGATGTGGTACTGGCATTTAGTAAGTAGGCGCCGAGAATGCTGCTAAATTAACACCCTACAATGCACAAAGCAGCCCCTGCACAAAGAATAATTGGGCCCCAAATGTCAGTTGTGCCAAGGCTGAGAAACCTGATTCAGAGGCTTGGTTGGACTGTTCCTTTCTTTCTTTCTCCTCCACTCTCCTTTCCTTCCCACCCCTTCCCTGTGGGAACAATGTCTCAGGCTCATTTTGTACCTTTTCTGCTCCAGACCTGGAATGTCATTTCCCTTCGAGTTTCTTTCCTTTGGATACAAAATGGTGCTAAAACACAAAATCTGGATGCTATGGGTCCTCATTGCTGTTGAGTTGTCACTGTAGACATTTTTTTTGTAGACACAGCCAGGAGATAATATTTGAAGAGAAAAATAAGTAATGAATTTCTTTCTGATATTTCTAGTTCAAATTTCAGGGCGTTTGGGGTGCCTGGGTGGCTAGTTGGTTGGAAGTCTGACTTTGGCTCAGGTCATGATCTCACCGGTTGTGAGTTTGAGCCCCGTGTCACGCTCTCTGCTGACAGCTAAGAGCCTGGAGCTGCTTCGGATTCTGTGTCTCCCTCTCTCTCTGCCCTCCTCATCTTGCACTCTGTCTCTCTTTCTCACTCTCTCAAAAATAAATAAACATTTAAAAAAATGTAAGGGGGTTTATTTAATTTCTTTGGTTTTTAAGCTCTTTTCCTCCTCTTAAGCAGACAAAACTTAGTTTTTTATTTCTATTCTTATAATATACCTGTAATAGTTTCAAAATAACAAAAGAAATATTGCTACTAATGCTAAGATTGCTGAATACAGTTTAAGGGGTCTTTATATTTCTTTCCATCTTAGGATATTATACTTCTAGGGATGCATAGCTAAGATTCCTTATGTTAGAGTCACTTGAAATAATTCTGTTATGCCACCAACCTGGCATTTAGTTAGATTCATTTCTTTCACGTTGTTTTCAATTTTCAGATTGCTTTTTCCTTTTAGTTTTTAAAATTTTTGAAAATAGTTACATGATTCCAAAGTCAAAACTACAAAATGAGGTGTATCCTATCACCTGTATCCTGTTCTCCTTGTCCCCATCAGTAATTTTTTATGAGTTTTTGATTTGCTTCCATTGTTTCTTGTAAAAAATTGTAAGCCAATATGGATAAATCCTTGTAAATCCCCATTTCTTACCCAAATGTAACATAATGCAAAATGTCCTGCACTGATCCTTTTTTTTTTCTGCTTCGTAAATTTTGGATATAACTCCCTATGAAAACATAGGAATCTTAATCTTACTGTATCCACTTTAGAGTTGCCTACTACCAAATTGTATGGATGAAGCATTGTTTATTCAAACATTCTACCACTGGGATGTGGGTTGTTTCCAATATTCTACCTTTATAAATAATGATGCAATGAATAGCTGTGTGCATATGTCATTTCTAACTTTTGTTCACTGCATCATCAGAATAGATATTTAGAAGGACATCTCTGAGTCACACAGTAAACGCGTGTGAAATTTTGCTAGAAAGTGCCAACTCTTCCTTCATGGGAGTTGTGCCATTTTGCTTTCCTGATGATGAAATTATTAGTAATTTGCAACATTAAGCAAGTACTTTTACTATGAAAGTTGCACCGTGAAAGAAGGCTACTTTCCTCTTCACTACGTACTTGCCTGTCGATTCAGTTTTGTCTAGATACCACTGTCCCTCAATTTAATTAGGCTCTTTGAGGTAGCCCAGCATCTCTTACCATCCTTAATTCCTTTCTTTGTCACTACAGTTCAGACCTAGGGGATCTACCAATCCCTGCCTTCTGTTCCTTCTTTCTAAACCACTGTTAATGCTAAAACGTGCAATGAAGCCATAATACAAAAGACAGATGGATGTGACCCAGCTCAAATGTTAACCTTGATTTTGTTCTAAAATATTATTTTGTTAGACTCTTGTTTATTGCATCACTTTTTTTTTATCATTCCCTCAGACTGCTCGGGTTCAACTTCTGGCTCTGATACTTAAGAGCTATGGGGCCCTGGGCAAATTGCTTCCCCTCTCTGTTCCTTAGTGTCCTCACCTGCAGTGTAGGAATAATAATAGTGCATACCTCAGAGGGTTTTTGTGAAGATTAGAAGAAATAACGCATGCCACCACTTAGAGGAGTGCCAGACATTATTGTATTCAACAAATAATAATTTTTTGTTATTGTTATTGGTGCCCATATTACTGATATATAATATTAGCAATAATGAGTCTGTCAGAACAGAATTCTTGGGCCCATGGAAATTCCATTGATGCTCCAAATGCAGGAGAAGGTATTTGTGTTCAGAAGGAAAAGTATAGTGAGGGGTTCCCAGGTGGCTCAGTTGGTTAAACATCTGAGTCTTAATTTTGGCTCAGGTCACGATCCCATGGTTTGTGAGTTCGAGCCCTGTGTCGGGCTGTGCACTGACAAGGAGTTTGGTTGGGAGTCTATGTTTCCCTCTCTCTCTCTGCTCCCCCTCCCCACTCTTTGTCTCTCAAAATAAATAAATAAATAAATAAATAAATAAATAAACTAACTAACTAAAAAAAGGAAAAGTATAATTATTAGAAATTAGAAAATCCAGGTCTTTATTTTGAAAAATGATCACAATTTTTTTTTTACTTCTACCTACCTTTCTTCATACCCAGTGACCTAGTGGTAGTAAGGATTTCTGCTTTTTTTTTTTTGCTAAAGGAAATAATCTGAATTTTGTAGGTTTTTGGAAGATGTCTCAAAAGATCTTAAAAATTCACCTGGTGGTCAGACACGCCATATAGAAATAGTTTTATTTTCCATCTTTGCCATAAGAGAGTGCTCAGCAAAGAAAAGATGAAAGTAGCCTATATCTCAAAAACATCTGGGCAACTTGCCTGGGATTAGTTAAAAATAAGTATGGTCTTTCTGGTGAGGGGATGTCTCAGTTCTCTGCTAGACCTGGGAAGCCACCTTGATTCTCCAGGCTTCCCACTAATCCTTTGTTCCTCATTCTCCAAACTCTTTTCATGAACCTCAAATCTCTCGGCTGATGTGTATCCACCTGCTCTCAACCCAAGACCAGTGAATTTTCTCTCTAATGGCACTTGGTATTCTTTTTTTAATTTTTTTAATGTTTTTAACGTTTATTCATTTTTGAGAGAAAGAGACAGAGCATGAGCAGGGGAGGGGCAGAGAGAGAGGGAGACACAGGACCCGAAGCAGGCTCTAGGCTCTGAGCCGTCAGCACAGAGCCCGATGTGAGGCTTGAACTCATGAACCGTGAGATAATGACCTGAGCCAAAGTCAGACGCTTAACCGACTGAACCACCCAGGTGCCCCAGCACTTGGTTTTCTTACATATTAACCCAGTTTTGACCTATCTCCTTCATTCCTGTCCCCCTGCCCCCATTCACAAATTTCTTTGAGACTGTGACTGTACCTTTTAATCTTGATATTCTCAACAGTGACTAGTACTTTGTACACAAAGAATGCTGAATAAGTATTTGTGGACTGTACAAATAAATACATTTAATGATTATTTTTCTTTTGAATTATAGGACCAACACTTTTTAAAAAATCTTTTAATGATTCTTTAGAATAGGTGTTTACTTATTTGCTGCTGGTTTTGAAGTTATCTCCAAATTTTTCTGTCCAACTTCAATTTTCTGGAGGGTGTCAAGCCTGGTGTAAGAACATTCTAATGTTTTGATTTCATTGTGTGCACTGAAAAGAGTGTCTATGGATTCATATATGAAAGAATGCATAGAATTATTGGATAGAATCATAAGACCAGTCACTGCAAGGCATTTTGGGGTCCACTGTTTATGACATTTAGGAACCCTGATAATTTGCTGCTGCTGCTGTTGTTGTTATTTAAAGTTTATTTATGAGAGAGAGAGAGAGAGAGAGAGAGAGAGAGAAAATCCCAAGCAGGCTCCACTGTGACAGTGTGGACCTCACAAACTGTGAGATCATGACCTGAGTTGAAGCCAAGAGTTGGACACTTAACCAACTGAGCCACCCGGACTCCCCTGCTGTTGTTGCTTTTTCACTTTTATTTTTTTAAGTAACTCTATGGCCAGCATGGGGTTTGAACTCAGAACCCTGAGATCAAGAGTCACATGCTCTACAGGTGCCCTATTGTTTCTTTTTGTTTTTTTGTCCCTTAAGTTTATTTATTTATTTTGGGAGATGAGAGATGAGAGATGAGAGATGAGAGATGAGAGAGAGAGAGAGGGAGGGAACGAGCACATTAGGGGAGGGGCAGAGAGAGGAGGAGAGGGAATCTGAAGCAGGCTCTTTCCCACAAACCGTGAGATCATGACCAAAGCCGAAATCAAGAGCCTGATCCTTAAGCAGACTGAGACACCCAGGCACCTCATGTTGTTGTTGTTTTTAAATCTGTTTGTTTCTCTGTGTGGGAAATCAGGGAAATTGGATATTCTTCGACTAAGTGAGACAACAAGCATCTTTTAGTTCCTGCCTAAAGCCTATGCTCTGTTCTTCACTAACCAGGGAATGGAGAGACACAGAAGGGATAGACAAAAGGAACATCAGGATAATTGTTCCAGGACAATCTCTGCTGAGACAGGTGGAATAGGGACTCAGAAGTCTAGCTGAGTTAAGTTAAAGGTATTTGATAAGGATTTATGGATTGCTTTTGGAGAGCTAACATTTGCTGGCACCACTTGGTTGGCTCCAGTCTGTACTATGCCTAGGAAGATGCTGGGACGAGGAGACCAGGGCAGTTTCAGAGTTGGATGGCTTGCCCGTGCAGCACACGGATTGGAGGCTGCCCAACGCCCTGGCTCCCCTGAATGGGGTCTGTGATGGTGGCCGTGTCTGCAGAGGGCAGCAGGCTTGAGGATGGGCTCCTAAAAGCGTTCAGTGTTGGCACTGCCTGTTTGGCTGCTATCTAAAGGCTACAATATTGATTTTATTCAGAACCATATTTGTTTTACTTTACTAATTAGTCAATTAGCACCAGTTCATTAAAGTATTTTAAAAATTGCCATTGATCCCTTTTGTGTGCCAGGCCCTACGATACCGGTATCTCAAGGCTTAACATTTGCAGTGTTTTTCTCATCTTCCTTTTCCTCCATTGATCCTTTGATCCATTATTCCTTTGCTCAGTTCTCTTGGCTCCCTTCTCCTCAGGCTCCCTTCTAGGTCTTTACGAATCAATTCGCTTGCATCTTACTCCAGGAAGCCTTCCAGGATTTCCACAGTCTTGTTTAGTGCCCCTCCCCCCAACCCTTTCTGTGCCAGCTGTCCCTCTCTCTACTTCTGCTCTCAGTCTCTTAGGGCTTTTGCAAGGTTCATTCTTAGTCTTTCTTTCTTTCTTTCTTTCTTTCTTTCTTTCTTTCTTTCTTCTTTTTTAATTAAAAACTTATTTAAATTCAAGTTAGTTAATATACAGTGTAGTATTGGTTTCAGGAGTAGAACCCAGTGATTCATCACTAACATATGACACCCAGTATTCATCCCAACAAATGCCTTCCTTAATGCCCATCGTCCATTTAGCCCATCCCCCCCCCACCTTAAAGGGATTTAAGGGTCTCCTATGGTTTATCTCTCTCTGTGTTATCTTATTTTTTCTTTCCTTCCCCTATGTTCATCTGCTGTGTTTCTTAAATTCCTTGTATGAGTGAAATCATATGATATTTGTCTTTCTCTGTCTGACTTATTTTGCTTAGCATAATATACTCTTATACAAAAATGCTGATTCAATGGGGCACATGCACCCCAATGTTTATAGCAGCACTATGGACAATACCCACATTATGAACGGGGCCCAAATGCCCATCAACTGATGAATGGATAAAGAAGATGTGGTATATAGATACAATGGAATACTACTTGGCAATCAGCCCGCCCTTTCTATTTTCTTGTGGATGTCATTTATTTGTGTGGCTTAAAATTTTGTTTCAAGGAGGAGGAAGACTCAATATACAGTTTTCATAAGGTCTTATTACTTATCACTGTAGTGTGAGCATTTGGCAATGGCATCAAATATTCTTCATAAATATAATTTGTAGTGGCTGCATAGTACTTACAAGAACCATTATGAAAAGTTCCTGCCAGAATTTGGTTCCAAGAAAAATGTCTATAAATGGATTTTTGGGGAGGCAGCATAATACAGTAAAAATTACTCTGGAAGGGGTATTGTATCAAAACGACAGACTAAACACAGATGCCTACCTCCTACTCCTCCATATCCCTAGAAATGATAGGAAAAAAATATATATATTTTAAGAAAAGGGCAAATCATAACAGTCCTGGAAAAAGAAAAAGATTGTCCTCAGAGGAGAAAAGAAATAAGGAATTCTTTAAAGGCAGAGTGGCGAGGGTTTGTGATGTGCTGAGCTGCTAAAACAGGTGGAAGCAATTTCGATAGCCTGGTGCAATGGGGGAGCCGGCCCGTCCACCTTCTTCCCTGTGCCGAGTAGTGTGCAAAAGAGCAACTCACCTCAAGTTTGAAGCAGTGAGTAAAGAGCAAAAAGATATGTCTGTTCGTGGCTGGTGATGGCGGAGGTAGAGAAAGGTGTACAGATTTGGGTACATTTTGGAGCCTATTGGATCAGTGACAGATTGGATCTGTATGCGTGTGTGTGTGTGTGTGTGTGTGTGTGTGTGTGTAGGGAGTGTGTATTAGTGTTCTCTTGCTGTGTAACAGTATCGCCACGAACAGTGGTTTGAAACAGCACACAATTATTTTCCCAGTTTCTCTGGGTCGGGACTGTGGGCATGGCTTTGTTCGTTCTGTGTTTCCGGGGCTCATCCTGCATCCAGGATGTCTTCTGGGGCTGTATTCTCATCTCAAGGCTGGATTAGGGAAGGATCCACTTCCAAGTTCACATGGGTGTTGGTAGAATTAAATTCCTTGTGGCCTCTCGGACCGAGGGCCTAAGATTCTTTTGTTAGTTACTGGCTGGATGCTGACTCCAGTTTCCTGCCACGTGGGTCTCTGCAACGTGGAACTAGCTTTCTCGAAACCAGCAAGGGAGAGGGTCTCTCATCAAGACAGATGTTCCAGTCTTTCATACTATAACCCCAGAAGTGACACCCCGTCACTGTCATTATATTATATGGCACCATATTCTTTCTATTCTATTCATCATATTGTATTCATTTAACATATTCTATTCATTCTATTCTATGCAAGTCACAGGACCCAGAAACACTCAGGAAAAGTATTTCTCGAAGGTATGACTATAAGACACAGGGGTCATGGGGCCACCTTAAGTCTGCCCACCACAGGAGGTAAGGTGTAGAAAAGGAACCAATGATTTTTCTGAGAAGTTGGTTTGGGGTCAAGCCTGGAATGGATAAGGACAGAGACTTTTTGATTTTAGGCTCCAATCAACACTGGCAGTGCAACATAGGCATGCCACTTTCTTTCCTGAATCTCGCTTTCCTTGCATATAAAATGCAGGAGTTGTAACATTCGGATTTCTTCCATTATATATTAAAAACCCAACAAATAGCAGAAACTACTGCTTGATCCTACCTGTTGAGCTATGTTTTCTTATTATTTTTCTTCCCTTCCGTAATAAACATCTGTGAAGGATGGTCTACATTTACGAATTCTTTTTAAAATTAGCGCTATTCTTTTTTTTTTTAATGTATATTATTTTTGAGAAAGAGAGAGTGCAAGCAGGCGAGGGGCAGAGAGAGAAAGGGAGACACAGAATCCGAAGCAAGTTCCACGCTGTCAGCACAGAGCCCGACGCGGGGTTCGAACTCACGGACTGTGAGATCACGACCCGAGCCAAAGTTGAACGCTTAATGGACTGAGCCCCCCAGGCGCCCCAGTGCTGCCATTCTTAATCACTTACAGTGAAGATTCTCCCCTTCTCTTTCACTGAATGTTTTTCCTCAAAGGTCGTTAATAGGAATTTTTGCCAAATTCAGTGAAGTGATCCCTCTCCTATCCTCTTTGACTCTGTTCTGGCATTAGGTGCTGTGGACTTTACTGACCATGAACGTTCCCCTTTGTTATAGTGCCCATTAGCTTGGTGAACGTGACTTTCCTACTACTCTCTGTTTACTGTGTCTTGTTTATTGACATCTCTGAGTTCCCTTGTTCCTCATCCCCCCTAGAAATATCCCCCACTTTTTCTTTATTCTTCTTCTTTCTTTAATGTTTATTTTTGAGACAGAGAGAGGGAGAGAGAGCAGGGGAGGGGCAGAGAGAGAGGGAGACACAGAATCCAAAGCAGAGTCCAGGCTCTGAGCTCTCAGCACAGAGCCTGATACGAGGCTCGAGCCCACAAGTCATGAGATCATGACCTGAGCCAAAGTCAGATGCTTAACCGACTGAACCACCCAGGAATCCCTCAGACTTTTCCTTTTATCTGGTGGATCATATTTGCCAACAATGTTTGGAGTATTACCTTAAAGAAGATGAAGGCCCAATTGTTCCAATTGGCTTTTTTTCTTCTAAGCTGTTTCTTTTTATGTTAAAAAGTTTAATCACAGTGTTGTAATTAAAAGTGCTTCACAGATGTTGTCTTTTTTTTTTTTTTTCTTGATAAACTGAAGGTTGGTGGCAGGCCTAAGTCAAGTGAGTCTATCAGCACCAATTTTCCAACAGCATTTTCTCACTTCGTGTCTCTGTGCCACATTTTGGTAATTCTTGCAACATTTCAAACTTTTTCAGTATCATTGTGTTTGCTGTGACGATCTGTGATCAGTGGCTATGACTCGTGGAAAGCTCTGAGGATGGTTAGCATTTTTGTTTTAGCAATAAACTATTTTTTAATTAAGGTGTGCACATTGTTTTTGTAGGCAAAATGCTATTTGACACTTCATAGACTGCAGTATAGTGTAGACCTGATTTTTGTATGCACTGAGAAACCCCCAAATTCATTTGACTTCCCTTACTGGAATATTCTCTGACTCGTGCTGGTCTGAACCTGCAATATCTCTGAGGTGTGCCTATATAACTTCCTTGGCACAAGTGACCCCTCAAAATTAGCATCCTCTTCCTGATTTCCCTCTTGCCGTTACGAGAAGTGCATTTGCCATGTGTCAGGAGTGGTTCTTTGAGTTCTTTCTTTCCTTCATGGTGACATCTTATCCATTGCTAATTAAGTCCTGTACGGTTTCCTTCTACAATGTCACTCAAGTCTGTCTTCTTATCCCTATTTTTATTACCACCAGCTTAACTCAGATTCTCAATTATTTTTCAAATCGACAATTCAGTAGAATACTAATAGATGTCCCTCCCTCCATAGCTGTCTCCTGAAACCCATCATTCACACGAAGTCAGCTCTAATCACATCATTTCCTCAATTAAATCCTTTAGTAACTGCTCTTTATCTATCCCCATACCTGTCATGCATATAAGGCCATTCCTTCTCTAACTCTGCCCTCATTTGCCCAAAAATGTCTCCTTAACTTCCCTACACAGTGCAGTCCCCCATCTAAATGGATCAGCTCATCAATCCCCAAATGAACCCCGCCACTTCTGCTCTGCCTTTGCCTGTGATGTTCCTTCTTCTTAAATACCTTTTGTTTTCCACCTGTTGATATCATACTCATCTTTCATGGCACACTCCAACAACCATCTCATTCATCCATTCATTCAAGAGATTAAGATATATGAATGGGTTCCAGCTATGTGTTAGGCACATATCAGACAAAGTGCTACCGTCAGGGCATTCTAGTGAGGAAAACAGACCGTGAGGAAGAAGACCATTGGGGCTGGATCACAGGATCTGGGAGGAAAATTAATATGATGTGAGGTTGGAAGGCTGATAAGAACCAGACCACGTAAGAAGTTTGAATTTTGTTTCCCTAAGAGCAATAGGAAATCACTGAAAGCTTTTTAACTAGGGCAAAACACATTTTATTTTGAAAATGACAGATTAGTGGTTGTGAATGGGGAGTGACTTTTAATGGTTATGAGGTTTCTTTTTGGGATGATGGCATGATAAAAATGTTCTGAAATTGGATAGCAGTGAAATGGAAAGGTTGCACAACTCTGTGAATATAAAAATCACTGAATTGCACGCTTTTAAAGGGTGAGTTTTCTCATGTGAATTATATCTCAAAAATGGTATTATTTAAGACAACTTTTTTTGAGCTACTGTTCTGGCCTAGGTTCTCCAGAAAACGGTTTCAGATAAAGGGTTTATGTGTTGCTTCTTTCTTAGGGAGCAGGGCTGTGGGGCAAGAGGATGAAACAGAAGAGTGCACAGTGCCACTCAGAATGCCTTATTGAGTTGACCTCACTAAGCACCACTATGTGCTCGATTGCATGACACCATTCCCCAAGAAGATGTCTAACTGTCCAGGAAAGTTCATCTGCAGAGAAGATGGGAAGCCTATATCCCCCGACTCCCATCTTTCTTGGTCAAAGAGAAGCATCGACTCCCCTACACTTCTGGCTTACACATGTATGGACACCACATAGGCTTGCCAGTGTCTTTTCTAGAAGTTAAAGGTATGGGAGGTATGAGATGTCTGGTGAGGGAATGAGGCAAACACCATTGTTTTATACCAGCTTGACATGGGTTGAAACCATACAAAGTTGACCCCTGCAGGAGCAGAAAGGATGTGAAGTGAAGCATCCCCGCCTAATAAAGATGCCCATTAAATCTCCAAGTGACCGTGTGAAGTAGACCTCCTCTCTCTTCTTTCTTCCTTCTAGATACTACCGTGTTGATTCATTTTCTCTTTTCTTTTTTTTTTTTTAACTTTTTAAAGTTTTTATTTTATTTCTGAGAGAGAGACAGAGCGTGAGCAGAGAAGGGGCAGAGAGAATGGGAGACACAGAATCTGAAGCAGGTTCCAGGCTCCGAGCTGTCAGCCCAGAGCCCGGATGCGGGGCTCGAACTCACAAACTGTGAGATCATGACCTGAGCCAAAGTCGGACGCTTAACCGACTGAGCCACCCAGGCACCCCTTTTTTCTTTACACTGAATATACACATTCAAATAGATAAAATGAAATTTGGTATTAGAACTAAAGTTTTTTTTCTCCAAATTAATTGGCATGGAGGGTTTTTCTTTCTCAAACTATTATTTATGACAGCTTTTCCCTCAATTAGATTACAAAGTGACCAAGTGGCTATGGAAGAAAGAAGAGAAATAGAAAAAATTAAAAGTATCAAATAATCTGTAACCACATGGCAGATTGATGGCGAATGAATTGCACAGAAAGTTGTGTATTTAAGATTGCCCAGGATCAGAACTATTTTATTAATTTATTAAAAAATTTGAAATGTTTATTTATTGATTTAGAAAAGGAGAAAGAGAGTGGGAGAAGGGCAGAAGCAGGGACGGGGGAGAGAAGATCTCTAGCAGGCTCCAGTGCAGTCAGCACAGAGCCCGATGTGGGGCTCGATCTCATGAACTGTGAGATCATAACGGGAGCCTAAATCAAGAGCCCGCCACTTAACTAACAGAACCGCCCAAAGCTCCCCTGGAACGATTTTAAATTATGCTGTCTTATAATCAAAATAAAATGGTAAACTATGCCATTTTAATTATGTGATACTAACATTACATTCATCTTAAAAAAACCCTCTTTGTTTCTGCTTTCATCTTATTTTCTAAATTTTGGGAAATGTGTTTAAAAACATTAAAATACATTTTACAGACTTTTTAGTGTGTGGAAGGAATAAAAGCTCTCTGTGGAAGTCATTAATGTTGTTCTCGGCATTGTGGATTTCCTGCTGCTCATGGAACTTCCTTTACAGAATGAAAAGAATGTGAAGACGATGCATGATGTTTGGTGGGAGTCTTTGGGAACTAACGATGATTCTGATTCGACACGCTCTCTTCCCTTATCAGCAGTATTTTAGAGAATGAAGGCTCTGTCGCCTTGCACCTGTGAATGAGAACGTCTATCCAAGAGGCCCAGAGATGTGTCCTGGGAGCCAGAAACAAACCTCTGATCATAACAAGCATTGAGATTTGGGGTGGCTTGGTATAGCAGCAAAACTAGCCTTTCTTTATTGATGTGTTCTTCAAGAAAATAACAAAGTGATCTGAGGCACTTTATTAGCTGAAGCCCTTTCAAGTATTAATGACATATCAAAGGCATTTCAGCAAAGTAGTTAAGAGCATGGCTTTGGAGCCGATTCTGCTTATTAGCCATGTGACACTGAATAATTTACTTAAACCCTCTGGCCTCAGTGTTCTTATAAAGTATCATAATACCCACATCATAAGATCACTGTAAAAATTAAATGGGTTAACATCTGCTACGTGCTTAGAAAAGTGCATAGTAAGTCCTCTCACTACACATACTGATAAAACATATAAATAAATAGCACATGGGAAGTGGTCAGAGCAGAATCTAGTATAGAGTAAGCCTCCCATGAATATTGATTATTACTAATATTTAAAATAAAAGCAACTGTTAAATCATGATCAAATACCTGGCTGGGATTTTTCCCGGCTCTGGGGAAGTCTGAAAGAAGATGGGAAATACAAACAAATAAAAGCGGGGGTGGGGGCGGGGAAGGAATTCACGGCTCCGCTCTGGTGGGTTTTACCTCTGGGGAGATGCCTGGATTCCCTGCTGTTACTTCCCTTTCTATTCAGGTATGTCCTGAGAAAAGCAACAGAACACAGGGGAATGGAAAAGAAAAACTAAGGGTTTTTTTTTTTTTCTTTAATTATCTCTGTCACCCAGAGTAAAAGGAAATAGGCCACCTGTGACTGACGCCGCACACGCCTGTCCAAGAGAGATAAGCAGCCTGGGGCAATTTCACACAGCCCAAGCAAAGACAAATTCCTTGAAATCTCATGAAAGGCTGGCCCGGAATTTATCAGGATGATTTATTCATGAGAATCACCTGAGAGATTCTCATTAAAAATACTGATTTCCAGAATCTCATGGCGGTAGTAGGAGAGGAGGGCTCTGGAAATCCAAATTGCAAACAAATTCTTTAGGACGTTGTCCGGTCTGCTTGTTATTTGAGCATCGCTCCCCGGCCGGCAAGTCCAGTCCCGCAGTTCAGACCCAGTAACTGAAATACCACTGCCACCAGGTGGCAGCAGATCCAAATTACAGGTTCCAGTGTCCTACTAAACCGCAGTTAACACTTTTCAAGTAGGCACCGGACTGTCGCATTTAAATGAGGGCAGTCACCTCACAGACATATTTCAAGTTTTCTGGATGAGCTGATGTAGAGTTGATATAATTTGGACCCTTGAAGACACAGCGTCTTATCATTTTAATTCATTTCTTTTGTTAAAAACTGAATGTGAAAAGAGACCTTATCTTCGGAGTCTCTCCAACTCTAAACTCTCACAACATGTAATCAATATGTAGAATAAAAGAAGCCATATTTACTTGCGTAAAAGGATCTGTAAAAAGTTTCTCCTCTTTTTAAAAAAAAATTTAATATAAATTCTAGGTTAGTTAACATACAATGTAGTGTTAGTTTCAGGTGTGCAATACAGTGATTCAGCATTTCCATACATCACCTTAATCCCCATCACCTATTTCACCCATCCCCCCACCCACCTCCCCTCTGGTAACCATCAGTTTGTTCTCTATAGTTAAAAGTGCTGGATTTTTGGTTTGCTTCCCTCTCTCTCTCTCTCTTTCTCCTCCCCCCATTGCTCCCGCCCTTTGCTTACTTGTTTTGTCTCTTAAAAATCTTTTTTTTTTCAACGTTTTTATTTATTTTTGGGACAGACAGAGACAGAGCATGAACGGGGGAGGGGCAGAGAGAGAGGGAGACACAGAATCAGAAACAGGCTCCAGGCTCTGAGCCATCAGCCCAGAGCCTGACGCGGGGCTCGAACTCACGGACTGCGAGATCGTGACCTGGCTGAAGTCGGACGCTTAACCGACTGCGCCACCCAGGTGCCCCTTGTTTTGTCTCTTAAATTCCACCTATGAGTGAGATCATATGGTATTTGTCTTCCTCTAACTGACTTATTTCACTTTGCATTATACTCTAGCTCTACATGTCATTGCACGTAAACAATTCTTCTATCAAAGAAACTGAGAGAGGTGAAATCTTAATAAAGAGAGAGATGTCTGACTGAAATAATTAGTTTTGCCTGTTGGGCTTTATGATTGTCCACTAAGGAGACAATAAGCAAGAGGAGTTGATATCGACATTTTCTACCTTCAGAGAATCCAGACCCTTATTCACCTATCTACCAAGATTATTTCCTAAATATTTGAATTGATGTAGACTTAACTTTGCTGAGCTCAAATTCTTTCTGGTTTACCTTCGTCATGAGAAATGGTCAGACGGGGCAAGATGTAAGCAGAAATAAGTGCTCCTTAATATAACTGGTATTTCGTAATGGATCACAGCATCCAAACTTGTTTTACTAGGAGTCGGTGAGAAGCAAGCGTGGTACAACGTGACTTTGAAATTGAGCATCGTTCCACTCAGCCCCAATGGAGCAGTGTTCAAGATGATTTACAACAAAAATTGTATGTTCTGCATGAAAAAAGATGTTCATTAACAAGGAAGATGCTCATAAATGAAATACATGAAAATTACCTGTAGATTAGCCACAGCCATCTTATTGTCTGGTGTCCCCGCAGCCTCGGTAAAAAGACTTCTTTTGATGGATATGTGTAGCAATGTTTTAAAAATTGAAAACTAAAAAACAAAAACCCCAAAGAAGAGAAAAAAAAGAAAGAAAAAGAAAACAAAATTGTTGAGGTGAAATTCACATAACATAAAATGAACCATCTTAAAGTGAACAATTCAGTGGTGCTGAGTCCATTCACAGTGTTTGTGCAACTGCCACCTGTAGTTGCAAATAATTTTCTTCGCTCCAAGAGGAATTTCGTACTTATCGAGCAGTTGTTATACTGATATTTTTGAATGGCATATGGAGAGAATTTCAAGACTCCGTAGAACAGCTTACATTGTTGCCAAAGGTTTTTTGGTCCAGCTGTGTCTTGGGAGGAGTTTATAATCAGAGGATTTAAAGAGTCTCACATGATGCAATCAAAACGGTGGTTAAACTGCGGGACACTGATGAAAAGAATTCAGTTGTGTGTCAAGGACGGCCCTGGCTTTGAAGCTACAACACATTCCTTTGCAAATAGAAAAGCCAACAAAAACGTGGGCAGTGAGTCTGTGGGTTCCTTTATGGGCATTTTATTGCCAAGTAAGAGAATTATTTATGCAAATTAATGGGAAGATGTTTAGACAACTGTGTCATGCCCACCAGCTGGAGGTATAAAAAGCCCTCTGCAAGAGGAGACCTGCATTCACACTTGGGCAACTTGCTCCTCACAATCCACCCTATTTCTCCTCAACTCCTGCCACCATGACTCGTTTCTTCTGCTGTGGAAGCTACTTCCCAGGCTATCCTTGCTATGGAACCAACTTCCACAGGACCTTCAGAGCCACCCCCCTGAACTGCGTCGTGCCCCTGGGCTCTCCCCTGAACTATGGTTATGGGTGCAATGGCTACAGCTCCCTGGGCTATAGCTTTGGCGGTAGCAACATGTACAACAGGGGCTGTTGCTACGGTGGCAGCTGCTGCAGGCCATGGGGCTCTAACTCTGGCTTCGGCTACAGCACGTACTGATGGACCAATGGCTCCAGACAACTGTAGAACTCTCTGTCGCTTCTCTGTGTGCGAAACAACCTGAAGAGCAACGGCTGTCTTCTTGCCTCCAGATGTGCTTGGGAGATATCTCTTCCACCTTGCTGCTTTCTTACTGAGGCCCTGGTCTTTGACGATGCTGAACAAGGCAACCAGACATCAGATGCTGAACTGATCCTCACCTTACAGCCAAAGAAAGCAAGATGTGTTTCTCTGACATACCTGACTTTCAGCAGTGAAGCAAGTCGTTTGTCTCTTTTAGTTACTTTGCTCATGTACTGTTAAATTCTACATCAACATCAATGTATTACAATAGGGTGTGGGTAGGAAGGGGTTTTGCTGTCTGTCTCTCAATAAATCTATTTCATTCAGCACAAATATTTGTGTTCCAGTTATTTATTTTACTCTGCTTTTATGCTTTTGAATTCATTAGCCAGTTTCTACTTATGATGGTTGACTTTAACCAAATCTTATTTGGACTTAAGACTGCATTCCAGGAGAGGGTGATACCCAATCATTTTTTTCCCCTTTATGTTGAGATTCCAATTTTTAATTTTTTTAAATGTTTATTTATTTTTGAGATAGAGAGACAGACAGAGCACGAGCAAGGGAGGGACAGAGAGAGGGAGACACAGAATCCGAAGCCGGCTGTAGGCTCTGAGCTGTCGGCCCAGAGCCTACAGTGGGGCTCGAACCCAGGAACCGTGAGATCATGACCTGAGCTGAAGCTGGATGCTTAACCGATTGAGCCACCCAGGAGCCCCATGGTTTCAGTTTTTAAAATAAAGATATAAAATAAATATGAAATAAATATATAAATTTTAAAATAAATATATAAATAAAATATTATATATATGTATGTAAATATTAAAAAATAGATAATATAATCCAATATAAAGTTCATTCATGTGTGCGTGTAATATTACTGGGCTCTGGCCACTGTGTTAAGAATTTGGGGGCTGTAACAAACAACTAAGATAGAGACCAGCTTGAGAAGCTGCCTGTTTTCAAGAGATACTCACTCAGCAGACACTCACCAAGTAGACACAACACCAAAGATTGTTGTAAGATTTGGAAACATACAGATAAATAAAACATAATCCTTGTCCTGTAGACTTCAATATACTTTACTCAATATTTTTTTCACAGTTAATTATTTATTTTGAGAGAGAGAGAATGCGAGGAGTGTCAGAGAAGGAGAGAGAGAATCCCAAGCAGGCTCCGTGCTGTCAACATGGAGCCTGATGCGGGGCTCGATCCCACAAACCATGAGATCATGACCGGAACTGAAGACAAGAATCAGATGCTTAACTGAGCCATCCAGATGCCCCTATTTTATTCCATATTTAAAAGGCACTTGAGAGTCTCCTATTTTATACCAATTAATGTGCCATAAATGATTATCCAAAGATAGATATTCTTTACTTATTTCCTTCCAAGGACTTAAAATAGAAAACAGCCTATGATAACATCCATGTGTATATATGGCACTTAACCTAAGATCAAGGACTGTGTAATTATTAAAATGAGGAAATTTAATATCGATATAATATTACCATCTAAATTACAGTGCATACTGTACGTACAATTTTTTTGATTGTTCTATTAATGTCCTTTGGAGTTATTTTTTTTCTCATCCATAGAAACATAACATAAACAGTGTTGTAAGCTTTCATAGAAGGGAAGTTTGGGTCTATAGACATGACCATGAGAGAGGCTAGTAAGAGTTGCATATCAAGACAGATGTCAGTGTGCAAAAGGGACAAAGAGCAGGGCTATCCGAAGACGAAGTGGGCTTTCACTTGCAAAGCTCCAATACATAGGCAGGCTGACCCATTTGTGGGAAGATTCTGGAAGCATCAAGTACCAAACAGGTGATCTGGGATATCTATCAACCAGTAGAGTCTAGATTCTGTCATCATGGCTAACATTTACCTAAAGCCATAATTGTTCTAAAACCATAATCATTTTGTTTCACCAATTAGATTTTTTTTTTTTATTTTGACACAATTCTGGATTCATAGAAAAGTTGTCAGGACAGGGAAAATCAGTTCTGCATGTCTGGGTTTATTAAATGTTTACACTTTGCCCCATTTACTTTATCACTATATATAATACATATACATTACTGTGTGTATGTATAATATTATTTATATTTCATAATATAATATTTACAGAGTGGCAAATCCATTTCAGAATAACTTTTAGGTATCATGCTCATTTGTCCTTAGAACAAGGACAGAATGATTATGAACATTAGAATATTTAATATTAAAACTGTTATTGAATCCACAGTTCATATTCAAACTTTGTTAATTGTCCCAATTTGTCCCTCATAGTTATTTTTCCCCTTGTCCAGGATCTGAGCCAGGATTGTGTGTGTCTCTTTAGTCTTTTAGTCTGGATCGGTTCCTCAGCCTTTCTCAGTCTTTCTTGACCTCAACTAATTTCAAGGTTGCAGGTTGATTATTTTCTAGAATATTCCTTGATTTGGGATTATCTGACGTTCCTCATGATTAGGTTCATGTTGAATATCTGTGGTACAGATGCCATAGAAGTGGCTGTGTTCATTTAAAAAAAATTTTTTTAAACGTTTCTTTATTTTCAAGAGACAGAGAGAGACAGAGCGTGAGCAGGGGAGGGGCAGAAAGAGAGAGGGAGACGCAGAATCTGAAGCAGGTGCCAGGCTCCGAGCTGTCAGCACAGAGCCTGACGTGGAGCTGGAACTCACGAACCAAACTGTGAGATCATGACCTGAGCCAGTCAGTGGCTCAAACAACTGAGCCACCCAGGCACGCCCCAGGCTGTGTTCTTCTTGGTGTGTTGAATCAGGAGTCACATGACGTTGTCCTATGCAAATTTGGTTGGTATGGATTTTGATCACTTGGTAAAAGTAGTGTCCTTCACGCTTCCTCACTATGCAGTTGCTGTTTCCCCTTGACTATGAAGTTCTGTCATCAGTCATTAGTGTGTTGATACCCAGATACTACGTAAACATCCTATTCCTTATCAAGCTTTTACCCACTAATTTTAGGATGCATTTGCAACTTTCTAATTTTATAAATCCTTCTTCTATTTATTCGTTGGCATTCTACCCTAAGAAAGAACTTTCTTTTCCCCATTTATATTTTGTGCGCTTATGTATCTGTATCAATGTTTATAGCAGCATGGGCATGTGGATTTTTATTTTACTCAATGTTATAATCTGTGAATGTTACTATTAATTTTGATGCTCAGATTGCCCCAGATTTGGACAGTGAGGAAATCTGCACACAGGCTCCTAAGTTCTTTAGAAATGGCCCTCATCACTATTTGATCAGTTCTTTACTTTCTGGCTCAGCAGAATGTTCCAGGCTCATCTTGAACTTCTCTTCTCCAGTCAAGGAATCAGTCATTTCTCCAAGACTCCAGACTTCTTGAGTGAAGATGACTATTTAGAAGCTAGGATATGGGTGTGAAGCATGCTCATTGCTACGCTATTATTGCCATATATGCTCATCTATGCCTCATCATGTGCTAGAATAATCAGTGCCGTGACCTGCCAATTGTCCTTTCAGATTTAATAATGACACAGGGACGAAGCTGCACTGGAGCGCTGTGTATGGGGGAAAAGTTCACAACTGATTCACCTTAGGGTGAAAGAGGGGCTGGCTGACCTTTAGGCTGGGGCGGGGTGTGTCTCCAGATGTCAGACTGTAAAGGTCAGTTGCCCTCCTACCCTCCTGTTCTTCAACTAGATTTTCATTTAACCACCCTACCTCTGTTTCAGCCCCAATGCGTACATGTTTCTAAGTGTTGTTGGCCTTGATTCTCTCTGGGGATTTGAAGGGAAGATTGGCTTGCATTTTGCTTGTAGTCCCCTTTCATGGTCTCTGCTGTAGCTTCCTCCTTCTTTTATTTTTATTTTTATTTTTATTTTTATTTTTATTTTTATTTTTATTTTTGCTTTTAATTTTTAAAAAAAAAATGTTTATTCATTTTTAAGAGACAGAGATAGACAGAGCATGAGCAGGGGAGGGGCAGAGAGAGAGGGAGACACAGAATCCGAAGCAGACTCCAGGCTCTGAGCTGTCAGCACAAAGCCCAACGCGGGGCTCGAACCCACGGACTGTGAGATCATGACCTGAGCTGAAGTTGGACGCTCAACCGACTCAGCTACCCAGGCGCCCCTTAGCTTTTAATTTTTTTAAAGTTGTTAAAATGTTTTTATAGCTTATTTTTGAGAGAGAGCACAAGTGGGAGCATGGGAGGGACAGAGAGAGGGGAACAGAAGATCTGGAGTGGGCTCTGTGCTGACAGCAGCAAGCCCGACGTGGAACCTGAACTCACAAACTGCAACATCGTGACCTGAGCCAAAATTGGACACACAACCAGATGAGCCGTCCAGGTGCCCCGCTTCCTCCTGCTTTCTGTTTTCTCTTCTTCTCTTTCCCGTTGTCCGGAAATTTAGTTAATCCCTCCTCAGTTGATATTCTGGGGAGCAGCAGGGGCAAAGTCTGTTTGGTTTGTGAGCTATCTTGAAGTTTAAAAATGTAAATATCTTGAAAAGCACAAGAAGGGATGAAGTACAACAATTTGTCTCCTTTTCTCCTGCAGTAATGATGTGACAGGCACAAAAATAGATAATTTCACTATTTATATGCATAACAGTTATTTTTGAGGTAGGCTTCATTACTACCATGCTACTGAGGAGAAAACAGATGTTAAAAAGTTAAATAGTTTGGTTGAGTGATATCATCCATTTGTAAAGAAAAAAATGTCAAGATATAGCCAAGGAGCATCTGACTCCAAATTCATCCCTCCATTCTTAAAACAAGTTATACAGCACTTTTATTTACTTTTTTAAAGTTATTATCTTTTTAAGAAGTTTATTTATTTATTTTGAGAGAGAGAGAGAGAGAGAGAGAGCGAGCAGGGGAGGGGCAGACAGAGAATATGAAGCAGGTTCCATGTTGTTAGCACAGAGACTGAAGCGGAGATCATGACCTGAGTTGAAATCAAGAGTCAGATGCTTAACTGAGCGAGCCGCCCGAGTGTCCCTATATGGCACTTTTAAAGTTATAAAACTCTGTCCCAGAAATATCCTGTTTAATATCACTTCCTATGCCATTGATAATTAGGTCTTATATGTACATAGTGATTTACAGTTTACAAACAACTTCTAGAGAATCTTACTTAACTCTTTTTCTATTGGGATATAATTGACAACATTACATCAGTTTCAGTTGTACAACATGATTCAAGATTTGTATACATTGCAAAAAAAATCCCCACAATATCTAGTTAACATCTATTCCCTCTTAAGATTTACTTTTGGCAACCTTCAAAAATATAATACCTTATTAACTATAGTTACTATGCTGTACATTATATCCCCAGAACTTATTTGTAACTGGAAATTTGTACCATTTTATTACCTTCACCCATATTGCCCAACCCTGCTTCCAGCAACCACCAATTTTTCTGTATCTATGAGTTTAGTTTTTTTTTTTTCTGTTGTTAAGATTCCACATAGAAGTGACATCTTATGTTATTTGTCTTTCTCTATCTGACTTAGTTCACTCAGGATAATGTTCCATCTATGTTGTTGCAAGTGACAAGATTTCCTGTTTTTATATGAATAAAATTCCATTATATATCATATTTATATACATCACATTTTCTTTATCCATTTATCCATCAATGAACACTTAGGTTACTTTCATGTCTTGGTTATTGTAAAACATGCTGCAGTCAACACGGGGGCACAGATATCTTTCCAAATTAGTGTGTTCATTTTCTTTGGATATATATCCAGAAGTGGGATTGCTAGATCATATGGTAATTCTAGTTTTCAAGATTTTTGAGGAACCTCCATACTATTTCCCAAAATAGCTGTGCCATTTTACATTCCCACCAACAGTAGGTTCCCTTTTCTCCACATCCTCACCAACACTGAATTCTATTTAATTCTGACAATTATCTTGGGAGGTTAGGTATCCTGAGGAAATTGGTAAGAATTGTGTAATTTTTCTGTAGGCAAATACTCCCCAAGTAAGAAAGTGGAGACTCAAATGAACTATCAAGCTGGGGTTTCTAGATTCCTTCCAAGCCCATCTTTCTACCACTGATAAGAGAGACAGAATGTCAACCATGTGTTGATTTGACTCTGGGATTATCAAGATCCTCCGTTATTTTACAAGCTTGCCAAACGACTTTTAGTGAATATTAGGCTCCATTCTCTACCTTGCTACCGAGTCCTTAGATTTTGCCTCCTCACTTTCCCTAAGAAATGCTGTCAGATCTTTATTCCTAATATTTCTGCCTGATTCACATCCTTGTCATTTCATGCCTGGATTACTACATCAGCTGCCTATCCAGTCTACCAGCCAGGTCCCAACTGCTTTTCCATACAGCAGACATAATCATCTCTCAAAATGTGAATATAATCATATGGCGTGCTTTTTTTCCTCCTTCCTTCCTTCCTTCCTTCCTTCCTTCCTTCCTTCCTTCCTTCTTTCCTTTCTTCCTTCCTTCCTTCCTTCCTTCCTTCCTTCCTTCCTTCCTTCCTTCCTCTTTCTTTCTTTCTTTCTTTCTTTCTTTCTTTCTTTCTTTCTTTCTTTCACAAACTCAGGTAATTTTTTGGTTATTTACAGTTTTCAGGATAAAGATCAACTACCAATTCCTCTAGCCCCATTTCCTATTTGTCCCTACCATCCTTTCCTTTCTCCAGTAATCAGACCTGCCATATTTCTTTGCTCCTTTCTACCCCCTTCTTCATCTGGTGAACTCCTACAGATCCTTCAAAACATCCTCCACCCCAGGAGCTTCCCTAGTTCCAGTTTAAAAGCCCCACCTCTATTTACTTTAATATCACACCGTTCCCACTGCCAGAGCCCACCACCAAGGAGACCATCAGGGACACACCTGCAGTCAAAGCTGGGTTATTAGCTTGCTGCAAAAGCAGAAATCCTGCAACAGGAGAACTGCAAGATTCCTCGATAAAAGGGTTTTAGGGAGGGTTTCTTCTAAGATCTGGGCTGGCATGAGGTGATTTTGGAAAGGACCAAAGCAGGCAGCAGTCTCTTCTGGATTGGATATGATCTGCAACAAATTGCCACAAAGTTAGTGGCTGAAAACAGCACATATTTACGCTCTTACAGTTTTGGAGGTCAGAAATTCACAGTGGGTTTTACCTGGTTCCAGTGGAGGTGTTGGTAGGACGGCATCCATCAGATTTCCTTGCCCTTTCCAGTTCTAAAGGCTTGCCCCCAATCCCTTGGTTTGTGTCCCCTTCCTCCATCTTCACAAACAGCAGCAAAACATCTTCCAGTCTCTCTCCCTGATTCTGACTCTGACCCTCCTGTCTTCCTCCTTCACTTTTGATTACATTGCCCCCCCCACCCCCAACCCGCCCCAGAGGATCCAGGGTATCTCCCTGCCTTAAGCCAGTGAGTTAGCAACCTCCACTCCTCTTTGCCACATAACATAACATACTCACAGCTTCCAGAATGAGGATGGCAGCTTCTTTGGGGACCATTATTCTGTCTCCCACAGGTACTGTCGTGAAGCAGGCCTTATTCTCTGATTGGATGTTTTAACAGTTTTTAACAGTTTTCACTTGAACAGTTTTTACATCCAGTTTTACTGGACAAAGCCTGAAGCTTTTACTGGTAAAGAGACAGTGGTCACTGAAGACGATGCCTCGTCAGTTTTGTGTTGGAATAGTGTTGCTGTTTTCATCTGTTCTTGGACGTGATTACAGAGTAGTCTTGTTTTTACCTGCTCCGTCATTGTCACAGACTGACCTTGCCTGACTTGATGTCCCGGAGCTGGTGTATGGACCAGTATGGAATGCTCTGGTTCATCATTAATGAGGTGAGGGCTGCCGTTTCTCTTTCTTGCCCCCAGCGATTCCCTCACTAGACTGCGAGTTCCTTACGGATATGCACTGTGCCTAATTCAATGTGCTGCATCGCACACACTTGATAAATATTTATGGGATTATTATAATTATTTAAAACCCTAGGGAAAAAGCTAATCCTTTGCTCCTTAAAATACGGTCAGAGGACAAGCAGCATTGTCATCACCGTTCAAAAGGCGGAATCTTGGGCCCTTCACTGACAAGATCGCAGGTGATTTGTGTGCACGTAAAGTTTGAGCCCTGGCCCCGTCCGGTAGATTCTTATCCCTAAGGAAGTAGAGAGGGACGTGCATCTCACTCTTGATTTTGCAAGTATTGACGGAATGGTATGAAGATTTTCAGCAAAAAAGTAAAGTTTTTAAAAATACTATTTTTCCTATGTTTTTGTTCTACTTTTACTGCTATTTATGGAATAACTAGTTTACGTTTTTCATTTCCACTGCGGAGAGAGGAAAAGCACTTAAAATTGAAGCAGGAGAACTTTCTATCAGATAAATGGAAATATTTCTTGCTTCTGAGGACTGCCAGGCAGAGATCTCTTCGGATATTCTATAAGACATCCTAAATGTGCTGAGAATCATTGTCTCTAAACATACTCTGTTATTTCTCAGACACCAGTTCCTTTGCAGTGACTTGCCTGTGAAACTCCTGACATTATCTTTGACAACAGTGTTAGCAGTTAGGGTGTCCTGTTCTTTTCTCTTCCCCTTCCAGTCACTCTCCCCTCTTAGGTGATCTCTTTACAAATGTGCCTCATTGCCTCCACGTTGAAACGTCTCTGTCCAATGCAGTCGATTGCAACTTCAGAATTTTCAAGACTTTCCTAATGAGCAGCCTTAAATTTTAAGATAAAGAAATCTTTGGGGACATAGGTCCTGCTTTTGAAATTCATATTTATTTTTATGTTTAGTTTTTGGTCAGCAAAGACTGAGGAAACGATGCTTCAGGTAAACAAAGCTTGCCATCGTGTGTTGTTAGGCAGTTAGTACAAAACATTTTTAAGGCAGAAGGACATAACCTTAAGCCTTCCAAAGGGCAACCAGTGGGTAAAGATGCTGAAGTGTCATGCTTATAGTCATCAGTGAGTCTGTTTAGTGCTGAGGTAGCACAACAGACCATAATTTCTTAACCTTTTTCCTTTGGACTAACTCAGTTTACAGGTTGGTGCTCTGCTTTTAATTTGTACACATTTCCAGTTTCTGGCTCGAACCCTCCCTTTGTGTCCAAAAAGTGGACCTCAGTTCCTGGTTTTGCATTACTATGAATAGAAAGTAGATGTCAAAAATGACCTTCCTCTGCCACCAGGGACTAAAAGCTGACAGCAAAAACATACCTTCCTGGGGATGACTTTTCATGTTGGTCGTTAAGCACCTGTGAGGTGCTTCTGACAAGAGTCAGTGAGCTGATTATGCATCCAGGCATCACTGTGGTGTCACCTTACTTCTTAAGGACACATCATGGGTTCTGCATCAAATAGCAAGCTTCGGTAATTAGGTGCTTGCCCTGATAATTAACCAAGTGACCTCACAAACGTGGCTTAGCCCCACAAGTGCTGAGATAGCAAGGTGTTGAAATTGTGTCTCAAGTTAGCCCCAAGACTTGGTCAGCAAGTTCTGGGCTTGTCCTGTGACACTTTGGGGTGTATTGTCTGGCAACCATATTTGACTGCATGTGATCTTGACTTGAGGACCGTGTTTCTTGACTTTGGCTGTATTGACATTTTGGGCTGGATAGTTCTTTGTTGTGAGAGTTCAGGGGGTGGTGCTGCCCTGTACGTTGTAGTCTGCTTGGCAGCAACCTTGGCCCCTACCCATTAGATGCGAAGCAGCATCACCCCAGTCGTGACAAACAAAAATGTCTCCAGACATCGCTGAATGTCTCCTGGGAAGCAAAGTTACCCATGATCATAAGTCATATTAACTCTGGTTTATCAAGCCTGGCTAAGAAGGTGTCTCCTTTTTATCCTTCACCATTTCACACTCATCTCATTTTGAGATTTGTGTTTTGTTAAAGAGGACACCTTTCAGAGAGCTTCCCATTGAACACTACAGATTTCTCAAGGTGTGACCGAAGCACTGCCTTTACTGGAATCCCTGGGACTGCTTATTAAAAATGCAGATTCCTTGGCACTACCTCAGACCCAGTGAATATGAATCTAAAGGAATGGAGCTTAGAAATGTGCATTTAAAACAAGTATCCAGGGTGATTCTTGCAGAGACCAAACTTCGGAAACTATTGTGGT